>NC_091284.1:695184884-695491084 GCF_032444005.1 Ranitomeya imitator | reverse complement strand
GTTTGCGCTCAGGCTTCCGAGGGTCCGCATGTGAACAGGACCTGCGGTCTAACGTTCAGCGTCGCTGGTTGGCACAGTGTCTGTGTATTGCAACAATTGTCTAAATGCCGGAGACGAAAGAAGATATGGAATTCAGGAGTGAGGATGTCGGGGTAAGTGTGCATAGCGCAGAGGCACACACAGACACTAATCCCAGCCCTATTATACCTATTCTTGTATTATTTAGGATAAGGATATTCCACAGACACCCCTCCCAATGGGGAAAAAAGCCAGGCAAGGCCTTGGCAAAAAGTAACCGTTGCTCCATATGTCACTTAAAGCTTCCAGAGGCGTACAAAAAATCACTCTGCAGCTCATGTATTTCCAAGGTTGTAAGGGAAGAACAACCAACATTCTTGTCTGAGATGAGGAGTTTAATCCTGGAGGAAGTGCAAGCCTCCTTGGCTATCATATCACAACAGCACCAGTCCAGGTCCGGACCGTAAGAGACCCAGATGGGACCCAGAACAGAGATCTTGATATAAATTCAAATGAAGAATCAGACCTTAAAAGCTCAGACAAGGAAGAAGGAGAGCTCCCACTAGAAGGTCATGGAAGGAAATATCTCTTCCCAGTGTAAGATATGGAAGATCTAGTACAGGCAGTGGGAAATAATATGCAGATAAAGGAGGAGCCACGTACAAAGTCCAGATGGGATCTAATGTTTGGAAGTCTTACATCTCAAAGACAGACGTGTTCCCTGTAAGCGAACATATCCTGCTGATGATATTGCAAGAATGGAAAGAAGCACAACGTAGACTAGTGATGTCCCGGGAATTTAAGGGTTGTCTACCATTTGACCCAGATGATATCAAGACATGGGAAGAAATCCCTAAAGTAGACGTACATGTGGCCAAAGTTACAAACAAGACATCCATTCCTTTTGAGGACTCTTCAAGCCTCAGAGATGCCATGGATCGCAAGGCAGATATTCTCTGTCGAGATTGGGAAACGTCAGCCGTCCTGATACGGACTAATATAGCGGCTACTTCGGTGGCCAGATCCATGTTATTATGGATGGGGCAATTAGAAGAACATTTAGTTAATAAGATCCCGCGGGCTGAAATAATTTCTTCCCTTCCCATTATAAAATCCGCCACGGCATTCTTGGCGGATACTTCAGCCGAATCAGTGATATTTGCGGCTAGAAGTAGTTCCTTGTCTAATGCAACCCGTAGAGCTATATGGCTTAAATCCTGGTCGGGTGATAACGCCTCTAAAAATAAATTATGTGCCATTCCCTTTGCAGGATCTAGGGTGTTTGGACGTCTTAGAGTTTGCGTCTGATAGTAAAAAAGGGTTTCCTGAGAATAAAAAGAGATTTCAGCCCTTTCGTAAAAGGCCACCACCTCGCAAACAACCAGACTATAGAGAGCAGTGGAGATCCAACAGAGGTACCTATAAAGGTTCCTATGCCCAGAACAGAAGGGGAAAAAATTCCCTTTTCGGATCAAGCTCTAGATCTAGAAGACAATGACGCCAGAGGTATAGGGGGCAGGCTCAGTCTTTTTTTAAACAACTGGAGTCCGATAACGAGAAACTAATATGTACTAAATATAATATGAGAGGGCTGCAGAATAGAGCTTATATCTACCCCGCCTCAAAGGTGTATCTCACCGACAACCGTGGCAGCCGATTCTCCAATGTTCTCAGACCTTCAGGAACTTTTCAGCTCCAACATCATAGTTCGGGTCCCCTCATCAGAAATAGGCAGAAGTCACTACTCTTCCCTATTCTCAATCACAAGACCATCAGGGGAAACCTGCACAATCATAAATTTAAAACCGTTAAACATTTGAGTCAAGTACAAAAGGTTCAGGATGGAATCCATAAGATCAACCATCCACCTCGTAGACAAAAATTCAGTAATGTGTACTCTCGACCTGAAGAGTGTGTATTATCAGGCTCCAATCCATCCAACCTCTCAGGAACTTCTCAGGTAAGTCTGCCGGACCAAACCTACCACCTCCAATTTCAGTGCCTCCCGTTCGGTTTGGCCTCAGCTCCAAGAATATTTACGAAGTTGATCGCAGAGGTAGTTGCATATCTAAGAAACCAAGGAATTACAATAATTCCTTATTTGGACGATTTTCTACTGGTAGCCTGATCAGAAAGAACTTTACTCCTACACAGAGATCGAACCATTGCGGTGTTGGAACACTTTGGCTGGGTCGTAAACTGGAAAAAGTCTCACCTGAAGCCCGAATCTCGGAAAGTATTCCTTGGAGTGCTTCTGGACTCTACGTGCAGACAGTCCTTTCTACCAAGAAAAAAGCAGGAATCAATAAGAAAGATGATCACAGAATTCCTGAAACGTCGGGTTACCATAAAATCAGCCATGAAGATCTTGGGAATAATGACAGCCTGTATCACCTGTGTCAGGTGGGCCTAAGCCCACTCAAGACTGGGGATGGGGAGCACACCTAGAAGGAAGTTTTTTTTCAGGGCAGGTGGCCCGAAGACAGCAGCCACAAGTCATCAAACTTCAGAGAACTTTATGCAGTTGGGAGACCCTAAGAAGAAACCATTCTCGGCTAATGAACAAGCATGTGAAGATTTTAACGGACAACATGACAGCAGTGTCATTCTTGAGACACCAAGGAGGTCCCAAGCACAAAGCACTACAAGATCTAGCACAACAGATATTTTTAATTAAAATTCAAATTTGCATCTATCCATGGGGTGGTACTTGTCAAAACACTGAAGGAAAGGGGGTGGAGTGGGACCTTTTAACCTCTCGTGTGTTTTTTCCTGTCCCTGCAAGGAGGAGGAGGACGTCCTCCAGGGTGCTGTCAGGATCGACTCCTGGAAACCGAATTACCGGTAGGTCTAATACCCATTTTTACCACTATTCTCCCAGTGCAGGCCTTTCTAATTGCGCTTTACCTCAATCTGTCAGGGAGCGCTCCCTGGCATTTTTACTTTCGCTTCAGCCGAGTTAGCCACACCCCCTCCTTTCTTGGCGTCTCCTTTGGCCAAACAGATGTCGGTACTTTACAAGGACATGCCCCCCTTGCCGTCCGTCCTATCTTATTGGCTCCACAGCTAGGCCACTCCTTCCTCCTTCACACACGGTCTCCTGCGTTCCTCCATCTTGGAAGCTGCGCAGCACCTCGTGCATCGCTCTGTCTGGATGGATTTTTTCGGCTCGGGGACACAGCTACCTTCTGTTGCTGCTATCCCTGGATGGGTAGGCTCTTGTTCTCTGCTTTCTGTGCCCCTGATTTTTCGGCTAGCCTCCTCTGCACAGTATATCCACCAGACCCCTCTGGCAGATAACACAACAGGCTCTACATAATCCATTACGCCTGTGCACGTTGTAAGGAAAAGTGGTCCTCTGGCCAGTCGTCATCTCTGTCAGTCCTGCAGTCCTCCTACCATGTCTGCTCCACAGAAGACCTCTGACTCCCCGAATAAATGCACTACCCCTCCCCCAGAGTGGGCCGTTTCTATGTACCAGTCGGTCTCTGACCTAACTAAGGTATCCCAGTCTCTGTTCCAGGCGCTTGTACGACTTCTACAGCTGTCTGCAGCCACCAGTGCTCCGAACGGCTCTCATGGCGATTCGCACACACCTGATACCGACCCTCAAAGAGACAGACCAGCCAGCTGTTCTAGGAAGAGGACTCTGGCTCCTCATACAGCTCTCCTCTTCCCAATTCCCCTCTTCGGAGGAGGACCTTGGGTTGGATATAGATTCCCAGTCCGGGTCTGACTCTGATTCAGACTAGACTTCCAGTATGCAGGCAATGGTTGATAGTCTCATCTCGGCTATCTCTCAAACTTAAACAGAATGAGGTTCCTCCCCAGGATCCTTCAGTTTCCTTTAAGCGGTTAAAACGTCCCTATCACGCCTTCCCCCCACCCAAAAGGAGTTTGAGTCTACCCTGTCTAAGCACTGGGAGCATCCTGAAAAGCGCTTTCTGGGCAGAAAACACCTAGACGTCCTATACCCTTTTAATGCCGATCTCCTTGCCAGGTGGGCAGAGTCCCCGAAGGTGGATCTGCCGGTTTCTCGTCTTTCTTCCAAGACTGTTCTGTCCTTACCGGATGGTGCGTCTCTTAAAGACGCGATGGACAGGCAGATCGAGACACTTGCCAAATCAGCCTTTGAGGCAACTGTCGCTTCCCTCTGCCCCAGTTTCGCCTCCACCTGGGTGGCAAAGGCCATCTCTGCCTGGGCCAAGATTCTTCGCCGGGGCATTTTAGCTTCGTCTTCTCCGGACGAACTAGCAGGCCAGATTAGTCACGCTGGCAAATACGTTTTGGCTGCCTCCTTGGATGCAGCAGCTTGTTCGGCCAGGGCTGAAGGCATGGAGTGCAGATACTACTTCCAAGAAGTCACTCACCAACTTAGCCTTCCAATGCTCCAGGCTCTAAGGGGCTTGGCTAGACCAGATAATTTTGGACGCTACCGGAGGCAAAAGCACCTCTCTCCCTCAGTCTAGACCCAAGCGTTTTTTCAACAGAAAGGGCCCTTGGCCTTTTCGCTCATTTACGGCTTCGGATTCCTCTTCACAACAGGAGCGTCCCTCTACCTCAGGCGACCGAAGGAAACCCTCTTACAAACCATCCCCCAGCTGGAGGCCTAAGGGCCAGCCCTCAAGGTCCTTTGGGTCCCGCTCCAACAGGTTCCGTTCTAAGTGACGGGTCGCCCCCACCTGGAAGTCTTTCCAGGGTGGGAGGCAGGCTTCTCTTTCAAGGACGCCTGGTTGTTGGTGGTCAGCGACGCCTGGGTCAGGGAGATCGTTACCTCCGGTTACAAGATCGAGTTTTCTTCCCTCCCAGAAAATCGCTTCTTTCCTTCTCGTCCACCAAAGCAGCCATCCTAATTACCCGGTTTTCTCCAAGCAGTATCTTTTCTGGTCACCGCTGGTGTAGTCGTTCCCGTTCCTTCAAACAAACGATTTTCGGGGTTCTACTCGAATCTCTTCGTAGCCCCCATAAAAGACGGTTCTCTCCATCCAATTCTGGACCTGAAATTGCTGAATCGTCACGTTCATCTCCGCCACTTCAGGATGGAATCCCTACGGTCAGTGATCGCTGCCATGGAGCCGGGGGAATTTCTCTGCTCGGTCGACATTCAGGATGCGTACCTGCATGTCCCTATTTGTGTGAGACACCAGAGATTCCTTCGGTTTGCAATCCAGGACGTTCACTACCAATTCATGGCCCTTCCCTTCGGTCTGGGATCTGCCCCCAGGGTTTTCACCTAGGTCATGGCGGCTGTCATGGCCATTCTACGTGCCAGGGGGATTCTCATTATCCCTTACCTGGACGATCTGCTGATCAAGGGATCTTGAAAATGTAGGCCCCTTAAAAAATAGTGAGGAAAGAATGGTTGTAGATGACGAGGAAAAAGCTAACATATTAAACACCTTCTTCTCCACGGTGGAAAATGAAATGCTAGGTGAAATCCCAAGAAACCATGAAAACCCTATATTAAGGGTCACCAATCTAACCCAAGAAGAGGTGCGAAACCGGCTAAATAAGATCAAAATAGATAAATCTCCGGGTCCGGATGGCATACACCCACGAGTACTAAGAGAACTAAGTAATGTAATAGATAAACCATTATTTCTTATTTTTAGGGACTCTATAGCGACAGGGTCTGTTCCGCAGGACTGGCGCATAGCAAATGTGGTGCCAATATTCAAAAAGGGCTCTAAAAGTGAACCTGGAAATTATAGGCCAGTAAGTCTAACCTCTATTGTTGGTAAAATATTTGAAGGGTTTCTGAGGGATGTTATTCTGGATTATCTCAATGAGAATAACTGTTTAACTCCATATCAGCATGGGTTTATGAGAAATCGCTCCTGTCAAACCAATCTAATCAGTTTTTATGAAGAGGTAAGCTATAGGCTGGACCACGGTGAGTCATTGGACGTGGTCTATCTCGATTTTTCCAAAGCGTTTGATACCGTACCGCACAAGAGGTTGGTACACAAAATGAGAATGCTTGGTCTGGGGGAAAATGTGTGTAAATGAGTTAGTAATTGGCTTAGTGATAGAAAGCAGAGGGTGGTTATAAATGGTATAGTCTCTAACTGGGTTGCTGTGACCAGTGGGGTACCGCAGGGGTCAGTATTGGGACCTGTTCTCTTCAACATATTCATTAATGATCTGGTAGAAGGTTTACACAGTAAAATATCGATATTTGCAGATGATACAAAACTATGTAAAGCAGTTAATACAAGAGAAGATAGTATTCTGCTACAGATGGATCTGGATAAGTTGGAAACTTGGGCTGAAAGGTGGCAGATGAGGTTTAACAATGATAAATGTAAGGTTATACACATGGGAAGAAGGAATCAATATCACCATTACACACTGAATGGGAAACCACTGGGTAAATCTGACAGGGAGAAGGACTTGGGGATCCTAGTTAATGATAAACTTACCTGGAGCAGCCAGTGCCAGGCAGCAGCTGCCAAGGCAAACAGGATCATGGGGTGCATTAAAAGAGGTCTGGATACACATGATGAGAGCATTATACTGCCTCTGTACAAATCCCTAGTTAGACCGCACATGGAGTACTGTGTCAAGTTTTGGGCACCGGTGCTCAGAAAGGATATAATGGAACTAGAGAGAGTCCAAAGGAGGGCAACAAAATTAATAAAGGGGATGGGAGAACTACAATACCCAGATAGATTAGCGAAATTAGGATTATTTAGTCTAGAAAAAAGACTGAGGGGCGATCTAATAACCATGTATAAGTATATAAGGGGACAATACAAATATTTCGCTGAGGATCTGTTTATACCAATGAAGGTGACGGGCACAAGGGGGCATTCTTTGCGTCTGGAGGAGAGAAGGTTTTTCCACCAACATAGAAGAGGATTCTTTACTGTTAGGGCAGTGAGAATCTGGAATTGCTTGCCTGAGGAGGTGGTGATGACGAACTCAGTCGAGGGGTTCAAGAGAGGCCTGGATGTCTTCCTGGAGCAGAACAATATTGCATCATACAATTATTAGGTTCTGTAGAAGGACGTAGATCTGGGGATTTATTATGATGGAATATAGGCTGAACTGGATGGACAAATGTCTTTTTTCGGCCTTACTATGTTCTCATCGAGACTGTGCGCGAAGCCTTCAAATCTCTCTGGACACCCTAACCCGTCTTGGCTGGATCATCAACCGAGACAAGTCCTCTGATTCCTTCCCAGCGTCTAACATTCCTGGGCATGGAGTTCGACATAAACTTGGCTCGGGTCTTTCTCCTAAAGGACCAGTTCTCCGTTCTCCACAAGGCAGTCCTATCTCTAAAACACCCATCCCCCCGTTCCCTACGATTCTGTATGGGAGTCCTGGGAAAGATGGTTGCATCCATCGAAGCCGTGCCTTTCACACAGTTGCACACTCGCCCCCTCCAGCTGTTCCTTCTGTCCACTTGGAACAAGTCCACGACTTCCCTGGACCGTCCAGTTCGTATGCCTCTCTCAGTACGGCAGTCCCTGACCTGGTGGACTCTGTCCTCCTCAGTCCTGGTAGGGAGGTCCTTCCTTCCCCTTCAGTGGCAGGTCATCACCACCGAGGCCAGTCTGCTCTGATGGGGAGCAGTCTTTCGACAACACACAGTGCAAGGTCGCTGGACCACCCAGGAGGCTCTTCTTCCCATCAACATTCTGGAAATCATGGCATTCTTCCTTGCCCTATTACACTGGCAGTCTCTCCTGACAAGCGGACCCGTCCGCATTCAGTCGGACAACGCCACAGTTGTGGCGTACTTGAACCACCAGGGTGGGACTCGCAGCAGTCAGGTGATGGCGGAAACAGCAAAGATTCTGCGTTGGGTGGAACGTCACGTTCCAGCCATATCAGCTGTTCACGTTTCGGGGGTCGAAAATTGGGCAGCCGATTTCTTAAGCCGCCAAGGCCTGGCAGCGGGCGAGTGGTCTCTCCATCCCTCGGTCTTCGATCAGATATGCCAGCATTGGGGCACTCTGGATGTCGACCTCATGGCTTCTCGGATGAACCACAAGGTAGCTCAGTTCTTAGCCAGATCCCGGGATCCTCTGGCCATTGGCCACGACGCCCTGGTAATTCCGTGATCCCAGTTGCAGCTCCCTTACCTGTTCCCTCCTCTTCCCTTAATCCCAAGAGTCGTAAAAAAGATTAAGGCAGAGGGCATTCCGGTTATCCTGATAGCGCCAGACTGGCCAAGGCGCCCTTGGTATGCGGAACTCGTGAACATGCTCTCGGATGCCCCCTGGAGGCTCCCAGACCTTCTCTCACAAGGTCCGCTCTTCCACCAGAGTTCTCAGTCTCTGAGTTTCGGCATGGCCGTTGAGGCCGCGGTCTTAAGGGAGTCCGGTTTTTCACACCAGGTCATTCAGACCATGATCAGAGCTAGAAAACCAGCTTCCTCCCGCATTTACCACAGGTACTGGAAGGCTTTCTTCTGATGGTGCGAATCAAACCAGGTTTTTCCGATGTCTTTTTCCCTTCCGGATTTTTTGGGATTCCTTCAGGCAAGTCTCGACTCGGGACTATCCCTTAGTACCCTGAAGGGTCAGGTCTCTACTCTGTCCATTCTTTTTCAGAAGGACCTTTCTTCCATCTCTCAGGTACGGACCTTTCTCCAAGGAGTCGCGCATCTTGCCCCTCCTTTCCAGGCCCCGTTGCAACCTTGGGATCTCAGCCTGGTTCTGGGTGCTCTCCAGGCTGCACCCTTCGAACCTCTTCAGGACATTTCCTTTTCCCTTCTTTCCTGGAAGGTGGTTTTTCTGATTGCTATTACATCAATAAGGAGGGTCTCCGAGTTGGCAGCTTTATCCTGCCGTTCTCAATTTCTGATATTACATCAGGACAAAGTAGTTCTCCGACGTGTCCCTTCCTTCCTCCCCAAGGTGGTGTCCGCCTTCCACATCAATAAGGATATCGTTCTTCCCTCATTCTGTCCTTCCCCGGATCATCACCTGGAGAAGTCTCTTCACAAACTGGATGTGGTCAGAGCCATTCGGGTCTATCTTTCTAGAACTGCCTCCTTTCGCTTATCCGATACTGTTTGTCATCTCTGAGGGTCGTCGGAAGGTCTTCAGGCTTCCAAGTCCACGATCTCTCGTTGGATTCGTTCAGCGATAAAGGAAGCCTACCGCATTCATGAGAAACTGCCTCCTCCAGGAGTGCGGACCCACTCCACCAGAGCTGTCGGAGCTTCTTGGGCTGTTCGCCACCAGGCTTCCGCCTTACAGGTCTGCAAGGCCGCAACCTGATCGTCCTTGCACACTTTTACGAGGTTCTATAGAGTTCATACACAGGCCTCGTCTGATGCAGGTTTTGGTAGGAAGGTACTGCAGGCGGCGGTTGCGCACCATCCGACCTGAACCCTTTTTCTTAGTCCTTTTCTACCCACCCTTTTCTGGGACTGCTTTTGGACGTCCCACGGTTGTGTCACCCAATGAAGCAAAAAAGAAAGGTAGATTTTTTGGTTCCTACCGTAAAATCTTTATTGGAGCCTTCATTGGGGGACACAGCTCCTTCCCTACTTGTTCTTCTGGTACCGTGTTTGGGTCTAAGCGCCCTGGTTAAGTTGGTACTTTTATGTTCAGCCTCCTAGCAGCATACACCCACAGTTATGTGTCCCCCAATGAAGGCTCCAAGAAAGAGATTTTATGATAAGTACCAAAAAATCCCTCTTTTCCGATACCCATAGTATCTCAATTTTTCGTGATCTTGGGTTGGGTGAAGGCTTATTTTTTGTGAGCCGAGCTGACGTTTTTAGTGATACCGTTTTGGTGCAGATACATTCTTTTGATCGCCTGTTATTGCTGTTTAGTGCAATGTCGCAGCGACCAAAAAAAGTAATTTTGGCGTTTTTTTCTCTCGCTACGCCGTTTAGCAACCAGGTTAATCCCTTTTTTTTACCTATAGATCGGGCGATCCTGAACTCTGCGATACCAAATATGTGTAGGTTTGATTTTATTCTTATCTTATTGTTTTATTTTGACTGGGGGGAAGGGGGGTGACTTGAACTTTTTTATATTTTTTTTTTTTTTTAAATTATTTTTCAAAACCTTTTTTTTTTTTTTTTTTTTACTTTTGGCATAGGAGACTAGCAGCTGCCATAGCCAGAGCCGATGGTCAAATCGCCTCTATGTAGTAGAATTTCTGTTCTGACTTGCTATGAGCGCCGACCACTGGGTGGCGCTCACAGCAATACAGTACTGACAACCATAGAGGTCTCGGGTTGTCATGCCGACACACCGGTGACACACAGTCACGAGACGCAAGTTACCAGTGTGCATATTTCTGGTAAAAAAGAGGGAAGAAGCCAGCACTGCTTATGGTCAGAACGCAAAAACTGAAGTGCAATTGCACATAAATTCTAACTGTATTTCAAATATGAGACATTTAGCAAACAATTGATCAATTCTTTGAGCTACCCCGCCACTTCACGGCAATCTCATAATGGGGCAGTCCTAATCTTCGTATTTTATTTACGTTGTGCCATTATGGCCTCCTGAATGTATAAAGAGTATAAAAAAAAAAAAAAGGACCACATTAAATGCTAACTGTACCTGCAGCATTTTCAGAATCACTCCCTTGGTGCCAGGAAAGGCAAGCGCAGGTAAAGGCCGATCAGGTCCAGTGCGGACATTTCAGATCTGGCTTCCACACTGCCAAACCCGCACCAAAGATGAAGGGTGAGACAGGCTGAGACACAGGTGCACAATTAACTTGAGCCTGAGGCGGGGCAGGGCTGCTGTGTGTGTGCACAGCAGCCTATCAATCACAGTGAACACAGAAAGAATGGCGCACATAACCCAGCGTGCGCGGCAACAGTGGTGGTCAGCCACATACCAATGCAAAGCAAAAAATAGGGAAGAAGCCAGCACTGCTTATGGTCAGAACGCAAAAACTGAAGTGCAATTGCACATAAATTCTAACTGTATTTCAAATATGAGACATTTAGCAAACAATTGATCAATTCTTTGAGCTACCGTTCTGACCATAAGCAGTGCTGGCTTCTTCCCTTTTTTTTTTGCTTTGCATATTTCTGGTGCAATTGCAGGAAGCGCCATTTAAATGCTGTCAGTTTGACAGCGGCATTTAACTAGTTAATAGCCGTGGGTGGATCGCGATTCCACCCGCAGCTATTGTGGACACGTCAGCTGTTCAAAAAAAGAGGGATACCAACATCGGCGTACTATTATGCCTGATGTCAGTAAGGGGTTAAGGACCAGGTGTATTTCCATTTTTGCTTTTCCATTTTTTGCTCACTTTCCATAGACATAATTTTATTTTTTTATCAATATGGCCTTGAGGTCTTTTTTGCGGGACGAGTTCTTTTGAACGACACCGTTGCTTTTACCATATCGTGTATTGGAAAAAAGGAAAATAAATCTAATTGCGGTGAAATTGCAAAAAAAATGCAATTCCACAATTGTTTTTTTTTTTTTTTACCATGTTCATTAAATGCCAAAATTGACCTGCCATCACGATTCTCCAAGTCATTTCGAGTTCGTAGATACCAAACATTTATATGTTTATTTTTAATTTTTTTTATAAATTCTTTATTTGTGGTGAAAAAAAATCCCAAAAGTTTGTCAAAAAAAGGCCCCATTTTCCGAGACCTGTAGCATCTCCATTTTTCGGGATCTGGGGCTGGGTGCAGACTTAGTTATTGCGTGCTGATCTGACGTTTTTATTGACACCATAGCAATGCTATGTGTAGCTAAAATGCTCATAGCAGTTTGGCAATGACAACCACAGGGGTCTCCTTCAGACACGGGCGCTGATGGGCAGAGCTAAGATACACATCCAATTTACGCTAGTTAAATGCTGCTTTCAGAGTTTGACAGATTAAATTAGCTGTCATGTGCCGGAAAAGGTGTGGGCTCATCGCCGGAACCTGCTCCAAAGAGGGGGAGGTGACCTACTCAGGACTGCACGTCATAGGTCATTAACGGGTCAAACTAACAGACAGGTAATTGCTGCCTAACAACCTACCTGTTGTACCCGGTGCCAATCTCTGCCAGTCACTGACTGCTCCTGTCAGCCATTCAGCATCTTCCGTTGATTTTGTCAATAGAGCTGCTCTGCTCTGTTCACTAATAACAAAAGACTGACCGTCCCTTTCAAATCAGAAAATGGGTGTGCACTGGTGAATGCTTAGAGTAACCATCCTAATATAACTAACAAAGTAGAACTCTGTAGCACCATGGCATGTAAACATGAAATATATGAAATCTCAAATGCATTACTGCTTTAGAAAATAGGAATATTTGAGAATACATAAATTGGCTAATTCATGGGTACCTGGCAGCTGAGCTAAGGCGATGCTCTTTGCTGGGAACCTATTTTAATGTGAACTGCTGTATTGGCTGGCATGACTACCAACGTCACCCTGGCTGGCTGTCAATAAACCTGACATCGGCAGTCACTTTCTGTTGACAGAGCAGCCTGGATGAGGAAGGGCTGCTCTGTTGAAGAAAAAAAAGAAAAAAGTCCTGGATAACCCCTTTAATGGTGCTATATAAGCAAGTAAAATACATAAAATAAGCAATAAATAGGGCAAAGAGCTTGGGTTTTCTGACCTCTGTTTTGGAGCAATTGGAGATTTCTTCTGCCTAAAGTTGAACGGACTGCACTAACGCAATGTGAACCTATCCTAAGGCCAAATTACATCTTATTCAATACATGATGTCTTAATAGAGTCTCAATGTTGTTACTAAAATGTTAAAAAGAAAAAAATATGGTATAAAATGGTGCTTCATTGAATTGTTTACGTACACATTCTCATTATTAGCGTTCTCTAGAGTTGGTGTGACTCGATTTGCAGGATACGCTCCATTAGCCATATACCCGAAATCTGTGGCCACTAGACTGGAGACTTGAGAACCGAAAAATGTGTATTGACATCTACGGCTCATCTTCTGATTAGAGAGCCTGGCGTCAAGTCATCAATGTTGCTTTGTGCCCATGTGATGTTGCACCAGGCTTACTAATCAGAAGTTGAGCCGCAGGTGATGGCAGGTAGGGTGTTTCTTGGGGCTACCGTACAGAGGCCGATGGATCAATTTGCACCAACTCTAATATACATAATTATATGAATACATTAAGCGGTGCTAAAGCAAATACTTTGCATCAAATGGATACATTTCTTAAATGTGTGGTGTTTTTTTTTTTTTACTATTTTCTATTTACCCAATTCAGTTTAATCAGTGTGGAAAGCAGATTATAAAGTTACTTAGTGATACTAATGGTGCTTTCGTTACAAACTGCACCCTTTAGGTGCTAATCTGCACTATTAATTGTAGCTCATGTGGACAAACAGAACACTGCAAACCTCTCATATCACTGGATTGCAAGGGGCATAAAACCAAGACCAGATAGGCACTTGGGAAGCATTGGCAGTGCTGCTCAATTTCTTTAACTGAAGCGTTTGTAATAATTGTTCAAACCAAGCTTGGGTGCTAAGTTCGACCTTGATGTGGCCATTATTTTCTATCGATCTCCGCCCTCCTCTCCTGAGTTCATATTGATGATTTATCCTTTGGATAGGTCATCAGCATGTGTTGTGGAAAATCCCTTTAAGGTTTTATTGTAAACACTACAATTTATAAATTTGGCCTTTCGGAATCACAGTTGGAATTGTGGACTAATAAATCCTTTTACCGTGACACCTTTAGATGCATGTAATGGTCATACACTTCCAGGCTCCTTTTAAAAAGGGTTGTTTAGTCTTGTCAATAAAACTTCTCTTGCACACTGAAAAATCATTTAACTTTTTAGTACTTTTATCCCTGTCAAATTTCAAGATTTATTGTATAAATGGCAACAATGAATGTTTCTATTCACCAAGGCTGAAAACTTGGTGTTGTCCGGCCATTTAGGCAAGAGACTATAGATGATTGGCACTGCTGCAGTATTAGACCTCATGCACACAGTTGTGTTATGTAGACCCTCAAGTGCAGAGTTGTGTGGAATTGTAACACTGCATTAATAGAATGAATGCATCACCTGGATGCAAGAGTTCGCCATTAATTTCTCTTCTCCAATGGTTAACTAGTCTTACTTGATATTAGCTGGTTGGCGCTTTGTGGTGTAAAAAAAAAAGTTGCATCACATTTGCAGCTGGTCATGAGCAAAATCCTCAAAAATTTCAGCTCAATGCCTTGTAAATTATAAGGTGCATTTGTAATAGCGCAATTAACCATTTTAGTGACCTTATATTAAATGACTGCACTCTGATACAAGATCAAAGAAAGTGGTATATTAATATGTCTATCCTTTTATCACCTTTATCACCACTGTCAACTCTACTTACAGATGTTAAGTGCCGTTGCCTTATGTTGAGCCCGCTCCTGAAATAATGTGCTGCTGTGAGCATGTACCCACCACACCCCTTGGATGGGGTTTTGCAAATTATATATATATGTATATATATATATATATATATGTATATATGTATATATATATATGTATATATATATATATGTATATATATATATATATATATATATATATATATATATATATATATATATATATATATATATATACACACATACAGTGGGGCAAAAAAGTATTTAGTCAGTCACTATTGTGCAAGTTCCACCACTTAAAAAGATGAGAGGCGTCTGTAATTTACATCATAGGTAGACCTCAACTATGGGAGACAAACTGAGAAAAAAAATCCAGAAAATCATAGTCCTTTTTTTTAACATTTTATTTGCATATTATGGTGGAAAATAAGTATTTGGTCAGAAACAAAATTTCATCTCAATACTTTGTAATATATCCTTTGTTGGCAATGACAGAGGTCAAACGTTTTCTGTAAGTCTTCACAAGGTTGCCACACACTGTTGTTGGTATGTTGGCCCATTCCTCCATGCAGATCTACTCTAGAGCAGTGATGTTTTTGGCTTTTCGCTTGGCAACACGGACTTTCAACTCCCTCCAAAGGTTTTCTATAGGGTTGAGATCTGGAGACTGGCTAGGCCACTCCAGGACCTTGAAATGCTTCTTACGAAGCCACTCCTTCGTTGCCCTGGCGGTGTTCTTTGGATCATTGTCATGTTGAAAGACCCAGCCACGTTTCATCTTCAATGCCCTTGCTGATGGAAGGAGGTTTGCACTCAAAATCTCACGATACATGGCCCCATTCATTCTTTCATGTACCCGGATCAGTCGTCCTGGCCCCTTTGCAGAGAAACAGCCCCAAAGCATGATGTTTCCACCACCATGCTTTACAGTAGGTATGGTGTTTGATGGATGCAACTCGGTATTCTTTTCCTCCAAACACGACAAGTTGTGTTTCTACCAAACCGTTCCAGTTTGGTTTCATCAGACCATAGGACATTCTCCCAAAACTCCTCTGGATCATCCAAATGCTCTCTAGCAAACTTCAGATGGGCCTGGACATGTACTGGCTTAAGCAGTGGGACACGTCTGGCACTGCAGGATCTGAGTCCATGGTGGCGTAGTGTGTTACTTATGGTAGGCCTTGTTACATTGGTCCCAGCTCTCTGCAGTTCATTCACTAGGTCCCCCCGCGTGGTTCTGGGGTTTTTGCTCACCGTTCTTGTGATCATTCTGACCCCACGGGGTGGGATTTTGCGTGGAGCCCCAGATCGAGGGAGATTATCAGTGGTCTTGTATGTCTTCCATTTTCTAATTATTGCTCCCACTGTTGATTTCTTCACTCCAAGCTGGTTGGCTATTGCAGATTCAGTCTTCCCAGCCTGGTGCAGGGCTACAATTTTGTTTCTGGTGTCCTTTGACAGCTCTTTGGTCTTCACCATAGTGGAGTTTGGAGTCAGACTGTTTGAGGGTGTGCACAGGTGTCTTTTTATACTGATAACAAGTTTAAACAGGTGCCATTACTACAGGTAATGAGTGGAGGAAAGAGGAGACTCTTAAAGAAGAAGTTACAGGTCTGTGAGAGCCAGAAATCTTGATTGTTTGTTTCTGACCAAATACTTATTTTCCACCATAATATGCACATAAAATGTTAAAAAAAACAGACAATGTGATTTTCTGGATTTTTTTTTCTCAGTTTGTCTCCCATAGTTGAGGTCTACCTATGATGTAAATTACAGACGCCTCTCATCTTTTTAAGTGGTGGAACTTGCACTATTGCTGACTGACTAAATACTTTTTTGCCCCACTGTGTGTGTGTGTGTGTATGTGTATGTGTATATATATATATATATATATATATATATATATATATATATATATATATATATATATATATATATATATATATAATTTTATATCGTTATCTGAGCATGCTCGTGTGCGGAGTTACTTTAGCATACACGAATAATGTGTCCGTGTCCCTGTGCCTGCATGTCTCGTTGCTATCGAACAGACATGCAGTTGGCACATGCGCGTGCTCAGATCACATCTTATTCGAGCGCGTTCCTTCATCATTAGTGACCACCAATAAGACTTAAAACTGATCTGCGATAAATGTGAATAGCTTCCCCAATGGGTGTAAATGCAGCACCTGTCAGCTGTAGACTATAGCTGAGTCCCTGCTGCGTTAGTCACAATCTGTGTTGGCACTAACCTTGGCCTTTTAACCCCTTATATGCTGCTGTAAAAAGTGACTGTTTGCCATCTAGATGCCTAAGAGTTTGTGGGCTCCCCCTTTAACCCCCATCGGCACGTTGTGATTATTATGGGGTCCTGATGGGTGCTATGGCAATTTACAGCCAAATAACGGCCTATAGGTCCGCCATCTATAGGAAAATTAGCAACATTTAAATGATAAAAATATTTTTGGTTCCTGATACGCCACATTGCATTAATTCCAGAAAAGCACCAGAAGGGTTAATAAACTACAGGTGCTTCTCACAAAATTAGAATATCATCATAAAATTTATTTCAGTTCTTCAATATAAAAAGTGAAACTCATATATAGTCATTACAGAGTACTATTTCAAGTATTTATTTCTGTTAATGTTGATGATTATGGCTTACAGCCAATTAAAACACAAAAGTCTTTATCTCAGTAAATTAGAACACTTTATAACCAGCTTGAAAAATGATTTTAAAATCCAAAATGTTGCCCTTCTGAAATGTATGTTAAATAAATGCACTCAATAGTTGGTCGGGGCTACTTTTACATCAATGACTTCATCAATGCGGTGTGGCATGGAGTCGATCAGCCTGTGGCACTGCTGAGGTGTTAAGGAAGCCCAGGTTGCTTTGATAGCAGACTTCAGCTTGTCTGCATTGTTGGGTCTGGTGTCTCATCTTCCTCTCTTGACAATACCCATAGATTCTCTGTGGGGGCTAAAATCAGGCGAGTTTGCTGGCCAATCAAGCACAGTAATACTGTTGTTTTTAAACCAGGTATTAGTACTTTTGGCAGTGCGTACAGGTGGCAAGTCTTCCTGGAGACAGAAATTTCCATCTACAAAAGCTTGGCAGAGGAAAGCATGAAGCTCTAAAATTTCCTTTAGATGTATGTGTGCTGACTTTGGTCTTGATAAAACACAGTGGACCTACACCAGCGGATGACATGGCTCCGCAAGCCATCACTGATTGTGAAAACTTCAAATTAGACCTCAAGTCAGCTTAGATTGTGTGCCTCTCAACTCTTCCTCCATACTCTGGGACCTTGACTTCCAAATGAAATGCAAAATTTACTTTCATCTGAAAACAACACCTTGGACCACTGAGCAACAGTCCAGTTCTTTTTCTCCTTGGCCCAGGCAAGACGCTTCTGGCGTTGTCTATAGGTCATGAGTGGCTTGACACAAGGAATGCGAAACTTGTAGCCCATGTCCTGGATATGTTTGTGTATGTGTATGTGGTGGCTCTTGAAGCAATGACTCCAGCAGCAGTCCACTCCTTGTGAATCTCCCCCAAATTTTTGAATGGCCTTTTCTTAACAATCCATTCAAGGCTGCGGTTATACCTGTTGCTTGTGCACCTTTTTCTACCACACTTTTTCCTTCCACTCAACTTTCCATTAATATGCTAGGATACAGCACTCTGTGCACAGCCAGCTTCTTTAGCAGTGACCTTTTGTGGCTTACCCTCCTTGTGGAGTGTTAATGACTGCCTTCTGGACATCTGTCAAGTCAGCAGTCTTCCCCATGATTGTTGGAGCCTACTGAAACAGACTAAGGGACCTTTTTAAATGCTTAGGAAGCCTTTGCAGGTGTTTTTTGTTCATCTAATTTACTGAGAAAATGACTTTTGGGTTTTCATTGGCTGTAAGCCATAATCATCAACATTAACAGAAATAAACACTTGAAATAGATCACTCTGCTATGACTCTATATAATGAGTTTCACTTTTTGTATTTCAGAACTGAAACAAATTAACTTTTTGATTATCTAATTTTGTGAGAAGCACCTGTATCTGACAGCAGTTTTATATTGAGGGGCGCTGTTTTTAAAATGGCGTCACTTTTGTGAGAGGTTTCCAGTATATAGGACTCCCAAAAGTTACTTGAAAACTGAATAGGTCCCTAAAATAAAATAAGTTTTGGAAATTTCCTTGAAAAAAAAGCACAATTACTGCTACAATTTTAAAGCTTCTAACATCCAAACAAAATAAATGGACTTTGTACAAATGGTGCAGATGTAAAGCAGACATGAAGGAAATTGTATTTAACTATTTTGTGTGATATGACTGGATAAGACTAAGTTCACATTTGCGTTGTGCGCCGCAGCGTCGTCGCCGCAACGCACAACGCAAACAAAAACGCAGCAAAACGCATGCACATGCGGCCCCATGCGGCGCCAATGTTAAAGATAGGGCCGCACGACGCATGCGTTTTTTAAAAGGTCGGCGCCGCACAAAAAATCCAACATGTTGCGTTTGCCGCGCCCAGACAGGTGCGCCCTAACGCCGCATGCGGCGTAAAACACAACACAACGCATGCACATGCGGCCCCATGCGGCGCCAATGTTAAAGATAGGGCCGCACGACGCATGCGTTTTGTTGCGGCGGCGACGCTGCGGCGCAAACCGCAAATGTGAACGTACCCTTAAAGGGATAATTGTACAAAGTTTGAAAATTGATAATTTTTTGAAATTTGTCAAGTTTCCTATTTTTTTTTTTTTTAATGAAATGCAAAACATTGACATTTACCATTATAAAATACCGGTATGTCAGCCTTTGACAGCGCATTTAACTAGTTAACAGCGGCGGTTGGATCGCAATTCCACCCGCCACTATTGCGGGCACATGACAGCTGTAAAAAACAGCTGACATGTCCCAGCTTTGATGCGGGATCACCGCCGGAGCCCGCATCAAAGTCGGGGTTCTGACCTCGGACGTACTTTACCCGTCCGAGGTTAGAAAGGGGTTAAATCAGGTTTTTGTGTTCAATTAACTTTTAATTTTTGGCTATATTTTTGTTCTCTCATTCTGTAATAAAAATAGAAATCTTGCAATTAACATAATAAACAATGGGGTTTTTTGGGACTCAAAAATAACCACAATGAGCAAACTCTGACCCTATTTTTTTCTACTGAGGAATCTAATGAGCCTTAGACTATGTGCCCACATTCCAGATTTTTAGCGGTTTACGTATTTTTTGCGGCAGTTTTCCACTGCGGAAATGCTTAAAAAAAGCTTACATAAAGCATCCCATTATTTTAATGCATTCCGCAATGTTTTTGCCCATCGTGCGTTTTTTTCCTGAGCGGAAAATCATTAATTCACTAATTGTGAGGAAAATTGGCGGTTTTGCCGCTATAGAATTGTATTTGAACCATTGGGGAAAAAAACGCCTCCTCAGCGTCCCGGCTCTCCGCACTGACCAGGCAGAGGGTGCCGACGCTGGAACGAGGGACAGGTGAATATTTAATACTCACCTGCTCTTGGCGCGGTCCCTGGCAGCTTCTCCCGGACAGATGGTCTCTGGCGCCCGCAGCTTCTTCCTGTATTGAGCGGTCACTGGTACCGCTCATTACAGTAATGAATATGCGGCTCCACCCCTATGGGAGTGGAGTCCATATTCATTACTTTAATGAGCGGTACCACGTGACAGCTGAACAGAGGAAGAAGGCGCCGGAGACCATGGGACACGCAGGGACCGCGCCAGGAGCAGGTGAGTATGTGACCGTCGTTGCCCCCCCTCACCAGCCAACCCCCCGCCTTCTATGACTAGAGTATAAGCCGAGAGGGGCACTTTCAGCCCATTTTTTGGGGCTGAAAATCTCAGCTTATACTCGAGTATATACGGTAGTCTGTTTTCACTTTCCTGACCAGGCCAAATTTTTCAATTCTGACGTGTCACTTTGTGAGGTAATAACTCTAGAACACTTCAACGTATCCCAGTGACTAGGAGATTGTTTCCCATGACACATTGGACATGTTAGTGGTAAATTTAGGTAGATATAGTTAACGTGTTTTTAATAAAAATATTGTAAATTTAACATTTTGAAATTTGCAATTTTCAATATTTTAATTTTTATGCACTTAAACCAGATATTTATGCCATACAAAATCATTAATAAATATTTACCACATGTATACTTTACATCAGAATCATTAAAAGTTACATTTTTCATTTGTCCAATAAAATTCACAAAAACCACGTTTTGTTTTTTTGTAGGGACTACATTATGTTTGAAGTGACATAAAATATCAAAAGGTGACACCATTTTGACACCCCTCAAAGTGCTCAAAACCACATTCAATAAGTTTATTAACCTTTTAGGTGACTCATAGGAATTAAAGCAATGTGGAAGTGAACAAAATGTTTTTTCCTCAAAAATGTTGCTTTAGGTGAACATGAGAAAATGGACTCAAAAATTTGTTGTGCCATTTCTCCTGTGTTCACCGATAGCCCCCATATTTGGTGGAAAACTACTGTTTGAGCGTATGACAGGGCTCGGAATCTTCATTTGACTTTTGGAGCGCAGAATTGATTGGAGTACATAGTGGATGCCATGTCGAGCAAAGTCCCTGATATGCCGAAACAGTGAAAACCGCCATAAGTGACCCAATTTTGGAAACTAATCCCCTGAAGAAACTTATCTAAAGGAGGTGTGGTGAGCACCTTGAGCCCACAGGTACTTAAAAAATTTTTTTAGAACATTCTGACAGAAATGTTGCTAAATCTCCAAATATTTCATTTTCACAAGAGAAGCCTTAGTTATTGGCAGGGCCGGATTTAGGCAAAGTGGGGCCCTAGGCAAAGTTTAAAATGGGACCCCAAATGCTAACATATTGCACATCACACAGAAGCATTTCAGTTGTACTTACATGCACTGATCTCAGGCCGCTAAACGAGTGTGATCGACAATACTGAAGTCGTTGGACGCTTGTTTCCCGGCCTCTTTACACCGTCTGAGAAAGAATGATGGGGACAGAACCATCACTAATAGATCACTAAAGGTACCGTTACACTAAACGATTTACCAACGATCACGACCAGCGATACGACCTGGCCGTGATCGTTGGTAAGTCGTTGTGTGGTCGCTGAAGAGCTGTCACACAGACAGCTCTCCAGTGACCAACGATGCCGAAGTCCCCGGGTAACCAGGGTAAACATCGGGTTACTAGGCGCAGGGCCGCGCTTAGTAACCCGATGTTTACCCTGGTTACCATTGTAAAAGTAAAAAAAAAAAACAGTACATACTCACATTCCGTTGTCTGTCACGTCCCCCGGCGTCAGCTTCCCGCACTAACTGTCAGCGCCGGCCGTAAAACAGCACAGCGGTGACGTCACCGCTGTGCTCTGCTTTACGGCCGGCCGGCGCTGACACAGTCCGTGCCGGAAGCTGACGCCGGGGGACGTAACCGACAACAGAATGTGAGTATGTACTGTTTTTCGTTTTTGTTTTTTTTTTTTTTACTTTTACAATGGTAACCAGGGTAAATATCGGGTTACTAAGCGCGGACCTGTGCTTGGTAACCCGATATTTACCCTGGCTACCAGTGAACACATCGCTGGATCGGTGTCACACACGCCGATTCAGCGATGACAGCGGGTGATCAGCGACCAAAAAAAAGGTCCTGATAACTCCCAGCGACCAACGATCTCCCAGCAGGGGCCTGATCGTTGGTCGCTGTCACGCATAACGATTTTGTTAACGATATCGTTGCTACGTCACAAAAAGCAATGATATCGTTAACGAAATCATTGTGTGAAGGTACCTTTAGGCTAGGTTTACATTGCGTTAGCGCAGTCTGTTCAACGCATACGTTAAACGGACTACGCTGACGCAAGTGCCGACTTTGCACAGCGCTGGCGCAGATGGAGCATCTGCTAGCTCCATCTGCGCTAGCGGTGACGGACCCGGAAACGCTGCAGCCCACGTCTCGGGTGCGTCACTCAATGTCAGACGCATCGCTAGCGCACGCCCCTTGTGGGCGTGCGCTAGCGATGCGTCCGACATTGCATTCAATGGCATGTTAACGGACTACGTTACACCGCTTTATGCCACGGTGTAACGTAGTCCGTTAAACGGAGACAACGTAATGTGAACCTAGCCTAACAGATCACCATACAGTATCATGTTATCAGCAGCACACCTACAGTTTACACCGGCGATGTGCTGCTGAGAACAAGTATTTTTATTTCGGCATAAACAATCCAATCACCCAATGAATATGCTGCATTTTGCTTGTTTAGTATAATACACCTCATACTCCTCCATATATTATAATGTGCACCACAGTCCTCCATATTGTAAAATGTATAATACAATCCTCCATATAGTATTATACACTTCACATAGTCCTCCATATAGTATAATACACTCCTCATAGTTCTCCATATATTAAAATATACTCCTAAGTCCTCCGTATAGCATAATACACTCCTCACAGTGCTCCATAAAGTATAATGCACCGCCATAGTCATCCATGTAGTACAATTCACTTCCCATAGTATAATGCAACCCTTAGTTCTTCATATAGTATTATGTATTCCCCATAGTCCTTGATACAGTATAATTCAGCCCACATATAGTATAATGCAGCCACCACCCCACAAAGTATAATGCAGCCCCCCCACAGAGTATAATGCAGCCCCCCAATATAGTATAATGTAGCCCCCTCATAGCGTATGATGCAATCACCCCTCATAGAATATAAATATAATACAGCCTCTCATAGAATGTATTGTAGCCCTGAACAGGATATAATACAGCTCACCTCCCCATAGAATGTAATGTAGCCCCATCAAAGAGTATGCAGTCATCCCTCATAAAATCTAATAAAGCCCCCCACAGAATATAATGCAGCCCCCCATAGTATATAACACCGCCTCCTCCATAGAATATAATGTACCCCCCAAATATATGTCACATAGTATATAGCACAGCCCACATAGTAATATATAGCACTGCCACGTAGTATATAGCACAGCCCACACAGTTGTAATAAACTTAGTGCTAAGTGCAGTGGAGATCAGTATCATGGGTCAGAAAAGAGACCGAGAGACAATAGGTTGAGTTCAAGAATATTTATAATGATATGCAGGTAAACAGCTATGACACAGCAGGTTAGTAGCAGACAGAGCTGGATAGGCAGCAAGCACGTGTACAGACCATGGAAGTCCAAGTATGTCAGGTCCAGAGACCAGACCAGGCCTCCTAGCAGAGAGCAGTCCAGCGGCAGAGACGAGTGCAGAGCAGATCCAGGGAAACAAGTCTTTGCAATGAAGAGATGTAGAACCGAAGACAGACGGGGTATCCCAAAGTAATGAAGAAACCAGCAAGCAGTTCTTCCAGCTTGATCAAAAGTCAGGAACAAGATACTCAAGCAATGAGTATATATACAGAGCTCCCTTAAATACACCACAGACAGGAACAAGGAAAATCTGACCGGAAACAAGATGGCCCCCGTGAGGTCAATGACTCCATCTTGGGTAAGGGCAAAAGTAACTGAACTGAGGGCAAACAGAAACAGATATGCAGTCCAAGTCCTTACAACAGTAGTATATAGCACTGCCTACACAGTAGTATATAGCACAGCCCACACAGTAGTATATAGCACTGCCCACACAGTAGCATATAGCACAGCCCACACAGTAGTATACAGCACTGCCCACACAGTAGTATACAGCACTGCCCACACAGTAGTATACAGCACAGCCCACACTAGCATATAGCACTGCCCACACAGTAGTATATAGCACAGCCCACACAGTAGTATACAGCACTGCCCACACATTAGTATACAGCACAGCCCACACAGTAGCATATAGCACTGCCCACACAGTAGTATATAGCACAGCCCACAAAGTAGTATATAACACTGCCCACACAGTAGTATACAGCACAGCCCACACAGTAGTATACAGCACTGCCCATAACCTAGTATAGAGCACAGCCCACAAAGTAGTATACAGCAGAGCCCACACAGTAGTATATAGCACTGCCCACACAGTAGCATATAGCACTGCCCACATCCCCCCTCCCGGGAATGGCCCCACAGTCCAGCAAATAAATTAAAAAAACACAAGCTCCTCCCCTCGTGCCCGCGGTGCTCCCTGCTCCTGTCTCGGCGGCTGCCGCTGCACTGCCTGGGACACAGTGAGTGCGCGCACCCGCAATGTCAGGCAGAGCAGGGAATGATGGGAGAGGGAGGAGCGTCAGGTGACGCTCTCCATCATTGCATTGAACTGTACAGGCAGATGCCGGTATAGTTCAATGCCAAGTAAATAAGGCAGCACACTGCAGCGCTAAAACATGCAACCATGAAACACGAAAATTGAACTGCATTACTGCACTAGAAATATGAAAAATGAGAGCGTTTAGCGCATAAAAATGGCCAATTTTATGTGTACCTGGTAGCCCCTTTACGGCATCTCTCTTATATCAGGTCCTAAACTTGCCTTACCTTGCTGAGAATAAACATCTCCATCTGAATGGGTACATGTGAAACCTCTTCCTAGACTAAAATTCTCTCTCTCTGTGGAGGGGTATTGGTCCTGCTGTAATTAAAACACCTGTGACTAGGAGGCGGAGTGCACGATCAGAAGGCTAAAGAATACATTTCAAAAACCTGACCGGCACATCCAAACATAGACTAAGTGTGAACAGGGGCTGAACCTAGAGTCGCCAACTTGTATACAGTCAAGTAAATAAGGCAGCACACTGCCATTTTTATGCGCTAAACGCTCTCATTTTTCATATTTCTAGAGCAGTTATGCAGTTCAATTTTCGTGTTTCATGGTTGCATGTTTTAGCGCTGCAGTGTGCTGCCTTTTTTACTTGACTGTATATGAGTTGGCGACTCTAGGTTCAGCACCTGTTCACACTTAGTCTATGTTTGGATGTGCCGGTCAGGTTTTTGAAATTTAATAGGTATAGTTCAATGCGGCGGGGGAGTCGGCGCTGGCGGCAGGTGGGCCCCATGCCTCACAGGGGCCCCATAGTGGCTGCGTGACTTGCCGCTAGCTGGGGGCCCCTAGGGGAGCGGGGGCCCCAGGCAGCTGCCTTGTCTGCCTGCCCCTAACGCCGGACCTGGTTATTGGATCACCCAATTTGTGCAATTTCTCCTGAGTGCAATGATGCCCCATATATGTGGTAAAACAACAATTTGGGGCACTCATAAACTGTGGGACTCAGAAGGGAGGGAGGGGGACATTTGGATTTGGGTATGCAGATTTTGCTGTATTTCTTTCTTTACTTTTTTTGTGGGGACAAGGAGTCATTTCACTTTTACAGAACTTTTGTGCTACCAGGAACATGGAAGCCCCCTATATTTCCGATGAACGGTGACTGCCCTGAGTGGGAACTTGTTACTTGTGGGGCTTTTTGTGGATTGAGTTGAAGCTTTTATTGGGAACATTTTACAGAACACTTTGCTTCACGTTTATCCTGTGCTCTACGCTGAGCAGTTATATAGGGCTTTCCATCTAAATCTCCGAATGATGCGATTCAGATGAAACCCTCAAAGAATTGATTCACTATAATTAGGAAGTAGTTACTCTGGACTCCGTCTGGCCTATCTTTAGCGATGTTCTTTTAAGATTGACACAAAACTGTGGCTCACTGCGCTTCTGTGCACGTGTGAAAAGATTGACCTTGCCAGATCATTGACCAGACTGAGTGCAAAGTGACTCAATCTTCCTCATTAGGAATCTTCCGCCTAGGGTTCTGTCTGAAACACGTATTTCAGAGATTTACATGGAAACCCCGGTGTAAGCTCTCCACCCAGGATAAATCTGTGTGTATATACTGTATGTATATAGAGAAAACATAGCAAAAACTTTGGCACTCAAACTGAAATTTTACTATTCGTATAAGAATAAGAGATAAAAACAGACGTAATGACCCTTGTGGATACAGATATAGTTCAGCAACGTTTCGCTTGTTTCAAGCAAATATGTGCGTGAAAATATATACAAGGTGTTAGTATACAGAGTTATTGGAAACTCGAAAATTGGTCATGATAATTAAGTGAAGAAATAAATCCATAAATGCAAGAACTTAATGAAACACAAAAAACTCCTTTTTATCGAGTCTGTACACAAATCTATGCTGGTTGTAAGGAAATTTTAAATACATCAGGCGATGTTTTAAACAAGCAAGTTTACAAGAAAATATAGTATGATACTGGATCCATGTGAGAGCGAAATATAGCATATCAGGAGCGAGATAAGATCAGACAAAGACACCAAGGCACATGTTGGATAAATTACCTGAAGAGCATAAGGTCACCAGGGAATAGAAAGCGATATCAGATCATGCGTAAGAGTCGGACCGTTCCGGTCTGTTATTTATATACTAGATGGCAGCCCGATTTTAAAGAATCGGGAGTCTAGAATCCATATATACTTGAAATTCGGCAGGAGCTTGAAGAGCAACGTCACTGGGCCCGCCTCCACGCAGTAGAAACTTGCTGTGAGGTAAAAATTCAAAAATCACACCAAAATGGCGGGCGGAGTGTGTCACAGTACGGCACGTTTTTGATTGGTCGCTCGCAGCAGGCGGCAACCAATCAGACACTGGACACTGTTGACGTCACTTATCTCCGGACATTAGCTCCGGACAAAGCCACGGAAGTTGGCACAAATTGCAGGAAGTAGTATTCTAGGCAATTATATATAAGATCCCCGAAGGAAGTACTGCGGAGCATTCCATATCTTGCTTGCCGGAGACTGCGATGCCAGCTGCCCATGCGCCGGTGGAAGACTGCCGGGAATGCCCAAATGCCTTTGTGTGAGTGTTTGCGATACGAACAGAAGAGCAGGTGCACATACAGAAGAGCAGGTGCGCATGCGGAAGAGGCTGAAGCCATGAAGCATAGGATCTATCATGCCAAATGTAATAGAAAGCAGACAGAGGGGAGGAGATTGAGATGGCAGTGGCAGAGCAGCGCAAAATGACTTAATGTAATAATGCACATGCTTAAAAAAGACCGGAATGATGAGTAGAACAAGAAAGAGCGGGTTGTAAAAGGAAAAGGGGTGAAATAAAGGAATATGGGAAAAGATGAGAAAAGTGGAAAAAAAGGGGAAGTGGGATGAGAAAAAAGGAATGGGAAAGACGAAAAGAAAAAAAAACAGGAGGATATGATGAATCATGTACCTGTTCAGGTGTGTAATGTGGAGAAAAACAAAAGCATCAAAGGGACATTTCATATACATGAATCAAACATTACAAATGTCGAAATGCCTTGTAATAGAAAAATAAATGTTAAATGCTCACCTATACAGTGGAACAGAGATCAACATAATGACAACATGAGTAGATTACACAAGATTACACAAGAAGGAAAGCACACAGCAAGTCAGCAGGATCTAGAGGCAACATGGCAGATGTGACAACCTACATGGTGAGCTGCAGCATGTGCTACATGTTCACAGATCGACCAGAAGAAGAATCAAATTTCACCTGTCAGAAGTGTAAACTAGTGGCCCTTTTAGAAGAAAAGGTGTGGGGTCTGGAAGAAAGAATAGCAACTTTGAAACTCATCAAAGAGAATGAAGACTTCCTAGACAGAACAGAAGCATCTCTACTGGTCACAGAAGGTGAAAAAAGTGTCAGAGAACCTCCAAAAGCAGATGAGTGGAAGCATGTGACCAAAAGAAGCAAGAAGACCATGGAGAAATCACCAACCACGCAACTGAAGAACCGATATCAAATCTTTGTAGAGGATGAAGATGGCACACCTAAGGATGAAGCAATACCAGCAAGCAAAAAAAGAAAAGGGCACACAGCAACAAGTGACAGCAAAAAGTACAGCCAAGAAGCAACGAAGAGTGGTGGTGGTGGGAGACTCACTACTGAGAGGCACAGAAGCAGTAATCTGCAGACCAGACATAACTGCAAGAGAAGTATGCTGCCTTCCAGGTGCGATGATCAAGGATGTGACCGACAGGATACCAAAGCTCTTCAGCTCCAAGGACGTCCACCCATTTCTTCTGATACATGTTGGCACCAATGACACGGCAAGGAAGGACCTACCGACAATCTGCAAGGACTTTGAAGAGTTGCGGAAGAAAGTAAAGGAACTTGATGCACAGGTAGTTTTTTATTCTATCCTTCCAGTAGACAGGCATGGCACCAGGAGATGGAACAGGATCCTTGATGCAAACAACTGGCTAAGACGATGGTGCAGACAACAAGGATTCGGATTCCTGGACCACGGTGTGAATTACTTGTACGATGGACTCCTCGCCAGAGACGGACTACACCTCAACAAACCTGAGAAACACACATTCGCCAGAAGACTCGCTACACTCATCAGGAGGGCGTTAAACTAGAAGAAGAGGGGACGGGAAGAAAAACATTAGACTTGAACAAAGAAGACCCAGGAAAACATACTCAGAAGGGAGGTAAGAACATTTCTAAAACAATCCACAGCGAGGAGATTGGAACAAAACAAAATCCTCTAAACTGCATGCTCGCAAACGCCAGAAGCCTGACAAACAAGATGGAAGAACTAGAAGCAGAAATATCTACAGGTAACTTTGACATAGTGGGAATAACCGAGACATGGTTAGATGAAAGCTATGACTGGGCAGTTAACTTACAGGGTTACAGTCTGTTTAGAAAGGATCGTAAAAATCGGAGAGGAGGAGGGGTTTGTCTCTATGTAAAGTCTTGTCTAAAGTCCACTTTAAGGGAGGATATTAGCGAAGGAAATGATGTCGAGTCCATATGGGTCGAAATTCATGGAGGGGAAAAATGGTAACAAAATTCTCATTGGGGTCTGTTACAAACCCCCAAATATAACAGAAACCATGGAAAGTCTACTTCTAAAGCAGATAGATGAAGCTGCAACCCATAATGAGGTCCTGGTTATGGGGGACTTTAACTACCCGGATATTAACTGGGAAACAGAAACCTGTGAAACCCATAAAGGCAACAGGTTTCTGCTAATAACCAAGAAAAATTATCTTTCACAATTGGTGCAGAATCCAACCAGAGGAGCAGCACTTTTAGACCTAATCCTATCTAATAGACCTGACAGAATAACAAATCTGCAGGTGGTTGGGCATCTAGGAAATGGCGACCACAATATTGTACAGTTTCACCTGTCTTTCACTAGGGGGACTTGTCAGGGAGTCACAAAAACACTGAACTTTAGGAAGGCAAAGTTTGACCAGCTTAGAGATGCCCTTAATCTGGTAGACTGGGACAATATCCTCAGAAATAAGAATACAGATAATAAATGGGAAATGTTTAAGAACATCCTAAATAGGCAGTGTAAGCGGTTTATACCTTGTGGGAATAAAAGGACTAGAAATAGGAAAAACCCAATGTGGCTAAACAAAGAAGTAAGACAGGCAATTAACAGTAAAAAGAAAGCATTTGCACTACTAAAGCAGGATGGCACCATTGAAGCTCTAAAAAACTATAGGGAGAAAAATACTTTATCTAAAAAACTAATTAAAGCTGCCAAAAAGGAAACAGAGAAGCACATTGCTAAGGAGAGTGAAACTAATCCCAAACTGTTCTTCAACTATATCAATAGTAAAAGAATAAAAACTGAAAATGTAGGCCCCTTAAAAAATAGTGAGGAAAGAATGGTTGTAGATGACGAGGAAAAAGCTAACATATTAAACACCTTCTCCACGGTATTCACGGTGGAAAATGAAATGCTAGGTGAAATCCCAAGAAACAATGAAAACCCTATATTAAGGGTCACCAATCTAACCCAAGAAGAGGTGCGGAACCGGCTAAATAAGATTAAAATAGATAAATCTCCGGGTCCGGATGGCATACACCCACGAGTACTAATAGAACTAAGTAATGTAATAGATAAACCATTATTTCTTATTTTTAGGGACTCTATAGCGACAGGGTCTGTTCCGCAGGACTGGCGCAAAGCAAATGTGCCAATATTCAAAAAGGGCTCTAAAAGTGAACCTGGAAATTATAGGCCAGTAAGTCTAACCTCTATTATTGGTAAAATATTTGAAGGGTTTCTGAGGGATGTTATTCTGGATTATCTCAATGAGAATAACTGTTTAACTCCATATCAGCATGGGTTTATGAGAAATCGCTCCTGTCAAACCAATCTAATCAGTTTTTATGAAGAGGTAAGCTGTAGGCTGGACCACGGTGAGTCATTGGACGTGGTATATCTCGATTTTTCCAAAGCGTTTGATACCGTGCCGCACAAGAGGTTGGTACACAAAATGAGAATGCTTGGTCTGGGGGAAAATGTGTGTAAATGGGTTAGTAACTGGCTTAGTGATAGAAAGCAGAGGGTGGTTATAAATGGTATAGTCTCTAACTGGGTTGCTGTGACCAGTGGGGTACCGCAGGGGTCAGTATTGGGACCTGTTCTCTTCAACATATTCATTAATGATCTGGTAGAAGGTTTACACAGTAAAATATCGATATTTGCAGATGATACAAAACTATGTAAAGCAGTTAATACAAGAGAAGATAGTATTCTGCTACAGATGGATCTGGATAAGTTGGAAACTTGGGCTGAAAGGTGGCAGATGAGGTTTAACAATGATAAATGTAAGGTTATACACATGGGAAGAAGGAATCAATGTCACCATTACACACTGAATGGGAAACCACTGGGTAAATCTGACAGGGAGAAGGACTTGGGGATCCTAGTTAATGATAAACTTACCTGGAGCAGCCAGTGCCAGGCAGCAGCTGCCAAGGCAAACAGGATCATGGGGTGCATTAAAAGAGGTCTGGATACACATGATGAGAGCATTATACTGCCTCTATACAAATCCCTAGTTAGACCGCACATGGAGTACTGTGTCCAGTTTTGGGCACCGGTGCTCAGGAAGGATATAATGGAACTAGAGAGAGTACAAAGGAGGGCAACAAAATTAATAAAGGGGATGGGAGAACTACAATACCCAGATAGATTAGCGAAATTAGGATTATTTAGTCTAGAAAAAAGACGACTGAGGGGCGATCTAATAACCATGTATAAGTATATAAGGGGACAATACAAATATCTCGCTGAGGATCTGTTTATACCAAGGAAGGTGACGGGCACAAGGGGGCATTCTTTGCGTCTGGAGGAGAGAAGGTTTTTCCACCAACATAGAAGAGGATTCTTTACTGTTAGGGCAGTGAGAATCTGGAATTGTTTGCCTGAGGAGGTGGTGATGGCGAACTCAGTCGAGGGGTTCAAGAGAGGCCTGGATGTCTTCCTGGAGCAGAACAATATTGTATCATACAATTATTAGGTTCTGTAGAAGGACGTAGATCTGCGGATTTATTATGATGGAATATAGGCTGAACTGGATGGACAAATGTCTTTTTTCGGCCTTACTAACTATGTTACTATGTAACATGCCTGATTATGATTGTCTATGACCCAATTGGTTAATAATGAACTTCATATACCCTATTTACACCCAATGGAGTAAGGGTTTGGAATGTGTGAATCCAGAATTATTCACATTTGATACTATCCTATCACAAACTAAAAATTGCTTTTTTTTTAAACTTTTTTCATTCCAAAAAATAGTTTTTGTATTAACATATTTTGAGACAGTCATGCGAGGGCTTGTTTTTTTGTGGGATGAGTTGACATTTTCTTTATTTTTCTATTCCCATTTTTCGGGTGGCAGAATGAACAAAATTCAGCAGTTCGGGAATTGGTTTTTATCATGCTATTCACCGTGTGGTAAAAGTAATTAGACCACTTTATTCTTCCGGTAAGTATGATTACAGCGTTACCACATTTACATAATTTTTTTTAATGTTTTGCCACTTTTTCACAATAAAATATTTGGTACAAAAAATAATTGTTTTTGCATCACTGTATTCCAAGACCTATAGCTTTTTTAATTCTCCGCTGACTGAGCTGTAGGGCGGGATGAGATGACATTTTTAGCTATAGCATTTTATTTACGTTTGAATTTTTGATCACGTTTTATTCTTTATTATTAAAAAGTTGTTTTTTATTTGTTTGTTTTTTTTACGGTGTTCACTGAAGGGGTTAGATAGTGTGACCATTTTATTGTAGCGATACCAAATGTGTATATAATGTTTTTACATAAACCTCTTGGTATAATATTACATTTTTTTTGTTTTGTGATTTATTTTTAACATTATTTTTATAATATCTTTTTACTTTTTTATAGTCCCTCTATGAGACTTAACTTTTATTACTGACATCACTGGTATAATTTATTGCAATGTACCAGCAATGTATTATAGCTGTAAGTGGTTAACTGACAGAACACCTTTTAGACCCTGCTCCTAGCATGATCTAGCAAGCTACTGTAGCTGGCAGACCTGAAGATCATTATTTGATCTATGGTTGCCATGACTACCATCGATAGCTAGCGTCTGTCATAAGTGTGCCAATCGGGTGCGAGGGAGAGAACCCTCCCTTACCCTTCTAAATGCTGCAGTCACTATTGATGGCAGCATTTAATGGTTGTGGAAGGTCGACTCATTTAGCTGATCTCAAGGTATACACAGGCACACTTGTGGTTAAAGTGTCTGGGTGGTTTATTGCATCATAACCCAAACTCCTGAGGAAGTCTTGACGAAACGTGCTTTGGGGCGGCGGGGACCATTTGTCACCAGCACTTTGCCTGGCTATATTTTGTAAGTATACTATATCTCTTTCTTATAGCTGGATTATGCACTTTAATGGTCCATTTTGGACATGATGCACTATGCACCTTATATATATATATTGAATACCGCTATTCAGTTTACATAAATCTGCATGAACAGACGATATCGTCTGTACCTATGATTACATGTGTGTTCTGAGAGATATGGATTAATGTTTATTGTGTTTATTTCTTCTAAAAGGCATTGGCTGTTGTGCTGGTCACAGTGTTTCCTTTGACTAGTGGTGTCCAGTAGTTCTTTTTTTAAATTCCTTTTGTGATTATTCTGTATTTAATAAAACGTGAATTTTAAGGAGTATACTCGTATGTGGTTTTTGTGTACCACTTTTTTGATATGGTTATACTGATTTGAGTTTTTGTCCTGTTTGAATCTCTTGGGACATTTGTTTGGTGTTGTTAACCCAAACTGGTAACAGAAAAACAGCCTGTCTGGCTCAAATGAAAATAAAAAGTTCATATACAGTCCTACCCAGTTCCTCTGGGACAACACCTATGGCAGTTCTCGCAGGAGCTAGCAGTCAGGAGGCTTCCTTTCCTCCACACACAGAAAACAAAATAGTAGGACATTTAACCCCTCCAACTGCAAGGAAGAATGGTAAGAGGATCCCCAAATCCAGGTGTGAAAAACTTGCTGCATCATTCCCAAGAAGACTCATGGCTATACTAGCTCAAACGGTGCGTCTACTCAATATTGAGTAAAGGGTCTGAATACTTATGACCATGTGATATTTCAGTTTTTCTTTTTTAACCCCTTTCTGTCATTGGACGTACTATTCCATCCATGTGGGGTGGGCCTTAATTCTCAAGTACGTCCAGTGCGATCGGCCGCGCTCACGGGGGGAGCGCGGCCGGGTGTCAGCTGCCTATCACAGCTGACATCTGGCACTATGTGCCAGGAGCGGTCATGGACCGCCCCCGGCACACTAACCCCCGGCACACCGCGATCAAACATGATCGCGATGTTCTGGCGTTATAGGGAAGCATCGCGCAGGGAGGGGGCTCCCTGCGGGCTTCCCTGAGACCTCCGCAGCAACGCGATGTGATCACGTTGCTGCAAGGGTCTCTTACCTTCCTCCCTGCAGCAGCCCCGGATCCAAAATGGCAGCGGCATCCGGGTCCTGCAGGGAGGGAGGTGGCTTCACAGAGCCTGCTCAGAGCAGGCACTGTGAAGCCTGCAGTGCTGCAAGTCAGATCGGTGATCTGACAGAGTGCTGTGCAAACTGTCAGATCACCGATCTGTGATATCCCCCCCGGGACAAAGTAAAAAAGTCAAAAAAAAATTTCCACGTGTGTAAAAAAAAAAAAAAGAAAAATAATAATAATAATTCCTAAATAAAGAAAAAAAATATTCCCATAAATACATTTCTTTATCTAAATAAAAAAAACAAACAATAAAAGTACACATATTTAGTATCGCCACGTCCGTAACGATCCAACCTATAAAACTGTCCCACTAGTTAACCCCTTAAGTAAACACCGTAAGAAAAAAAAGAGGCAAAAAACGCTTTATCATACCGCCGAACAAAAAGTGAAATAACATGCGATCAAAAAGACATATAAATAACCATGGTACCGTCATCTTGTCCCGCAAAAAACGAGCCGCCATACAGCATCATCAGCAAAAAAATAAAAAAGTTAGTCCTCAGAATAAAGCGATGCAAAAATAATTATTTTTTCTATAAAATAGTTTTTATCGTATAAAAGCGCCAAAACATAAAAAAAGATATAAATGAGGTATCGCTGTAATCGTACTGACCCGAAGAATAAAACTGCTTTATCAATTTTACCAAACGCGGAACGGTATAAATGCCTCCCCCAAAAGAAATTCATGAATAGCTGGTTTTTGGTCATTCTGCCTCACAAAAATCGGAATAAAAAGCAATCAAAAAATGTCACGTGCCCGAAAATGTTACCAAAAAAAAGTCAACTTGTCCCGCAAAAAACAAGACCTCACATAACTCTGTGGACTCAAATATGAAAAAATTATAGCTCTCAAAATGTGGTAACGCAAAAAATATTTTTTGCAATAAAAAGCGGCTTTCAGTGTGTGACGGCTGCCAATCATAAAAATTCGCTATAAAAGTAAATCAAACCCCCCTTCATCACACCCTTAGTTAGGGAAAAATTAAACAAATGTATTTATTTCCATTTTCCCGTTAGGGTTAGGGCTAGGGTTAAAGCTACAGTTATGGTTGGGGCTAAAGTTAGGGTTTGGATTACATTTACGGGTGGGAATAGGGTTGGGGTTAGGGGTGTGTCTGGGTTAGAGGTGTGGTTAGGGTTACCGTTGGGATTAGGGTTACGGGTGTGTTTGGATTAGGGTTTCAGTTATAATTGGGGGTTTCCACTGTTTAGGCACATCAGGGGCTCTCCAAACGCGACATGGCATCCGATACCAATACCAACCAATTCTGCGTTGAAAAAGTAAAACAGTGCTCCTTCCCTTCCGAGCTCTCCCGTGTGCCCAAACAGGGGTTTACCCCAACATATGGGGTATCAGCGTACTCAGGACAAACTAAACAACAACTTTTGGGGTCCAATTTCTCCTGTTATCCTTGGGAAAATACAAAACTGGGGGCTAAAAAATAATTTTTGTGGAAAAAAAAAAGATTTTTTATTTTCACGGCTCTGCATTATAAACTGTACTGAAACACTTGGGGGCTCAAAGTTCTCACAACACATCTAGATAAGTTCCTTGGGGGTTCTAGTTTCCAATATGGGGTCACTTGTGGGGGGTTTCTACTGTTTAGGTAAATTAGGGGCTCTGCAAACGCAATGTGACGCCTGCAGACCATTCCATCTAAGTCTGCATTCCAAATGGCACTCCTTCCCTTCCGAGCCCTCCCATGCGCCCAAACGGTAGTTCCCCCCCACATATGGGGTATCAGCGTACTCAGGACAAATTGGACAACAACTTTTGGGGTCCAATTTCTCCTGTTACCCTCGGGAAAATACAAAACTGGGGGCTAAAAAATAATTTTTGTGGGAAAAATTTGTTTTATTTTTACGGCTCTGCATTATAAACTTCTGTGAAGCCCTTGGTGGGTCAAAGTGCTCACCACACATCTAGATAAGTTCCTTAGGGGGTCTACTTTCCAAAATGGTGTCACTTGTGGGGTTTTTCAATGTTTAGGCACATCAGTGGCTCTCCAAACGCAACATGGCGTCCCATCTCAATTCCTGTCAATTTTGCAATGAAAAGTCAAACGGCGCTCCTTCCCTTCCGAGCTCTCCCATGTGCCCAAACAGTGGTTTACCCCCACATATGGGGTATCAGCGTCCATTTTCTCCTGTTACCCTTGGTAAAATAAAACAAATTGGAGCTGAAGTAAATTTTTTGTGAAAAAAAGTTAAATGTTCATTTTTATTTAAACATTCCAAAAATTCCTGTGAAACACCTGAAGGATTAATAAACTTCTTGAATGTGGTTTTGAGCACCTTGAGGGGTGCAGTTTTTAGAATGGTGTCACACTTGGGCATTTTCTATCATATAGACCCCTCAAAATGACTTCAAATGAGATGTGGTCCCTAAAAAAAAAAGTGTTGTAAAAAGGAGAAATTGCTGGTCAACTTTTAACCCTTATAACTCCCTAACAAAAAAATATTTTGGAAAAAATAGAGACCGCGCATAGGGAGGACACTGGGAAAAGAAGGAATGTGGCAAAACAACGAATACAAGGTTGTAAATAGGTCCCAAAGGATCCCCCAAATAATCCCCCAAATCGTAGAAAACCCACCTGAACAGATAAACAGCCACCAGAGATAACTAATAGGATAATACAGGCATATAAGCAGAAATGCTCTAGGCTCACATAGACAGGCAAAGCCCACAACCATATATATATAAAAAATGTAACCGTACCTGTAACTTCTGAGTGTCACATGAGGGAGTAGTGGATGTGCCAGGCAATGTGGCTGATAACCAGATCGTGATTCAGGCACCGGTGGGCCCGATGAGGAGCTGAACGTGGCGCTGCAAGGTGAGGTGACCACCGTCAGATGTGGAAATACGGAGGGGTCTGCAGGTATCCAGTGCGGGGCTGCACGCGGGGGAAGCAGGGAGGCTGCGTAGAGCAAGGGAGAGCCCCGGCCGGTGGCATCCCTGGATACGAGCGCAAACAAGATGGCCGACAAGGCAAGGGACTGAGCGTGTGACGTCACCGCTGAAGAACTACGGAGCGGCGCTAGGGTCAAGATTGAAACCAACGCGTTTCAAAGGAACAGCGTCCTTCTTCGTCAGGGTTACCCAGCACCGGTGGCTCCGAGGAATATATGCTCAATCCCTGTCAATCAAAAGAGGTCCCGCCCCCCACCCCATATAATGGATGATAGATACGTGCCTGCATAAATCTGTAGTATGGCAACTAGCAATATGTGCGGTAGTACCGCTGGGGATTCACTACATGACCTAAGGAGAAGCTGTGAGGATGACATATATTATGCCAGTTATGCGCCCAAAGCAATATCCAAATGAAAAGATATGTGAATATATAAATGAAAGAAGGGGAGAAGCGGGGGTGCGACCCCATCAATGACAAAACATGATAGGTATAAGGTACAGATGTGACACAATATTATAAATATATATAAAGACTAAAAATATTTTTATTTTTATTTGTAAGAATTACATAAATAAATAAAAAAATATATATATAAAAAGAGGGGGAGGGGAGAAAAGATCCCACTCAAAATGATAGGCATAATACAGCTAAAATACGTAACACGGGAATAAAAACAAAATCGGTAAAAGGGGACAAATGTGAAAGATAGGAAACATACCTATATCACTAATTAAAAGCATATAATTCTAGCCCATAATTGAGGCCCTTCGGTGCGAGACAGTCCAAGGTAAAAATCCATTTGGATTCAGCCCTGGACATGACTTGTATTAAATTACCACCTCTCACGTTTTGCTCGATTTTTTGGATCCCCAAAAAATGTACATTTTTAGTAGACATGTTGTGTTTTTCGGAAAAATGTCGTGAGAGGGGATGACCAGAGAAACCCTTTCGAATATTCATCAAATGCTCCTTAATTCGGACCATTAGGGGTCTCTTAGTACGGCCCACATATAATTTTTTGCACGGGCACTCAATAAGGTAAATAACCCTTGTGGTAACACATGTAATGCTTTCCTTAATCCTGAACTCCTTAACAAAGTCTGAGTCTGTGAATGTAGAATAACACGTCTTGTTAAAGGAAGTATTTCTACACCCAAAACAGTTGCCACAGGGCGTAAATCCAGACCTGGCGTTCATCTGAGTGCCAAGATGTAATTCACGGTTAGCAGATGATTTAATGGTGGGAGCAACAAAGCTACCTAAAGAGCGAGCCTTCCTAAATATAAATCTAGGGACATTTGGTAGGTACCCCCCTATTATTTTGTCCCCTTGTAAAATGGACCAATGCTTGCGGATAATGGACCTAAATTTTGGATGGTCCACATGAAATTGTGTAATGAAGGGTAATGCGTAAATCTGATCAGACATGCTCATAGCAGCTGGATTAACGGTCTTCACTCTATGTAGCAGAGAGTTTCTTGAAGTGTCCCTGACCTCCTGTTCAGCTCGTGCCAACAACAGGCCTGAATAGCCTTTGTCGAGGAATTGCTGAGTTAGCACCTCTGCTTCCATGTTATAGTCCTTCAGGGTTGTGCAATTTCGTCTGAGCCTTGTGTATTGACCCTTGGGGATGTTAGAGAGCCACACGGGTAAGTGACAGCTAAGGGTGTTAATAAAGCTGTTCGTGTCCACGTCCTTGCGGTAGCATTTGGTATATAGTCTGGAGTTTTCTGTATATATAGAAAGGTCCAGGAAATTGACGTTCGTGGCACTAATTGTTGGTGTGAATTCCAGCCCAAATACATTGTCATCCAGGTTGGCGATGAACTGGTCCAGATCACTCCTTGGGCCGTCCCAAATAAACAGCACGTCGTCAATGAATCTGCGCCAGAGAATTAACCCTGGGCGGAAATGTCCAGAAGTGTAGATGTAGGACTCCTCCCATTTGGCTACAAAGAGATTGGCATAGCTGGGAGCAAAGTGCGTGCCCATGGCGGTGCCCCAGACTTGTAAAAAGAACTCCCCCTCATACCAAAAATAATTATGCTGAAGGATAAAGTCAATGATATCTGTGTTTCAGGATATATACCCAGGGTTTGGAGAAAGTCACCTGCTGCGCGGCAGCCCATCTTTTGATCAATGACCGTATATAATGATTTTATGTCCAATGTGCCCAAGATGTAAGTCGATTTCCATTCCACCTCCTCCAACACTTGTAGAATATGGCCTGTATCCTTTAGGTAGGCTGGTATAAGCCCATATATAAAGCCAGGAGGAACCTAATAAACTTAAAATATAACTTTTAATAGTCTCTTTTAAAACACTTTCCAATGGACAAAACAACACAAAGTGCATAAAGTGCTCAAAACAACCAGTGCTAAATAAAAAAATGGTTTGATCTCACCATATCAATTGCTTGTTCAGGAGCATCCTCATGTACGTATGGAAGCACGGGGAATAAAGTAATAAGAGTGTGCAGAGTACCTACACTACCCGGTCGTGCCCCTGTACTGCTCCCGTCCTAACAAGGACAGTACCCAAGTCAGACTAAATCTTGTACCCACCATAAGCAGAAATACACATCCCTACGCGTTTCCTCTCCCATAGGGGAGACTCCTCAGGGGAACAAAAAGAATTTGGGGGTTTACCTCTAATCCTGTGTGGTATTAAGAGGTGTAAAGCCCCTGCATTAGCAGGCGGCTACTATGTGTCCAGTGCACCCTATTTTTGGTGTGGACTATGGTATGGTGAGATGCCTTCAGGGTGTTGCCCCCTCATATAGTCTCTTCTCCTTTTCATCCTAATTGTATGGCGTCCTACCTCACTTCCGGTCCCTGATTTACCGGGTGCTCTTGGCGTACCATTACCATAGCAACGTATTGTGTGTTACTGCGATAAGATTAAAATAATCGCTTCCTTTTCCAAGCGTCATCGGCATTATGTTGCCTTAGCAACCCATAGCCAGGTGATGCGACCGGTTCCTTCATTATTCTACATGCGGATTATGCGCCACCATATGCCTATACTTCTGGTTCACGGCGCTAAATACTTCCGCTATTGCGCATTAGTGTTCCGGGCGTTCTATTACCCCGCCACCTCATAACCCAATTAACCATTACTGTATATGCCGGTTCCATGCCGATGCCTGGGATTACCTCCCCTTCCGGTTAATCGCACCAGTCATTTCCCCTCCTGCGTGCTAAATCCCACAATCCACCTCCATCTGCGTCCCCGCGTCAATAGTTACCATCTGTCATGGCTACGCGCGTGCGCATCTTGGTACTGCTCCTCCGGTCGATCCCGGTCTCTACTTCTATGAAAAAAGTCTATAAAGTCTGCGCGCATGCGTCCTCAGGTCCCGCAACTCCATGATTTGCTGGCGGGTAGATTGTATACACCTAATTTCTCGGAACACATACGGACATTATACATTTCAAATTAATAATAGAAAAGAGGGAAAGAAAAGGGAAAATGAGGGGAGGGGGAAAAAAAAAAAATATTGAATAAAACACCGCTATACCGGGACCTACAGGGGTATTCAAATGAGAGAAAACTGATACAGGGGGGGAAAAAAACCCCTCTGAATATATCCATAGAAAGCATTAAACACAAACTCTCCTTAATGCATCCCCCTAAAAATTAGGTAGGAGAGAAAGTATTAATTTAAGGAAATGGCAATGGCTCATAACTAGTGTTGAGCATTCCGATACCGCAAGTATCGGGTATCGGCCGATATTTGCGGTATCGGAATTCCGATACTGAATTCCGATACTTCCCGCGTATCGGATACCGGAATCGGAAGTTCCCAGAATTCAAATTGAACGCAGCAGCCAATGAGGAATGAATGAAAGTGTGGGCACATCCTGTTTAGCATGGTGGGCATGTAAGTACTGGCAAGGCTTGGATTGGCTGCTGAAATGATGTCACTCTGCACTATAAAAAAGCGCTGCCGCCATTTTGCGCTCACTCTGCTGTGATTTCAGTTAGGGACAGGACGCTGTGTTCTAACTGAGGGCCAGTTGAGCTAGCTAATTGCTTTATTTTCCTTTCCAAAGGCTAATTTAGCAAAACGCTGTGTGTTCTTCACTGTTCACCTTGCTCTTGCCTTGCAGCGCTGTTTTAACAGCGTTCTGCAAGGTCTCTGTGTGTGTGTGTGTGTGTGTGCAGCTCACTCTGTAGTCTGTGTGCAGCCATATACCCGGTTGTATTCAGCTCAGTGGGGGTTCACACTGCCTCACACAGTTGTTCTTTTTTGCTCTTAGTGCAGCCTGCTGCACATTTTTTCTCAAATTTCCTATTAGTGTTTTTCCACCAGTCTCCAGCTCTATTGTGGAAAAACACTACATAGGATAACCTAGAGGGGGGTTTTAGGGCCTTGCAGCGCCGTTTACGGCTGTCTGCACGGTCTCCGTGTGAGCCCAGCTCGCCCTGCAGTCTGTGTGCAGCCATAGCCGGTTGGATTCAGCTCAGGGTTCGTTACTGGCTCATACCTTGAGAAAAATTTTCCTTTTTTTCAAATAGTGCAGCCTGTTTAAAATTTGAAAAAAAAAATTCCTATTAGTGTCTTTCCACTCGTATCCAGCTAAATAGTGGAAAAACACTATATAGGATAACCTAGAGGAGGGTTTTTTGGCCTTGCAGCGCCGTTTACGGCTGTCTGCACGGTCTCCGTGTGAGCCCAGCTCGCCCTGTAGTCTGTGTGCAGCCATAGCCGGTTGGATTCAGCTCAGGGTTCGTTACTGGCTCATACCTTGAGAAAAATTTTCCTTTTTTTCAAATAGTGCAGCCTGTTTAAAATTTGAAAAAAAAAAAAATTCCTATTAGTGTCTTTCCACCAGTCTCCAGCTCAATTGTGGAAAAACACTACATAGGATAACCTAGAGGTTTTTTTGGGGGCCTTGCAGCGCCGTTTACGGCTGTCTGCACGGTCTCTGTGTGAGCGCAGCTCGCCCTGTAGTCTGTGTGCAGCCATAGCCGGTTGGATTCAGCTCAGGGTGCGTTACTGCCTCATACCTTGAAAAACAATTTCCTTTTTTTCAAATAGTGCAGCCAGTTTAAAATTTGAAAAAAAAAATTCCTATTAGTGTCTTTCCACTTGTATCCAGCTAAATAGTGGAAAAACACTATATAGGATAACCTAGAGGAGGGTTTCTTGGCCTTGCAGCGCCGTTTACGGCTGTCTGCACGGTCTCCGTGTGATTTAAACTAGCTCTGTAGCCCGATCTGCACCAAAAAAAAGGTTAAGTTCACCAAACACAACTTACACTTGTGTAGGCCACATTTGAAAAATAATAAAGTTTAGTCCACAATTTACAACATTAGTGTTTCTTACACCTGTTAGGAGGAGCATTACAGGAATAAGCACACTAAGGCCTTAGTACTTTTCTGCTTATCTTTATCTGTCAACCAAGATGAAGAGGGCAGGGAGTAAGGCACGTGGGCGTGGGCGCGGAGCAGGGAGAGGAGCAGGGAGAGGACGTGGTGATTCTGTGCCTGCTGCGGGCGCCGGTGACTCGTCGTCACTCAGTTTCAGCAGGGAACAGTCCTTCATGCGCAGCTTTGTCGGAGAGCGCCGTGCACCGCTGCTGCGTGAAGACCAAATTGAAGCCGTTGTCGGGTGGATGGCAGCTAACGCCTCGGCATCGACTTCAGTTAGTGCCACATCCTCTCAGGCACAGAGCACTGGAGAGCAGCCATCTGTCTCTTCACCACCTGCCAAATTGGCCAGGCAGTCAGAGAGCCCAGGACAGGAGCCGTCTCTACTTCTGTTCTCTGAATCTCTTGGCTTGGAAACAGGGGGCCAGCCAAGCAGCATTGGAGAAATGGAAGAAGAGGCAGTGTGCAGTGATGCCCAACACCTTTTTCTCTCTGACTCTGAAGAGGCAGGTGGGCCAGTGCCTCCGGTGACCACAGCGCAGTACGCATCTGATGATGAAACTCAGGTGCCGCTTTCTCGTGCGTACTGTGCTGCTGAGACTACCCAGGAGGAGCAGTTGGTGGCAGAGGGTAGTGGAGATGATGAGGTCCTTGACCCATCGTGGCGTGAGGAACAGGAAGGTGGTGGGAGCAGCTCAGAGGAAGAGCTTCCTCTTACGGGCCAAAGAGGGAGAGGGAGGGGGAAGACTGCGGAGCCTGTAGCCTCCACTTTGGCACCCGTTAGGAGCCTGTCTCTTTCCAAAGCCAAAAAGGGCGCTCCCAAGACTTGCAGTGCCTGGTCCTTTTTTGACACAGTTGCAGATGACATTTGTTTTGTCAAATGCAAGCTGTGTCATCATAAAGTAAAAAGAGGGAAAAATGTCAGCAACCTCAATACCACAAATATGTGGAAACATGTGCGGACCAGGCACGCGGTGGAGTTACAGAAACACACTGAAGATGTAGGCCAACCAACAGCGGCAGCTACCACCTCTTCAGCTCGTGTTGCCTCTTCCTCCAGCTCACGCACAGCTGGTTTGGCTTCCTCCCAGAGACCTTGTGTAATTCCACCCACAGCACCACCTTCCCAGTCATCCTCACACTCCCAGTCTACTCTACAGCCATCGGTAGTACAGGCATGGGAGAAAAGGCGGGCATTCTCGGCCAACCACCCCCGAGCACAGGCTCTGAATGCAGGCATTGCCAAACTGTTGTCCCTGGAAATGCTCTCGTTCAGGCTGGTGGAGACTGACAGCTTCCGTGACTTGATGGCATTGGCAGTCCCACAGTACAAGGTGCCCAGCCGCTTTTACTTCAGCAGGCAGGCTGTCCCTGCCCTGCACAGGCATGTTGAGGCAAACATAAAACATGCGCTACTGAACGCCGTCAGTAGCAAGGTCCACCTCACCACCGATGCGTGGACCAGTCAGCATGGACAGGGGCGATATGTTTCCCTCACTGCCCATTGGGTTAATGTTGTTGAGCCAGGTACAGATCGTGCGAGTGGCGCAGGACGTGTCCTGCCCACTCCAAGGATTGCAGGAATCCAGTCTGTACGCATCGACTCCTCCTCTTACACCAGTTCCTCTGATTCCTCTCTGCAGGATCCGTCACAGTCCACCCCCACATGGACCCGTGAACGTTTACCTATGACCGACATGAGCACAGCCGTGGCCAAACGTCAGCAGGCCGTCTTGAAACTAGTTTCATTGGGGCATCGAAGCCACACAGCGCAGGAGCTCTGGAATGCCATAAAGCAGGAGAGCGATGTGTGGTTACTGCCAGCGAATCTCCAGCCAGGCATGGTAGTGTGTGACAATGGCCGAAATCTGGTGGCAGCTTTGGCCCTTGGCAACCTCACTCACATCCCATGTCTGGCACATGTGCTAAATTTGGTTGTGCAGAGTTTTCTGAGGGACTATCCGGATCTTGATGCCCTGCTGCACAAGGTCCGCCTAGAGTGTGCTCACTTGCGGCGTTCCAGCTTGGCCAGATCCCGCATTGCTGCTCTGCAGCGCCGATTCCGCCTTCCGGAACACCGCATCATATGTGACCTACCTACCCGGTGGAATTCCACGTTACATATGTTGGAGCGGTTGTGTGAGCAGCAGCAAGCAGTTATGGAGTACCAGCTGCATCAGGCGCAAAGAAGTCGCAGTCAGCGCCGATCAGACTTCACAACCACAGAGTGGGCCACTATGAAGGACGTCTGCCAGGTTTTGCGTCCTTTTGATTATTCCACGCGGATGGCAAGTGCAGATGATGCACTAGTCAGCATGACTGTCCCCCTTATCTGCCTGCTTCAGCAAACTTTGCAAGGGTTAAGGGATGATGTGGTGGAAGAGGTGGAGGATGAGGAGTCACCTTTTCCATCAGCTTCTGGAGAGTCAGCGCCACGTGGTTCCTCACAAAGGGGTACGCAGGGGCCAATTTGTGAGGAGGATGAGGAGGAGTCAATGGAGGAGGAAGAGCTCCGTCCAGAGGAGGGAGCGACACAATTGTCCAGTGGTCAGTGTGTACAGCGAGGGTGGGGTGATGACGAGCGGGCAGAGATCATGTCTCAAGCAGGGGACAGCGTTTCTGGGCCGGTTGGCACTCTGCAGCACATGGTGGATTTCATGCTGCAGTGCCTGAGAAACGACCGCCGCATCGACCACATTCTCAACATGCCTGATTATTGGGTGTTCACCCTCCTCGATCCTCGCTACCGGGACAACGTCCAAAACCTCATCCCTGCGTTGACCCGGGAGCGTAAATTGCGGGAGTACCACGACACACTGGTGAATTCCATCATCTTCTCCTGTCCAACTGAGAGGAGTGCTGCTAGTGCTTTACAAAGCAGCTCAGTGCGTCGAGGCAGTGGGGGAGGCTCTGCCCAAAGAGGGAGCAGAAGCAGTGCCTCTGCCCAAGGCAAGCCCAGTATGGCACAACTCTGGCACACTTTTGTGTGCCCGCCCCAAATGTCTACACCATCACCGGCGGCTCCAGTCAGCAGGAGGCAACGGTTCCGTCAGATGGTGACAGACTACATGGCTTGCCCTCTTACTGTACTCCCAGACGGCTCTTCCCCGTTCAAGTTTTGGGTCTCTAAGCTGGATACATGGCCAGAGCTAAGCCAGTATGCATTGGAGGTGCTGGCTTGCCCTGCGGCTAGTGTCTTATCGGAACGTGTCTTTAGTGCCGCAGGTGGTGTACTAACAGACCGTCGCATGCGACTATCCTCCGATAACGTTGACCGGCTTACTTTCCTGAAAATGAACCAGGCCTGGATCTCGCAGGAATTTGCCACTCCTCTGCCTGATTAAGTAATTGGGTGTCATCCAGGTCTCCTGCTGTGTTCATCTTTCTACCACCTGAACTGCTATTCCTGGGCTCCAACACCGCCAGTTGCGGCTCAGAAGTGCAGGCTGCACAGTAAAAACATACGACCCAGTGTTATTGGGTTTCAGTAACGTCAGCTGATCCCCAGCTGTGTAGCCGGCAATGTGTCCTGCGACCGCCACGCTGGCACAACAACCTAAATGTAAGGGAACCTGTCCCCCCCCCCCCCCCCGTCGTTTGTTACTGAAAGAGCCATCTTGTGCAGCAGTAATGCTGCACAAGGAAAAGGTAGCTCTTTTTTTTTAGCTCTTTGCACACGCAGAACTTAACACTTATAAAATGTGTTCACTGATACCGTTATACCGTCCCGGAGCTGGGACTTTCCTTCGTAATGTGACGCAGCACAGCCGTCATTCCTACCCCCTTGGTGCCATGCGCTGCCTCCTCAGCGTTGTTTTAAGCTGTCACGGAGCCTGCGCTGTTCTGTTATCCCTTGGGCATGCCCTATTTGCGCTGCCTGTCTTCTGACATAATTTGGTGTCAGGCTGGCTGCGCCTGTGCGGCCGCGGTGCCCGAGATCCCGCCTCGCAGTGTCTTCTGATTGAGTCACACTGCGGGCCTGGGATCCATGGGCATGCGCAGTGCATATCTTCCCCTCGGGCTCTCGCTCATTTCCCTCCGCCTTCTTTAGACTGTGCGCCGTCAGCTGATCCCTAGCATGCCACGGCCGTGACACCGCACAGTCTGAAGAAGAGGGAAGGAGGGGAGTGAGAGTCGAGGTTATGCACTGTGCATGCCCATGGTTCCAAGGCCCGCAGTGGGATTACGTTAGATGAGACTGCGAGGTGGGATCTGGAGCAGCGTGGACGCACAGGCACTGACAGCCTGACACCAAATTATGTCAGAAGACAGGCAGCGCTAATTGGGCATGGCCAAGGGCTAACAGAACAGCGCAGGCTCCGTGGCAGCTTAAAACAACGCTGAGGAGGCAGCGCACGGCATCAAGGGGATAGGAATGACAGCTGTGCTGTGTCCCATTACGAAGGAAATTCGCACCTCCGGAACGGTTTAACGGTATAAAGGGACACATTTTTAGTGTTTACTTCGGTGTTTGCAAGGAGCATAATTAAAAGAGCAACCTTTTCCTTTTGCATCCTTAGTGCTGCACAACATGGCTCTTTCAGCTACAAACGTCTTGGGGGGGGGGGTTAAAGGTTTCCTTTCAACTTGCTCCAATCAGGCTTCGGCCTACACTCTGTTCCTCTGCTCCTCCTGCTGTCCCTGGGCTCTAACACCGCCAGTTGGTGCCTGGAAGTGCTGTGTGCACAGTCAACAGTCGCTCCTCTGTTATTGGGGTTCAGTAACGTCAGCTGATCCCCAGCTGTGTGTGCGGCAATACCTCCAATCTGCTCCTCCTGCTGTCCCTGGGCTCTAACACCGCCAGTTGGTGCCTGGAAGTGCTGTGTGCACAGTCAACAGTCGCTCCTCTGTTATTGGGGTTCAGTAACGTCAGCTGATCCCCAGCTGTGTGTGCGGCAATACCTCCAATCTGCTCCTCCTGCTGTCCCTGGGCTCTAACACCGCCAGTTGGTGCCTGGAAGTGCTGTGTGCACAGTCAACAGTCGCTCCTCTGTTATTGGGGTTCAGTAACGTCAGCTGATCCCCAGCTGTGTATCCGGCAACGTGTCATGCGACCGCCACGCTGGCACAACTAAAATGTAAGGGGACCTGTCCCCCCCCCCCCCCTAGGCGTTTGTTACTGAAAGAGCCACCATGTGCAGCACTAATACTGCACAAGGGAAAGGTCGCTCTTGAAATTATGCTCCTTGCAAACGCTGAACTACACACTCGTAATGTGTCCCCTCACACCGTCCAACCGTCCCGGAGGTGGGACTTTCCTTTGTAATGTGACGCAGCACAGCCGTCATTGCTACCCCCTTGGCACCGTGCGCTGCCTCCTTAGCGTTGTTTGATTCCGTCATGGACCCTGCGCTGTTATGTTATCCCTTGGCCATGCACAGTTTGCGCTGCCCGTCCTCTGACATCATTTGTTGTCGTCCTGGCTGCGCCTGTGCGTCCACGCTGCCCGAAATCACACCTCGCAGTGTCGTCTAATGTGATCCCACAGTGGGCCTGGTATCCATGGCCATGCGCAGTGCATATACTAGCCTCTCACTCCCCTTCTACACGCTTCTTCAGACTAGGCGGCGTCAGCTGATCCCTAATAGCATGCCACGGCCGTGACGCCGCACAGTCTGAAGAAGCAGGAAGGAGGTGAGTGAGAGGCGATGATATGCACTGCGCATGCCCATGGATCCCTGGCCCGCAGTGGGACTACATTAGATGACACTGCAAGGTTGGATCTCGGGCAGCTTGGACGCACAGGCACTGCCAGCCTGACACCTACATGATGTCAGAAGACGGGCACCGCTAACTGTGCATGGCCAACTGATAACATTACAGTGCGGGCTCCGTGACAGAACCAAACAACGTTGAGGAGGTGGTGCCCGGCACCAAGGGGGTTGGAATGACGGCTGTGCTGTGTCACATTACAAAGGAAAGTCCCACTTCCGGGATGGTTTGACGGTGTGAGGGGACACATTATATGAGTGTGTACTTCAGCGTTTGCAAGGAGCATAATTTTCGGAGCCACCATTTTCCATGTGCAGTATTACTGCTGTACAAGATGGCTCTCTCAGCAACAAATGCCTGGGGGGGGGGGTTAAAGGTTCCCTTTCAACTTGCTCCACTGCAGGCTTCGGCCTACACTCTGCTCCTCTTTGATTCCCTGGGTTTCAACACTGTCAGTTGCCACCTGGAAGTGTTGTCTACACAGAAAAAAACACTAGGTGATGTGTCAGTGGGGTTCAGCACCGCCAGCTGTTCCCCTGCTGTGTAGTCGGCAACATGTCCAGCACAAGCCACGCTGGCACAACAGAACAAAAGCTGCCACCAGTGCAGGCTTCGGCCTACACTCTGCTCCTCTCCTCCTCCTGCTGACCCTGGGCTCAAACACCGCTAGTTTTTGCCCGGAAGTGCTAGCTGCACAGAGAAAAACACCAGCCAATGTGTTAGTGGGGTTCAGCAACGCCAGCTGTTCCCCTGCTGTGTAGCCGGCAACGTGACCTGCAAACGCCATGCAGGCACAGGAACTGAAATTAAAAGGGAACCTGGCCCCACCCCCCCAGGTGTTTCTATGTATAACAGCCACCTAGTACAGCAGTACTGCTGCATTTGTACAAGGTGGCTGACTTTTTCTCCTTGCCCACGTGGAACTCAACACGTACAAAATGTGTCTCATTGAGACCATTCCACTGTCCCTGAGGTGTGACTTTCCTTTGTAATGATACGCAGCACCCCCCTTGGTAGCGTTTCCCGTCTTTTGTCATCATGGTTAGCTGGCTGCGCCTGTGCATCCGCCCTGCTAGAAACAACGCCCCTCGTTGTCATATTTATTTTGTCAGCGAGGGTGTGGTTTATGGGCACGAGCAGTGCATATGTTCGCCTGTCTTAACTCATCTCCTTCCGCCTTCTTCAGACTGTGCGGCCTCCTGGCCGTGGTAGGCGATAAGGGATCAGCTGAGGCCGCCCAGTCTGGAGCAGGTGTAAGGACATGTGTAAGCGGCAAACCTATTTACTGCACAAGGCCACGAATCCCAGCCACGCAGTGTGATTTTTTGAAAACACACTGTGGGTCTGGGATTCATGTCCATCGCTAACCGCAACGGCCGACATGAAATGAGGTCAGAAGACAGGAAGCGCTCACAGCGCATGGCCAAGGGATCACAATAGCGCAGACTCCTGTACAGCAAATAACAACGCTCAGGAATCTGCGCCCAGTACCTAGGTGCAAATTTTGACACCTGTGCTGCGTCTCGTTAAAAAGACAAGTCACGCCTCCACAACTGTTTGACAGTATAATGGGCTAAATAGTGTACGTGTTTTAGTCAGCGTGTGCAAGGAGCAAAACAAATAGAGCAACCTTTTACTTGTGCAGCATTAATGCTGCACAAGGTGTGGCTCTTGTACCTTGCAACACCTGAGGGGGGGGTTAAAGGTAACCTTTGAAATTGGTTCAACTAGGCTTCGGCCTACACTCTGCTCCTCTACTCCTCCTGCTGACCCTGGGCTCAAACACCGCTAGTTTTTGCCCGGAAATGCTAGCTGCACAGAGAAAAACACCAGCCAATGTGTTAGTGGGGTTCAGCACCGCCAGCTGTTCCCCTGCTGTGTAGTCGGCAACGTGTCCAGCACAAGCCACGCTGGCACAACAGAACAAAAGCTGCCACCAGTGCAGGCTTCGGCCTACACTTTGCTCCTCTCCTCCTCCTGCTGACCCTGGGCTCAAACAACGCCAGTTTCTGCCCGGACATGCTAGCTGCACAGAGAAAAACACCAGCCAATGTGTTAGTGGGGTTCAGCACCGCCTGCTGTTCCCCCGCTGTGTAGCCGGCATCGTGTCCAGCACAAGCCACGCTGGCACAACCGACCAAAAGCTGCCACCAGTGCAGGCTTCGGCCTACACTTTGCTCCTCTCCTCCTCCTCCTGCTGACCCTGGGCTCTAACACCGCTAGTTTTTGCCCGGACATGCAATCTGCACAGAGAAAAACACCAGTCAATGTGTCAGTGGGGTTCAGCAACGCCAGCTGTTCCCCTGCTGTGTAGCTTGCAACGTGACCTGCAAACGCCACGCAGGCACATGAACTGAAATTGAAGGGAGCCTGCCCCCCACCCACAGGTGTTTCTATGTATATCAGCCACCTTGTACAGCAGTACTGCTGCATTTGTACAAGGTGGCTGACTTTTTCTCCTTGCCCACGTGGAACTCAACACGTACAAAATGTGTCTCATTAGAGACCATTACAATGTCCCTGAGGTGTGACTTTCCTTTGTAATGACACGCAGCACCACCCTTGTTAGCGCTGCCCGTCTTTTGACATCATTGGTTAGCTGGCTGCGCCTGTGCATCTCCCCTGCTCGAAACAACGGCCCTCGGTGTCTTATTTTTTTGGACAGCGAGGGTGTGATTGATGGGCATGTGCAGTGCATATGTTTGCCTGTGTTCACTCATCTCCTTCCGCCTTCTTCAGACTGGGTGTCCTCATGGCCGCGGCAGGCGATAAGGGATCAGATGAGGCCGCCCAGTCTGAAGCAGGTGTAAGGACATGTGTGAGCGGCAAACATATTTAGTGCACCAGGGCACGAATCCCAGCACCGCAGTGTGATTTTTTAAAAACACACTGTGGGTCTGGGATTCATGTCCATCGCTAACCGCAACGGCCGACATGAAATGAGGTCAGAAGACAGGAAGCGCTCACAGCGCATGGCCAAGGGATCACAATAGCGCAGACTCCTGTACAGCAAATAACAACGCTCAGGAATCTGCGCCCAGTACCTAGGTGCAAATTTTGACACCTGTGCTGCGTCTCGTTAAAAAGACAAGTCACGCCTCCACAACTGTTTGACAGTATAATGGGCTAAATAGTGTACGTGTTTTAGTCAGCGTGTGCAAGGAGCAAAACAAATAGAGCAACCTTTTACTTGTGCAGCATTAATGCTGCACAAGGTGTGGCTCTTGTACCTTGCAACACCTGAGGGGGGGGGTTAAAGGTAACCTTTGAAATTGGTTCAACTAGGCTTCGGCCTACACTCTGCTCCTCTACTCCTCCTGCTGACCCTGGGCTCAAACACCGCTAGTTTTTGCCCGGAAATGCTAGCTGCACAGAGAAAAACACCAGCCAATGTGTTAGTGGGGTTCAGCACCGCCAGCTGTTCCCCTGCTGTGTAGTCGGCAACGTGTCCAGCACAAGCCACGCTGGCACAACAGAACAAAAGCTGCCACCAGTGCAGGCTTCGGCCTACACTTTGCTCCTCTCCTCCTCCTCCTGCTGACCCTGGGCTCTAACACCGCTAGTTTTTGCCCGGACATGCAATCTGCACAGAGAAAAACACCAGTCAATGTGTCAGTGGGGTTCAGCAACGCCAGCTGTTCCCCTGCTGTGTAGCTTGCAACGTGACCTGCAAACGCCACGCAGGCACATGAACTGAAATTGAAGGGAGCCTGCCCCCCACCCCCCCAGGTGTTTCTATGTATAACAGCCACCTTGTACAGCAGTACTGCTGCATTTGTACAAGGTGGCTGACTTTTTCTCCTTGCACACGTGGAACTCAACAAGTACAAAATGTGTCTCATTACAGACCATTACAATGTCCCTGAGGTGTGACTTTCCTTTTTAATGACACGCAGCACCCCCATTGTTAGCGCTGCCCGTCTCCTGACATCATTGGTTGGCTGGCTGTGCCTGTGCGTCCCCCCTGCCCGACACAACGCCCCCCGTTGTCTCATATATTTTGACTGCGAGGGTGTGATTGATGGGCACGAGCAGTGCATATGTTCCCCTGTTTTCACTCCCCTCCTTCCGCCTTCTTCTGACTGTGCGGCCTCATGGCCGCGGCATGCGATAAGGGATCAGCTGAGGCCGCCCAGTCTGAAGCAGGTGTAAGGACATGTGTGAGCGGCGAACATATTTACTGCACAAGGCCACGAATCCCAGCACCGCAGTGTGACTTTAGGAAAAGCCACTGTGGGTCTGGGATTTATGGCCATCGTTAACCGCACCGGCCAACATGAAATGAGGTCATGAGACGGCCTGCACTAACAGGGTATTGCCAAGGGATAACACAAGAGCGCAGTTTCCTGTACTGCAAATAACAACGGTAAGGAATCTGCGCACAGCACCTAGGTGTAAATTTGTACACCTGTGCTGCGTCTCCTTAAAAAGACTAGTAGTCACGCCTCCACTACTGTTTGACAGTATAATGGGCTAAATAGTGTACGTGTTTAATTCAGCGTGTGCAAGGAGCAAAATTAAATAGAGCAACCTTTGACTTGTGCATCATTAATGCTGTTCAAGGTGTGGCTCTTGTACCTTGCAACACCTGAGGGGGGGGTTAAAGGTAACCTTTGAAATTGGTTCAACTAGGCTTCGGCCTACACTCTGCTCCTCTACTCCTCCTGCTGACCCTGGGCTCAAACACCGCTAGTTTTTGCCCGGAAATGCTAGCTGCACAGAGAAAAACACCAGCCAATGTGTTAGTGGGGTTCAGCACCGCCAGCTGTTCCCCTGCTGTGTAGTCGGCAACGTGTCCAGCACAAGCCACGCTGGCACAACAGAACAAAAGCTGCCACCAGTGCAGGCTTCGGCCTACACTTTGCTCCTCTCCTCCTCCTGCTGACCCTGGGCTCAAACAACGCCAGTTTCTGCCCGGACATGCTAGCTGCACAGAGAAAAACACCAGCCAATGTGTTAGTGGGGTTCAGCACCGCCAGCTGTTCCCCTGCTGTGCAGCTTGCAACGTGACCTGCAAACGCCACGCAGGCACATGAACTGAAATTGAAGGGAGCCTGGCCCCCACCCCCAGGTGTTTCTATGTATAACAGCCACCTTGTACAGCAGTACTGCTGCATTTGTACAAGGTGGCTGATGTTTTCTCCTTGCCCACGTGGAACTCAACACGTACAAAATGTGTCTCTTTGAGACCATTCCACTGTCCCTGAGGTGTGACTTTCCTTTCTAATGATACGCAGCACCCCCCTTGGTAGCGCTTCCCGTCTTCTGACATCATTGGTTGGCTACTTGCGCCTGTTCGTCCGCCCTGCCTGAATAAAATGCTCCTCGTTGTCTTAATTATTTTGACTGCGAGGGTGTGATTGATGGGCACGAGCAGTGCATATCTTCGCCTGTCTTAACTCATCTCCTTCCGCCTTCTTCAGACTGTGCAGCCTCATGGCCGCGGCATGCGAGAAGGGATCAGCAGAGGCCGCCCAGTCTGAAGCAGGTGTAAGGACGTGTGTGAGCGGCCAAAATATTTACTGCTCAAGGCCACGAATCCCAGCACCGCAGTGTGGCTTTATGAAAAGACACTGTGGGTCTGGGATTTATGGCCATCGTTAACCGCACCGGCCAACATGAAATGAGGTCATAAGATGGGCAGCGCTAACAGGGCATTGCCAAGGGATAACACAAGAGCGCAGACTCCTGTACAGCAAATAACAACGCTCAGGAAGCTGCGCCAAGCACCAAGGCGTTATTTTGGACACCTGTGCTGCGTCTCATCAAAAAACCAAGTCACGCATCCACTACAGTTTGACTGTAGAATGGGGTAAATTGTGTATGTCTTTCATTCAGCGTGTGCAAGTAGACAAATTAATAGAGCAACCTTTCACTTGTGCAGCATTAATACTGCACAAGGTGTGTCTCTTGTACTTTGTAACACCTGAGGGGGGGGGTTAAAGGTTTCCTTTGAAATTGGTTCAACTAGGCTTCGGCCTACACTCTGCTCCTCTCCTCCTCCTCCTGCTTCAACACGGGCTCTAACATCGCTAGTTTTTGCCCGCAAGTGCTAGCTGCACAGAGAAAAACACACGCCATTGTGTTAGTGGGGTTCAGCAACGCCAGCTGTTCCCCCAGTGTGTAGCCGGCAAAGTGTCCTGCAAACGCAACGCAGACACAAAGCTGCCTCCAGTGCAGGCTTCGGCCTACACTCATCTCCCCCTGCTTACCCTTTGCTCCAACACCTCTAGTTGGGGCTCTAGGAAGACAATCTTTAATAGGCAAGGCAACGCATCCGGGTTCCAGCACCGCCAGCTGGTTCTCGGCAGTGTTGTTGTCACAGGTACTCCCTCGTGCCAAGCCTGGTTTCAGCACCGTCAGCTGTTTCCGGGTTGTGTCAACTTCACTGAGACGCCTATGCTTGCCCCGTCGTGGGGCGGTCGAGTTAGCCAACTCCAGGGTGCCTCCAGTTTAGGAGCTTCCTATGTGGGCTGCGTGAACTGGTAGTCAAGGCTGGTTCTGTAGTGCCAGTAGGCCCAGCTCCCCCTGTAGGACTGTTGGGGTTCGGTAACTGCGGCTGCCTCGCGGCCTAGCTGTTCTCTCCTCTCCTGTGGGCCTTGGGGTCCACCACCTGGTTCCAGCACCGTCAGCTGGTTCCGGGCCGAGCCTTTGGCTTAGGTGCCTCCTCCTGGGTATCCGAGTTCCGCCAACGCCAGGCGGTCCTTGGTAGTGCTTTTAAGCGCGGGCACCTACAGCTTAGCAACCGGGTTCCAGCACCGTCAGCTGGTCCTCGGTCGTGCCATTGGCTCTTGCACACTGGGGCAACGCATCCGGGTTCCAGCACCGCCAGCTGGTTCTCGGCAGTGTTCTTGTCACAGGTACTCCCTCGTGCCAAGCCTGGTTTCAGCACCGTCAGCTGTTTCCGGGTTGTGTCAACTTCACTGAGACGCCTATGCTTGCCCCGTCGTGGGGCGGTCGAGTTAGCCAACTCCAGGGTGCCTCCAGTTTAGGAGCTTCCTATGTGGGCTGCGTGAACTGGTAGTCAAGGCTGGTTCTGTAGTGCCAGTAGGCCCAGCTCCCCCTGTAGGACTGTTGGGGTTCGGTAACTGCGGCTGCCTCGCGGCCTAGCTGTTCTCTCCTCTCCTGTGGGCCTTGGGGTCCACCACCTGGTTCCAGCACCGTCAGCTGGTTCCGGGCCGAGCCTTTGGCTTAGGTGCCTCCTCCTGGGTATCCGAGTTCCGCCAACGCCAGGCGGTCCTTGGTAGTGCTTTTAAGCGCGGGCACCTACAGCTTAGCAACCGGGTTCCAGCACCGTCAGCTGGTCCTCGGTCGTGCCATTGGCTCTTGCACACTGGGGCAACGCATCCGGGTTCCAGCACCGCCAGCTGGTTCTCGGCAGTGTTGTTGTCACAGGTACTCCCTCGTGCCAAGCCTGGTTTCAGCACCGTCAGCTGTTTCCGTGTTGTGTCAACTTCACTGAGACGCCTATGCTTGCCCCGTCGTGGGGCGGTCGAGTTAGCCAACTCCAGGGTGCCTCCAGTTTAGGAGCTTCCTATGTGGGCTGCGTGAACTGGTAGTCAAGGCTGGTTCTGTAGTGCCAGTAGGCCCAGCTCCCCCTGTAGGACTGTTGGGGTTCGGTAACTGCGGCTGCCTCGCGGCCTAGCTGTTCTCTCCTCTCCTGTGGGCCTTGGGGTCCACCACCTGGTTCCAGCACCGTCAGCTGGTTCTGGGCCGAGCCTTTGGCTTAGGTGCCTCCTCCTGGGTATCCGAGTTCCGCCAACGCCAGGCGGTCCTTGGTAGTGCTTTTAAGCGCGGGCACCTACAGCTTAGCAACCGGGTTCCAGCACCGTCAGCTGGTCCTCGGTCGTGCCATTGGCTCTTGCACACTGGGGCAACGCATCCGGGTTCCAGCACCGCCAGCTGGTTCTCGGCAGTGTTGTTGTCACAGGTACTCCCTCGTGCCAAGCCTGGTTTCAGCACCGTCAGCTGTTTCCGTGTTGTGTCAACTTCACTGAGACGCCTATGCTTGCCCCGTCGTGGGGCGGTCGAGTTAGCCAACTCCAGGGTGCCTCCAGTTTAGGAGCTTCCTATGTGGGCTGCGTGAACTGGTAGTCAAGGCTGGTTCTGTAGTGCCAGTAGGCCCAGCTCCCCCTGTAGGACTGTTGGGGTTCGGTAACTGCGGCTGCCTCGCGGCCTAGCTGTTCTCTCCTCTCCTGTGGGCCTTGGGGTCCACCACCTGGTTCCAGCACCGTCAGCTGGTTCCGGGCCGAGCCTTTGGCTTAGGTGCCTCCTCCTGGGTATCCGAGTTCCGCCAACGCCAGGCGGTCCTTGGTAGTGCTTTTAAGCGCGGGCACCTACAGCTTAGCAACCGGGTTCCAGCACCGTCAGCTGGTCCTCGGTCGTGCCATTGGCTCTTGCACACTGGGGCAACGCATCCGGGTTCCAGCACCGCCAGCTGGTTCTCGGCAGTGTTGTTGTCACAGGTACTCCCTCGTGCCAAGCCTGGTTTCAGCACCGTCAGCTGTTTCCGGGTTGTGTCAACTTCACTGAGACGCCTATGCTTGCCCCGTCGTGGGGCGGTCGAGTTAGCCAACTCCAGGGTGCCTCCAGTTTAGGAGCTTCCTATGTGGGCTGCGTGAACTGGTAGTCAAGGCTGGTTCTGTAGTGCCAGTAGGCCCAGCTCCCCCTGTAGGACTGTTGGGGTTCGGTAACTGCGGCTGCCTCGCGGCCTAGCTGTTCTCTCCTCTCCTGTGGGCCTTGGGGTCCACCACCTGGTTCCAGCACCGTCAGCTGGTTCCGGGCCGAGCCTTTGGCTTAGGTGCCTCCTCCTGGGTATCCGAGTTCCGCCAACGCCAGGCGGTCCTTGGTAGTGCTTTTAAGCGCGGGCACCTACAGCTTAGCAACCGGGTTCCAGCACCGTCAGCTGGTCCTCGGTCGTGCCATTGGCTCTTGCACACTGGGGCAACGCATCCGGGTTCCAGCACCGCCAGCTGGTTCTCGGCAGTGTTGTTGTCACAGGTACTCCCTCGTGCCAAGCCTGGTTTCAGCACCGTCAGCTGTTTCCGGGTTGTGTCAACTTCACTGAGACGCCTATGCTTGCCCCGTCGTGGGGCGGTCGAGTTAGCCAACTCCAGGGTGCCTCCAGTTTAGGAGCTTCCTATGTGGGCTGCGTGAACTGGTAGTCAAGGCTGGTTCTGTAGTGCCAGTAGGCCCAGCTCCCCCTGTAGGACTGTTGGGGTTCGGTAACTGCGGCTGCCTCGCGGCCTAGCTGTTCTCTCCTCTCCTGTGGGCCTTGGGGTCCACCACCTGGTTCCAGCACCGTCAGCTGGTTCCGGGCCGAGCCTTTGGCTTAGGTGCCTCCTCCTGGGTATCCGAGTTCCGCCAACGCCAGGCGGTCCTTGGTAGTGCTTTTAAGCGCGGGCACCTACAGCTTAGCAACCGGGTTCCAGCACCGTCAGCTGGTCCTCGGTCGTGCCATTGGCTCTTGCACACTGGGGCAACGCATCCGGGTTCCAGCACCGCCAGCTGGTTCTCAGCAGTGTTCTTGTCACAGGTACTCCCTCGTGCCAAGCCTGGTTTCAGCACCGTCAGCTGTTTCCGGGTTGTGTCAACTTCACTGAGACGCCTATGCTTGCCCCGTCGTGGGGCGGTCGAGTTAGCCAACTCCAGGGTGCCTCCAGTTTAGGAGCTTCCTATGTGGGCTGCGTGAACTGGTAGTCAAGGCTGGTTCTGTAGTGCCAGTAGGCCCAGCTCCCCCTGTAGGACTGTTGGGGTTCGGTAACTGCGGCTGCCTCGCGGCCTAGCTGTTCTCTCCTCTCCTGTGGGCCTTGGGGTCCACCACCTGGTTCCAGCACCGTCAGCTGGTTCCGGGCCGAGCCTTTGGCTTAGGTGCCTCCTCCTGGGTATCCGAGTTCCGCCAACGCCAGGCGGTCCTTGGTAGTGCTTTTAAGCGCGGGCACCTACAGCTTAGCAACCGGGTTCCAGCACCGTCAGCTGGTCCTCGGTCGTGCCATTGGCTCTTGCACACTGGGGCAACGCATCCGGGTTCCAGCACCGCCAGCTGGTTCTCGGCAGTGTTGTTGTCACAGGTACTCCCTCGTGCCAAGCCTGGTTTCAGCACCGTCAGCTGTTTCCGGGTTGTGTCAACTTCACTGAGACGCCTATGCTTGCCCCGTCGTGGGGCGGTCGAGTTAGCCAACTCCAGGGTGCCTCCAGTTTAGGAGCTTCCTATGTGGGCTGCGTGAACTGGTAGTCAAGGCTGGTTCTGTAGTGCCAGTAGGCCCAGCTCCCCCTGTAGGACTGTTGGGGTTCGGTAACTGCGGCTGCCTCGCGGCCTAGCTGTTCTCTCCTCTCCTGTGGGCCTTGGGGTCCACCACCTGGTTCCAGCACCGTCAGCTGGTTCCGGGCCGAGCCTTTGGCTTAGGTGCCTCCTCCTGGGTATCCGAGTTCCGCCAACGCCAGGCGGTCCTTGGTAGTGCTTTTAAGCGCGGGCACCTACAGCTTAGCAACCGGGTTCCAGCACCGTCAGCTGGTCCTCGGTCGTGCCATTGGCTCTTGCACACTGGGGCAACGCATCCGGGTTCCAGCACCGCCAGCTGGTTCTCGGCAGTGTTGTTGTCACAGGTACTCCCTCGTGCCAAGCCTGGTTTCAGCACCGTCAGCTGTTTCCGGGTTGTGTCAACTTCACTGAGACGCCTATGCTTGCCCCGTCGTGGGGCGGTCGAGTTAGCCAACTCCAGGGTGCCTCCAGTTTAGGAGCTTCCTATGTGGGCTGCGTGAACTGGTAGTCAAGGCTGGTTCTGTAGTGCCAGTAGGCCCAGCTCCCCCTGTAGGACTGTTGGGGTTCGGTAACTGCGGCTGCCTCGCGGCCTAGCTGTTCTCTCCTCTCCTGTGGGCCTTGGGGTCCACCACCTGGTTCCAGCACCGTCAGCTGGTTCCGGGCCGAGCCTTTGGCTTAGGTGCCTCCTCCTGGGTATCCGAGTTCCGCCAACGCCAGGCGGTCCTTGGTAGTGCTTTTAAGCGCGGGCACCTACAGCTTAGCAACCGGGTTCCAGCACCGTCAGCTGGTCCTCGGTCGTGCCATTGGCTCTTGCACACTGGGGCAACGCATCCGGGTTCCAGCACCGCCAGCTGGTTCTCGGCAGTGTTCTTGTCACAGGTACTCCCTCGTGCCAAGCCTGGTTTCAGCACCGTCAGCTGTTTCCGGGTTGTGTCAACTTCACTGAGACGCCTATGCTTGCCCCGTCGTGGGGCGGTCGAGTTAGCCAACTCCAGGGTGCCTCCAGTTTAGGAGCTTCCTATGTGGGCTGCGTGAACTGGTAGTCAAGGCTGGTTCTGTAGTGCCAGTAGGCCCAGCTCCCCCTGTAGGACTGTTGGGGTTCGGTAACTGCGGCTGCCTCGCGGCCTAGCTGTTCTCTCCTCTCCTGTGGGCCTTGGGGTCCACCACCTGGTTCCAGCACCGTCAGCTGGTTCCGGGCCGAGCCTTTGGCTTAGGTGCCTCCTCCTGGGTATCCGAGTTCCGCCAACGCCAGGCGGTCCTTGGTAGTGCTTTTAAGCGCGGGCACCTACAGCTTAGCAACCGGGTTCCAGCACCGTCAGCTGGTCCTCGGTCGTGCCATTGGCTCTTGCACACTGGGGCAACGCATCCGGGTTCCAGCACCGCCAGCTGGTTCTCGGCAGTGTTCTTGTCACAGGTACTCCCTCGTGCCAAGCCTGGTTTCAGCACCGTCAGCTGTTTCCGGGTTGTGTCAACTTCACTGAGACGCCTATGCTTGCCCCGTCGTGGGGCGGTCGAGTTAGCCAACTCCAGGGTGCCTCCAGTTTAGGAGCTTCCTATGTGGGCTGCGTGAACTGGTAGTCAAGGCTGGTTCTGTAGTGCCAGTAGGCCCAGCTCCCCCTGTAGGACTGTTGGGGTTCGGTAACTGCGGCTGCCTCGCGGCCTAGCTGTTCTCTCCTCTCCTGTGGGCCTTGGGGTCCACCACCTGGTTCCAGCACCGTCAGCTGGTTCCGGGCCGAGCCTTTGGCTTAGGTGCCTCCTCCTGGGTATCCGAGTTCCGCCAACGCCAGGCGGTCCTTGGTAGTGCTTTTAAGCGCGGGCACCTACAGCTTAGCAACCGGGTTCCAGCACCGTCAGCTGGTCCTCGGTCGTGCCATTGGCTCTTGCACACTGGGGCAACGCATCCGGGTTCCAGCACCGCCAGCTGGTTCTCGGCAGTGTTCTTGTCACAGGTACTCCCTCGTGCCAAGCCTGGTTTCAGCACCGTCAGCTGTTTCCGGGTTGTGTCAACTTCACTGAGACGCCTATGCTTGCCCCGTCGTGGGGCGGTCGAGTTAGCCAACTCCAGGGTGCCTCCAGTTTAGGAGCTTCCTATGTGGGCTGCGTGAACTGGTAGTCAAGGCTGGTTCTGTAGTGCCAGTAGGCCCAGCTCCCCCTGTAGGACTGTTGGGGTTCGGTAACTGCGGCTGCCTCGCGGCCTAGCTGTTCTCTCCTCTCCTGTGGGCCTTGGGGTCCACCACCTGGTTCCAGCACCGTCAGCTGGTTCCGGGCCGAGCCTTTGGCTTAGGTGCCTCCTCCTGGGTATCCGAGTTCCGCCAACGCCAGGCGGTCCTTGGTAGTGCTTTTAAGCGCGGGCACCTACAGCTTAGCAACCGGGTTCCAGCACCGTCAGCTGGTCCTCGGTCGTGCCATTGGCTCTTGCACACTGGGGCAACGCATCCGGGTTCCAGCACCGCCAGCTGGTTCTCGGCAGTGTTCTTGTCACAGGTACTCCCTCGTGCCAAGCCTGGTTTCAGCACCGTCAGCTGTTTCCGGGTTGTGTCAACTTCACTGAGACGCCTATGCTTGCCCCGTCGTGGGGCGGTCGAGTTAGCCAACTCCAGGGTGCCTCCAGTTTAGGAGCTTCCTATGTGGGCTGCGTGAACTGGTAGTCAAGGCTGGTTCTGTAGTGCCAGTAGGCCCAGCTCCCCCTGTAGGACTGTTGGGGTTCGGTAACTGCGGCTGCCTCGCGGCCTAGCTGTTCTCTCCTCTCCTGTGGGCCTTGGGGTCCACCACCTGGTTCCAGCACCGTCAGCTGGTTCTCGGCAGTGTCTTTTGCTCTTGTACCTTCTGCTCCCCATCCTGGTTCCAGTACCGTCAGCTGGTTCCGGGCAGAGCCTTTGGCTTAGGTGCCTCCTTCTGGGTATCCAAGTTCCACCAATGTCAGGTGGTCCTTGGTAGTGCTTTCAGGCACGGGTACCTCCTGCTTAGTAACCGGGTTCCAGTAACGTCAGCTGGTCCTTGGTAGTTCCATTGGCTCTTGGACATTCGGCTACCCATCCGGGTTCCAGTACCGTCAGCTGGTTCTCGGCAGTGTCTTTTGCTCTTGTACCTTCTGCTCCCCATCCTGGTTCCAGTAACGTCATCTGGTTCCGGGCAGAGCCTTTGGCTTAGGTGCCTCCTTCTGGGTATCCGAGTTCCGCCAACGTCAGGCGGTCCTTGGTAGTGCTTTTTAGCACGGGTACCTCCTGCTTAGTAACCGGGTTCCAGTAACGTCAGCTGGTCCTCGGTAGTTCCATAGGCTCTTGAACCTTCGGGTAGCCATCCGAGTTCCAGTTCCATCAGCTGGTTCTTGGCATTTTCTCAGCCTTCTTGTACCTTCTGCTACATTTCCAAGTTGAAGACCCTAACGTCGACAACCCGGAAGACCACCCCGATGACGACGACCCGGAAGACCACCCCGATGACGACGACGACGACGGCGGAGACGACGACGGCTGAGACGACGACGGCGGAGATGACGACACTGGAGACGAAGACCCTGGAGACGACAACATGGAAGACCGAGAAGCAGAAGAACAAGAGGCTGCAGAACAAAGAGCAGAAGAACATTAAGCATAAGACTTAATATCAGAGCAAAAGATATTATCTAAATTATATGCAGAAGAAGACTAAGCAGTGTATGGGGGTGAGTCCGTTCCTCCTCGTGGTGCCCCTGGATAAAGCCTGATGCTGCAGGCCAAACTGAACGCGGACAAATGTAACTTTTGTGACTGGCAGAACGGAAGGTGTAATCTTCCAACTTTTATAGATAACAACTACGGGAATGCCTGTCACAAATGAGAATATGATGAAGAAGTAGAATAGGAAGAATAATAACAGTGGAATAAAAAGAATATGTAGAATAGGAAGAATAATAATAGTTGAAGAAAATGAATATGAAGAATGTAATAAAAAAAAAAAATAGGTAGAAGATGAAGAAGAAGATGAATAAGGTGAAGAAGTTGATGTCAAGGATGCTGATGATGATGAAGATGAAAGTGTGGGAAAAGGGAAAAAAAGAAGGGGAAGGTCGTGGAATAGTGAAACATCAATATCTGACAAAATAAAAAAAAATTTACATAGTCAATATCTTTTTCAATCCGAACGTCTTTAAAAAAAAAAAAAAATCATGCTATTCTATTTGATTGGGCTAATCCTCATTGCCTTTAATGTCTCCGCCACCTCCCCCAATACATCCTACATTATTCTTAGTTGTTTTCCTTCATGTAGAATGAACCTACAAGGAAAGAAAGGGTTTATTTTAATTCCGATATTTTGGTCCCATTGACTTGCATTGGGATCGGGTATCGGTATCGGCGATATCCGATATTTTTTGAATATCGGCCGATCCAAACCGATACCGATACTTTCCGATATCGGAAGGTATCGCTCAACACTACTCATAACCTACATATCCCAGTGGATGAAACTCATCCTGTTTTTATGACTAACAATTCCCTGACATCCGGAAACCTAGCTCCAACCCATTAACCCATTAAGTACCAGAGACGGGGATACAGATCTCCAACCCCCCGATATCTCAAAGAAAACAACTATAGTTTAACTGCTCATTTAGACCCTCCGGATGACAAGTATGGAGGCGGAAGATCCACCTAGATTCCTTTTGGAGCAGGATCCTATCATAGTCTCCTCCTCAAAACAAAAGGGATCATTTATCGGATTATGTGCAGATGCGGGAAGGCCTATGTAGGAAAAACCTGCAGAGAATTTAGGAGAAGGATAGGTGGACACTTAGGAGACATTCGTAACAAAAGGGAGACTTCGGTGGCCAGGCATGTTAATGTTATGCATAACGGTGATATTAAGACCATACAATTTATGGGTATTGAGAGAGTTAAACCACCTAGGAGAGGAGGAGACTATGATAGGATCCTGCTCCAAAAGGAATCTAGGTGGATCTTCCGCCTCCATACTTGTCATCCGGAGGGTCTAAATGAGCAGTTAAACTATAGTTGTTTTCTTTGAGATATCGGGGGGTTGGAGATCTGTATCCCCGTCTCTGGTACTTAATGGGTTAATGGGTTGGAGCTAGGTTTCCGGATGTCAGGGAATTGTTAGTCATAAAAACAGGATGAGTTTCATCCACTGGGATATGTAGGTTATGAGCCATTGCCATTTCCTAAAATTAATACTTTCTCTCCTACCTAATTTTTAGGGGGATGCATTAAGGAGAGTTTGTGTTTAATGCTTTCTATGGATATATTCAGAGGGTTTTTTTTCCCCCCCTGTATCAGTTTTCTTCTCTCATTTGAATACCCCTGTAGGTCCCGGTATAGCGGTGTTTTATTCAATATTTTTTTTTTTCCCCCTCCCCTCATTTTCCCTTTTCTTTCCCTCTTTTCTATTATTAATTTGAAATGTATAATGTCCGTATGTGTTCCGAGAAATTAGGTGTATACAATCTACCCGCCAGCAAATCATGGAGTTGCGGGACCTGAGGACGCATGCGCGCAGACTTTATAGACTTTTTTCATAGAAGTAGAGACCGGGATCGACCGGAGGAGCAGTACCAAGATGCGCACGCGCGTAGCCATGACAGATGGTAACTATTGACGCGGGGACGCAGATGGAGGTGGATTGTGGGATTTAGCACGCAGGAGGGGAAATGACTGGTGCGATTAACCGGAAGGGGAGGTAATCCCAGGCATCGGCATGGAACCGGCATATACAGTAATGGTTAATTGGGTTATGAGGTGGCGGGGTAATAGAACGCCCGGAACACTAATGCGCAATAGCGGAAGTATTTAGCGCCGTGAACCGGAAGTATAGGCATATGGTGGCGCATAATCCGCATGTAGAATAATGAAGGAACCGGTCGCATCACCTGGCTATGGGTTGCTAAGGCAACATAATGCCGATGACGCTTGGAAAAGGAAGCGATTATTTTAATCTTATCGCAGTAACACACAATACGTTGCTATGGTAATGGTACGCCAAGAGCACCCGGTAAATCAGGGACCGGAAGTGAGGTAGGACGCCATACAATTAGGATGAAAAGGAGAAGAGACTATATGAGGGGGCAATACCCTGAAGGCATCTCACCATACCATAGTCCACACCAAAAATAGGGTGCACTGGACACATAGTAGCCGCCTGCTAATGCAGGGGCTTTACACCTCTTAATACCACACAGGATTAGAGGTATACCCCCAAATTCTTTTTGTTCCCCTGAGGAGTCTCCCCTATGGGAGAGGAAACGCGTAGGGATGTGTATTTCTGCTTATGGTGGGTACAAGATTTAGTCTGACTTGGGTACTGTCCTTGTTAGGACGGGAGCAGTACAGGGGCACGACCGGGTAGTGTAGGTACTCTGCACACTCTTATTACTTTATTCCCCGTGCTTCCATACGTACATGAGGATGCTCCTGAACAAGCAATTGATATGGTGAGATCAAACCATTTTTTTATTTAGCACTGGTTGTTTTGAGCACTTTATGCACTTTGTGTTGTTTTGTCCATTGGAAAGTGTTTTAAAAGAGACTATTAAAAGTTATATTTTAAGTTTATTAGGTTCCTCCTGGCTTTATATATGTACTTCTATTAGAGGATCTTCTAGGGGTTCCAAATACATGGTTACACTCTAGTTATTAGCTGTTGTGAGGCTGGTATAAGCCGCATGCATTTTTGAAGATGCATATCCACATATTGCGATAAGTTTGCTGTGAGGCTATTGATGCCTGAAATAATGGGCCTACCAGGAGGGCATATGGTTCTCTTGTGTATTTTGGGGATATGGTAGAAAATAGCTACACTAGGGTCCCTATTGAATACAAATTGGAATTCTTTTTTGTTTAAGATCCTCAAAGACTGGCCCTTAAGGCACAAATTTCTTAATTTCTTCATGTAATATAGTGTCGGGTCACTTTTAAGTTTCCTATAAGTAACCTCGTCACCTAGGAGTCTGACCGACTCTTGATGGTATGTGTTATAATCCAAAATGACAATACCACCTCCTTTGTCCGCAGGACGGATAATGATGTTGTGGTTATCTTGTATATCCTTTATGGCCTTCTTTTCCTGATGCTTGAGGTTCTGAGGTATGAACCTAGGTCTATTCTTTCTCTGCAATCTCCGAATGTCATTAGTGACCAACCTATCAAAGGTTAAAAATGCCTCCGATTGCTCTTGGATGGGATTGAAGGTGGATGGATTTGCCAGAGAAGTATGGATGTACTCCCCCTGGTCGTGATTAGCGGGCTCCGTTGTATTCTTACTCTTCTTAAAGAAATATTTTTTAACAGATATTTCTTCATACATATATATAGATCAAATGGTTTCCCACTCACCGTGGGTGCAAATTTTAATCCTTTTTGAAGGAGTGAAATTTCGTTGGTGGTCAATTCGTGGGAGCTTAAGTTGAATATTTTCTGAGAATTGCCCCCGAAGATGCATATCCACATATTGCGATAAGTTTGCTGTGAGGCTATTGATGCCTGAAATAATGGGCCTACCAGGAGGGCATATGGTTCTCTTGTGTATTTTGGGGATATGGTAGAAAATAGCTACACTAGGGTCCCTATTGAATACAAATTGGAATTCTTTTTTGTTTAAGATCCTCAAAGACTGGCCCTTAAGGCACAAATTTCTTAATTTCTTCATGTAATATAGTGTCGGGTCACTTTTAAGTTTCCTATAAGTAACCTCGTCACCTAGGAGTCTGACCGACTCTTGATGGTATGTGTTATAATCCAAAATGACAATACCACCTCCTTTGTCCGCAGGACGGATAATGATGTTGTGGTTATCTTGTATATCCTTTATGGCCTTCTTTTCCTGATGCTTGAGGTTCTGAGGTATGAACCTAGGTCTATTCTTTCTCTGCAATCTCCGAATGTCATTAGTGACCAACCTATCAAAGGTTAAAAATGCCTCCGATTGCTCTTGGATGGGATTGAAGGTGGATGGATTTGCCAGAGAAGTATGGATGTACTCCCCCTGGTCGTGATTAGCGGGCTCCGTTGTATTCTTACTCTTCTTAAAGAAATATTTTTTAACAGATATTTCTTCATACATATATATAGATCAAATGGTTTCCCACTCACCGTGGGTGCAAATTTTAATCCTTTTTGAAGGAGTGAAATTTCGTTGGTGGTCAATTCGTGGGAGCTTAAGTTGAATATTTTCTGAGAATTGCCCCCGACTGGATTCACTTTCGCTTTGGTGAGTTTCCTCCCCCTCCTGCCTCTCTTGGTTTTGTAGGTTTTACCCGAAAAAATTTTGGTTCCAAAATTGTGCTGATGTAAAATAGACATGTGGGAAAGTTTACTTACTAAGTATTTTGTGTGACATATCTCTGTGATTTAATTACATAAAAATTGAAAGTTGGAAAATTGCGAAATTTTCGCCAAATAAACGCAGGTAATATCAAAGAAATTTTACCACTATCATGACGTACAATACGTCACGAGAAAACAATGTCAGAATCACTGGGATCCGTTGAAGCGTTCCAGAGTTATAACCTCATAAAGGTCACCCTTGGGGGTAAAGGGATTAATAAATTTACAAAAATTACTACATTTATTTTTTTTTTCAGTCAAGATGTGGTGCAGACTGTACATTGATGAGAAAAAAAATATGAACTTTTTTTGAATTTACCAAATTGCTTCAATGAAACAGTGAAAAATGTAAATGGGTATGAATACTTTCCATACCCACTGTATGATGCTGTATATCTGCCCCCCAACCTGACTTTGTGTGGATAACGCATCTCCTCGGCACTGCGCTTGCGCAGGCTAACTACTCTGCACTGTTGAGGGCACATCAAAGTACTGCAGTGCGCAGGTGCCGGGAAAGGTCAAAAAGCCCCAGTGCATGCGCACTGCAGTACTTTGCTCTGCTCTTGACAGGGCAGAGAAGCACGCCTGCGCAGGAGCGCTGTGCCGAGGAGACTGTGGATGATAAAGGTACGAGTCATCAGCATGAAGCAAGCAGGAGGACGGGGATCATGAGAAGATGGGAGGCGCCGGGCCAAGACCAGCGGCGCCCATCGGACCAGACCCCCCCAGGTGAGTATAATGAAAGTTATTTTTCTTTTCTTACAGGTCGGATTGGGGGTAGATATACAGTATTATCAAATGCTGTATACAGTGGGGCAAAAAAGTATTTAGTCAGTCAGCAATAGTGCAAGTTCCACCACTTAAAAAGATGAGAGGCGTCTGTAATTTACATCATAGGTAGACCTCAACTATGGGAGACAAACTGAGAAAAAAAAAATCCAGAAAATCACATTGTCTGTTTTTTTAACAATTTATTTGCATATTATGGTGGAAAATAAGTATTTGGTCAGAAACAAACAATCAAGATTTCTGGCTCTCACAGACCTGTAACTTCTTCTTTAAGAGTCTCCTCTTTCCTCCACTCATTACCTGTAGTAATGGCACCTGTTTAAACTTGTTATCAGTATAAAAAGACACCTGTGCACACCCTCAAACAGTCTGACTCCAAACTCCACTATGGTGAAGACCAAAGAGCTGTCAAAGGACACCAGAAACAAAATTGTAGCCCTGCACCAGGCTGGGAAGACTGAATCTGTAATAGCCAACCAGCTTGGAGTGAAGAAATCAACAGTGGGAGCAATAATTAGAAAATGGAAGACATACAAGACCACTGATAATCTCCCTCGATCTGGGGCTCCACGCAAAATCCCACCCCGTGGGGTCAGAATGATCACAAGAACGGTGAGCAAAAATCCCAGAACCACGCGGGGGGACCTAGTGAATGAACTGCAGAGAGCTGGGACCAATGTAACAAGGCCTACCATAAGTAACACACTACGCCACCATGGACTCAGATCCTGCAGTGCCAGACGTGTCCCACTGCTTAAGCCAGTACATGTCCGGGCCCGTCTGAAGTTTGCTAGAGAGCATTTGGATGATCCAGAGGAGTTTTGGGAGAATGTCCTATGGTCTGATGAAACCAAACTGGAACTGTTTGGTAGAAACACAACTTGTCATGTTTGGAGGAAAAAGAATACTGAGTTGCTTCCATCAAACACCATACCTACTGTAAAGCATGGTGGTGGAAACATCATGCTTTGGGGCTGTTTCTCTGCAAAGGGGCCAGGACGACTGATCTGGGTACATGAAAGAATGAATGGGGCCATGTATCGTGAGATTTTGAGTGCAAACCTCCTTCCATCAGCAAGGGCATTGAAGATGAAACGTGGCTGGGTCTTTCAACATGACAATGATCCAAAGCACACCGCCAGGGCAACGAAGGAGTGACTTCGTAAGAAGCATTTCAAGGTCCTGAAGTGGCCTAGCCAGTCTCCAGATCTCAACCCTATAGAAAACCTTTGGAGGGAGTTGAAAGTCCGTGTTGCCAAGCGAAAAGCCAAAAACATCACTGCTCTAGAGGAGATCTGCATGGAGGAATGGGCCAACATACCAACAACAGTGTGTGGCAACCTTGTGAAGACTTACAGAAAACGTTTGACCTCTGTCATTGCCAACAAAGGATATATTACAAAGTATTGAGATGAAATTTTGTTTCTGACCAAATACTTATTTTCCACCATAATATGCAAAAAAAATGTTAAAAAAACAGACAATGTGATTTTCTGGATTTTTTTTTCTCAGTTTGTCTCCCATAGTTGAGGTCTACCTATGATGTAAATTACAGACGCCTCTCATCTTTTTTAGTGGTGGAACTTGCACTATTGCTGACTGACTAAATACCTTTTTGCCCCACTGTATAAGCCCTGAAAGGTGATGGCCAGATCTCTTATCAGCCAAACCTTTTGACAGGTTCCCTTTAATACATTTACACCCATAAGCTCTTTCACTTTTTATCTCTATTCCTAAAATGCTAATTTTAAAGGAAAGTTATCAGAAAATGACTGACACTGACTAATTTACATGTGCTGTTACCTGAAACATCAGTAAGTTAGTTTTAAAAAGCTTTACTGGTCAGTGTGAAAATTGAAAGATTTTTTTATTATTATTATTACTTTTTAATACAGATTGTGATATGTAGCCAAAATGGTTAAAAATTACTCTTAAACAATAGGGATCTTACGAAAGCCTCCTTTTTAGTATTGTAATGCAGCCAATCTAAAATTGGTTTTAAAATTAAGTGCACCATCAAGTCTAAGATCAGTACTGAGAATGTTTACAGCTGGGACTGTAAAATAAAAAAACCCATAGGATACAAATAGCAATTTTTCCCCTTTAATTGTGTGGTAGATGTATCAATACTATGTCTTAATATTTATTTTTTACAGTTTTTATTTGCGACACAACCTCTTGTCTACCAGACAACAAAACCCTTATTACAGGCTGTGAGCTTGCATATTTTGCCACAGATGGGCTAAGTTCATACTATGAGTATTTGGAATATTTTTGATTCTGCAGATTTGTTTGCACAAATTAGCTAAATTTGACTACCTATTTTTTTTAATTGCTTTTTAGTGCATTTTTATTGTTTTTTCAGCTGCGGTTTTCTATTTGGTAAGTGATGTTCTAAATAAAGTCGCTTTGTTTTTGATACTGGTATTTGAGTTTGATGAAACTTTATTGATAAAGTCATGTGCTGATTACATGCATCTTTAGTGTGGTTTTGTATCTGTCGATTTTCCTCATCGCATTCAAGTCTTTAGGGGAAAATCCGCAAATAAAACAAATATTTACCTCTAAAGTAATTGGCATGTTGTGGATTTCACAAATGCACAGCAGGTCAGTTTGTTCTGTATGAAAAAAGTACAATGGGCATGAGATTTCTATAAATCCCATTCACATTGCTGGAGCTGTAAGACGCTGCATTTTCTTTTCCTGGTTGAAAATACGCAGCATTCAAATCCTCATCTTGGGAACCTATAGCCTTATTTTTGGTGCAAATGCTAAATTATGCACACACCATTATTTTCACTGAAAACGGTGTTTTTTGTACATAGCGTTCTCATTTCCCAAAGACTACTATACTGTAGGTTCAGCAGTTTCTTCCATAAACATTGAGATGAGCTGGTGAGAAGTTTCTGTATATCTTTCTGTTTATAACTTTACATCTAAAAGTTGTATGTGAATTTAAACTTCCCTGACTGTGAAGAAAGACGAGACCTGAGGAATGTTTTGTTTCCATGTGCCATGCAGAATGTCACCTCAGAAGACAGAATGCCACCAACAATTTTTGGAATCCTCCGGGCTTGCAAAGGAATCTATGGAATGTATCCTAAAACTGTCAATAAAACTTTTTTTTTTGTTGTTCTTTTTCGTCAGATGCTATTTAAGATGTCATTGTCACAGTTTTCCGTAACCTCATGCAGTGAAAGGATCTTTACGAGTGATATATAATACTTTTTAGCCATCTCTTCCATAAGTGTAATTCTTGCTCGGTCCTACAGCAGCCATATTACTGGTAGCTTATGAAGTCTCAAATTGCTCTGTGTCAGCCTTAACATCTCAGCTGTCTTGTCACTTCTGCACTTGTCACTCCTCCTCATTGAAGAAGCAGTTTATCGTTTTGCTATCAGTGAGGTTGTGATATCTGTCCCAAGTCTTTGGCAGCAATAACTTCTGAAGATAAAATCATTTAGTGGATTTATACTGCAGAACTTCAGGTAAGTAACAATTCCAAAGTGTGTGTTGGACTTGAGGATTTCCATTTTTCCTCCATGTTCTTTTAGATTGTAATACTGTATGCAGTTTAATATTTTTATTAGAGCACATGAATATCTGATTTTCAGTTTTGCTTCCTGGGTTGACCAAGTAATCCCGAATACACTTTTAGATCTTACAGGAAATCATTTGTTTGGTTTGAATTATCTTCCATTTTGTGTTTATGGATTCGGCAGACTGAAGACTGGTGTCCCATCATCTAAGCAAGGAATGGACAGGTTGGAATTTCGGCTATTTAATACTTGGCTTCTCCTTAAAGATGACCTGTCTCAAAATGATCTGCCTTATCCACCCACCTCATCTTATCCAAAAGGAAATGTGCATACTTGGTTGAGCCAAACGCACAACCTTATGAGGGCTACATAAAGTAATCTTATTTATATGTTAGAGTTTTCGCGAATGCCATATTTGGAGTCTGTAAGGAATTTTTCCCCTAAGGAAAATTGGCCTCTACCTTATGGGAGGGCCAGCCCATCCCCCTTCCTCTGGATTAGCATTGTAGGGGAATAGTTTGAATGTATTCTCATATCATGCATGTTTGTTTCCTAGTTTACTGTAAATGCCGTCACATACCTATGTTGTCCAGTGACTCTACTGCTTTGGAATCTGCTGCTTAAGCCATGTTCACATCACGTTTGTTGCAAAACTCCCAACCCTAAATTCTAATCCTGAACATTGGGTTACATTAGCCATACGTTTGGCACCTGTCTAGCAGGAGGTTTTTGGGGTTAGTAATTGACTACGGAATATGGTTACGAAGACTGATCATAAAAGAACCTTTAAATAGGAATGAGAATGCAGAAAGCCGTTTTAAGATAATACCACTGCACACAAACTTTGGAAAAACACTTTACAGGATATATTGTTGTCGGTCATTGAAAAGTAAAGTAATGTTCTCTTACGTACACTGAGTGATTAAATGTTCTCCCAACCCATTAAGGGAGTGTGACAGATTTAGCAGCTGATTGGCCTTGGGAAACATTCACATTTCTGATCTGCCACCAATATTAGATTGAAAATGTTCCTGTTTAATGAGGGCAATAGAAGAATAACCTGTTATATCAGGGCAGACAGTCCATTAGTGTGCTCTTTTTTTTATGTTTTTTTATTTTTTTACTGATCTACAAATTTGAAATTGTGAAAATCAATGATAAAAAGCGGTCCAAAAAGCCCCCATAGATTCACTGTTGTTAATTCAATATGTAGGTCTGTCTATTGACTTTAGTTATTGTATGCACAAGCCCATGCTCCAATTCTACAAAAACAATAAATTATTAAATATGATTTTCAATTTTACTAATTTAAGATTCAGTTTACATAAAACGTTAACCGTGCAGTACACTTGGATCCTTTGTATTTTAAACTCTTGTTGAAAAAACGAAAATTGTGGGGCACATGAATTTTTACCAAATTGTAATTTTCAAACCTAAAAAAGTTGGTAAATTGTTGTAATCTAATATATACTCATATAATTGCGAATACAGAATGTATGGAATTTATCTGAGCACTCCTTAAAGTCTAAAAAAGGAACTTTTGTGAATTCTTCTCATTGTTTAAAATAAATACTCCTGTTATTTCAGGCAACTTAAGAAGCATCTCCACACTAATACATGCAGTTATTATAAGAACTAGAGGTGAATATTTCCATCAGCAACTGAGCCGATCCTCTTTGTTTATTTTTTGTACACGGCCATTTTCAATTCATGGTTAACAGAAGCCCAACAACAAGCTTGCCAATGGATTGGAGGTAATCCTGGCATGTAGACCTTCACTGATTAAAAAAACAAAAAGCATTAGGTTGGTAAATGTCCTGAAGGATTGCCATGACACTGGTAGTATTTTTAATGTTAAGTCATCCTAGCCATCAAGATAGAGCACTCATTTTTCAAATTTGCGATACTAGTCGTATCCTTGAGTAGATTATACATAATAGATTAGCATTGCATGTGTTTCACATATATAATGTAGGAAATGTTGAGTGTTTAGGTTTCTATGGATCCATAAGATTCCCCCATACATATAAAATGAATGAGATGTATTAAAAACATTTAAAGGGGCATTTACACTGCAAGATAATCATAAACAAGCTAAGGGTAAACAGGCTGCCAATCGCCCGATGAAGGAGCAATGCGCTTGTTTGTCAGGTGAAATGATCTTTGGTGCGGCACAAAGGCTGATCGTTTTCGGCGGTTCAGCATCCTGTGTAAACAAGACAAGCACTACTAAAAGCTTTGCAAAGAAGAATCTATGGTAACATCTCATTGGGCTTATCATAAATTAGAATCTAAACTGTATAAGCTAATCTGCACAACAAAGAAAAGAAAAACTATGGGCCCGATTTACCAAAGCTTTCACTGCAGAATTCTAGCATAAAAGCGTCTAAATCTTGTGACTTTGAATTTTTCTCAGCATTGACAAAATGGGTGGAGCAGTGGCACCTAATCCATGATGAGCTGTGGTGTTCCCTACATCATAAATCTCATTCCAGAACTTGCCTCATTATACCCTGTTTGTCAGGCGCTCCTGTATCATAACGATATATTTATCCTTCCATCCCATCCATAGCCCAATTTTCCCTAATTAGATCGGGCCATGTATAACCCAAAGTATTTGTTAATAATGAATTTCCCATAGGGCTCCTTAACCTGTCTGTTTTCTTTATTCGAGTGCTGTCTGTGAGAAAAATGGATAGCGCTCGGGCCAATGTTATTCAATGGGGCAGTGTAGTTGAGTGATTTTTTTTTTTTGTGTGTGTGGTAAAATCGCATGTCTGCGAAGCTAACCTTACACTTACTTTTTACTTAATGGAGCTGACCATGTGTCTTTTCTCTTTTTGTTTTAAGGGTCTCAAAGTTGAGTCCTAGTGATCAGGTTTAAAGTGTAGTGGAACCAGGCAGCAAGTGTTTAAGTTCCCTGGTACATGCGGCACAACATTATCTGCAGACTGTGTAATGGCCTCTGGTTAGAGGTGCAGTTTGTAGCTAATCCTTGATCCAGCAAACAGTTGAAAGTCTAGAATGAGGAACTCCTATTTCTTGAAGAGTAGTTTAGTGGTGATCTGAGTTCTAGAACCCCCATCCATCGCAGCAGGCTGAAACGTTGAACGTTTGTCAGAGCATTGGCACAGAGCGGTGTATGGGCTTAATAGAAAGTCTATGAGCCAGGACACTGCCCTTCATACGCGCTTAGGCAGAAGATTAGTTTCTCAGTTTTTGCTGAGCATCAGACTGCAGAGTGGTTATTCGAGTGATAGGTAGGGGACTTGAGAACTAAACCCCCACCAATCGGCTATACTTCAGACAGTAAAAAAAAGTGCTTTAACTCAAGTTGCCTTCATAAGGTAGGTAAAAAAATGGTTTCTGAAGCAGATGATCTTTTTTTTTTTCAAGGAATGTGGCCCTTGAAAATGACCTATTGTTTAAATTAGGATTTTTTTTTTTTTAATGAAAGCTTTTTTTTTTTTGCTTTTTTTTTTTTTTTGCTAAATTAAAAAATGTATATATATAATTTTTATATTGGCCACTAAGATCAATGCTTGGCTCATACTTCCCGTTCAGTACAATTACTTTTCAGCAGTCATTGTCTTTATAGGCAGAATTATAATGACAGATAGCACTTCGATCTACAGTAGATAACACAGGATCCACCTTTCACAATAGAAAATGATCACAGCTCACCTCTTGTAGAAGTAATGTTTTGGCCTGCTTTGATTGGTGCAAATCTTATTGTGCTGTAAGGCTAAGTTCACATTGCGTTAGCAGCAGCCCGTTCAACACATACGCTAACGGGCTGCTGCTAGCGCAAGTGTTGGCGTTGATTTGCGCTAGCGCAGATAGAGCATCTGCTAGCTCTATCTGCGCTAGTGGTGACGGACTCGGAAACGCTGCACCCCGCATCTCAGGGTCCGTCACTCAATAACGGCACATCGCTAGCGCATGCCCATTGTGGGCGTTCGCTAGCGATGCGTCCGACATTGCAGTCTATGGCGGCGTTAACGGACTACGTTACACTGCGTTATGCCGTGGTGTAACGTAGTCCGTTAAACGTACCGCCATAACGCAATGTGAACCTGGCCTTACAGCACAATAAGATTTGCACCAATCAAAGCAGGCCAAAACATTACTTCTACATGAAGAGCTTTACGAGTAAGCGCCAGTCTATTGCTTCTTATATACATGGTGCTGCTCAAAAGAACAGGAAGCATGAGCCTAATATTAGGCCTAGTGGCCAGTGTATGGGCGAAATAGACTAGGAGCAGGCAGAATATATGTGTGTGTGCTCAACCTTTGTGTAATAATGTTTCCATGCACATATAGGACTAACTATAACCTGAAAATGTCACATACAAATATGTCTGCTAGACATAGTTATTAGACCAATCGGTGGTTTACTAGACAAAAACATAATGGAGGATAAAGAGTGGGTCCCATGTAAGGTCCAATAAATAGTGCACACAATTGGAAATAGTACAAAAAATCTTTATTGAACACACAAGTTGGTGTACAGTGGAAATGCAGGAGACCAGGCGCCCACACTTAATAACAATTATAAAAATTACGTATAGAAAGGGAACCTATTAGGTACATATGTATATAGAGTATACAAGCCATAAAGTCACATGCTGAGGTGAAAACTGCTGATTGTGTTAGGGAAAAATCATGGTTGACTTACCCAAAATGCAGGTATTGCAAGTTACAGTTTGTGAGTCAATAGCCTTGGCGAAATATGCTCAAGGAGGTCAAATAACAATTTGCCTTATTAGGATCCCGAGTGCAAATGTGGCACCCACCCCGATGCGCGTTTCAATAGTTACCGCTGGTGGGGGTGAAGAAGTGAGGCCACTGAAAATTGCAAGATGCATAAAGAAAATAAAATTATAGATAATGTTATGCATACAAAAGCATCAAAAACTTTTCAAGAACATTTCCCATTTGATTTACCATTTGCACATAGAAACCTGATCTAGAAGTCTTTTTTCTGTTTACTTTTCCCCTTTAAGAAAGACGAACCAAACCCAGAGATGGCATCTGCAGTGCTTGTGTGTGATTGTAGTGGAAAATGTAGCCCATGAGAGCCTGCGCTGGCCAGCTATAGTAACATTGTGCTATAAATTAATAGGCTGGAGCTAGTTATCACAAGGCAGTCCAGTGTGGTGGATGAGTTATTATTTATTATAGCATCATTTATTCCATGGCGCTTTACATGTGAAGAGGGGTATACATAAAAATGGGTACAATAATCTTGAACAACACAAGTCACAACTGGTACAGGAGGAGAGAGGACCCTGCCTGCGAGGGCTCTCAATCTACAATGGTGAGGATACAGTAGGTAAGGCTAGAGCTGGTTATGCAGTGGTTTGGTTGATCAGTGATTACTGCAAGTTATAGGCTTGCCGGAAGAGGTAGGTCTTCAGGTTCTATTTGAAGGTTTCGATAGTAGGTGAGCGACGGATATGTTGTGGTAGAGAGTTCCAGAGTAGGGGTGATGCGCACGAGAAATCTTGTATGCGATTGTGGGAAGAGGAGATAAGAGGGGAGTAGAGAAGGAGATCTTGTGAGGATCGGAGGTTGCGTGCAGAAATGTACCGGGAGACCAGGTCACAGATGTATGGAGGAGACATGGTTAGGCTTTTGTACTGGAGTCTCTGGGTAATGGGGAGCCAGTGAAGGGATTGACAGAGGTGAGAGGCTGGGGAATAGTGGGGGGACAGGTGGATTAGTCGGGCAGCTGAGTTTAGAATAGATTGGAGGGGTTAGAGAGTGTTCGAGGGGAGGCCACAGAGCAGGAGGTTACAGTAGTCGAGGCGGGAGATGAGGGCATGGACTAGGGTTTTTGCAGTTTCTTGGTTTAGGAATGTACGGATCCATGAAATATTTTTGAGTTGAAGGCAGCAGGAAGTGGAAAGGGCTTGGATATGCGATTTGAAGGAGAGATCAGTGTCAAGGATTACCCCGAGACAGCGAGCTTGTGGGACTGGGGAGAGTGGGCAGCCGTTTACTGTAATGGATAGGTTCATTGGGGGGGGTCACGTGAGATGGGGAAAGACAATGAATTCTGTTTTGTCCATGTTAAGTTTTAGAAATCTAGCGGAGAAGGATGAAATAGCGGATAGACATTGAGGGATTCTGGTTAGTAGGGTTGCGATATCTGGTCCAGAGATGTAGATCTCTGTGTCATCAGCATAGAGATGATACTGAAAACCGTGAGATTCTATGAGCTGTCCCAGGCCAAAAATGTAAATCGAGAAGAGCAGGGGCCCTAGAACTGAACCTTGCGGGACTCCGACAGATAGGGGGCGAGGTGAGGAGGTGGTGTGTGAATTGGAGACGCTGAATATTCGGTCAGTTAGGTATGATGAGATCCAGGATAGGGTCAAGTCTGTGATGCCAAGGGATGAGGGGGTCTGTAGTAATAGGAAATGGTCCACTGTGTCAAAGGCAGCCAACAGGTCCAGGAGGAGGAGGATAGAGTAGTGTTGCTTGCTCTTGGCGGTTAATAGGAGGTCATTGGTGACCTTAGGGCAGTTTCAGTGGAATGGTGTGACTGGAAGCCTGATTGTAAGCAGTCGAAAAGGGAGCAGGAAGATAGATGGGAGGACAGATCAAGATGGACGTGTTGTTCCAGTAGTTTTGAGGCATACGGGAGAAGTGATATAGGGCGATGGCTAAATACAGAGGATGGGTCAAGAGAGGGCTTTTTGAGGATAGGTGTGATTGAGGCATGTTTACAGCTTGAGGGAAAACAGTTGTTAGTGATAGGTTGAATAGATGGGTTAGAGTTGGGATGAAGTGGGAAGGGATCGGGTCAAGTGCACAGGTGGTGAGATGCGATCTTGAGGGTAGAGTGGAGAGTCGATCTTCTGTAATAGTGGAGAAGTTATTTTTGGAGGTGGAGGGCTGGGTAGTTGGGAGGAAGGGCTCTGGGAGTTGTCGACTAAAACTGTCTGATGTTCTCAATCTTCTGCTTGAAAAATTAGGCAAAGTCTTCAGCTGAGATGAGTGGGGAGGGAGGAGGTGCTGGAGGACGGAGGAGAGAGTTGAAGGTGTTGAATAACTGTTTAGGGTTGTGAGACAGGGAGGATATGTGGTCTTGAAAGTAGTGAGGGACTGTTTGAATGCGATAAAGTGCTCATTGGAGTGGGATCTTTTCCATCTCCACTCTGCTGTTCTGCAGCCCTGGAAGCTCGCCTCAGTTCTTTGGTCAGGCTGGTGTTCCAGTGATGTCTGTTGATTTTGCGAGCTTTGGTATGTGTGAGAGGGGCAAGATATTCCAAAGCTGCAGCTATTGTGGTGTTATATAGAGCGGCAGCGTCATCCGCATTGTGTAGGGAACTTATGTCTGTGAGAGGGAGGAGGGATTCAGAGAGTGAATGTAGAACAAGGTGTTTAAGATTTCTGCGAGGTTGTGCAAGTTTGTGGGGTGGGGATTGTAGACATGGAGTGGAGAGGGAAGAGAATGTGAGTAGACTGTGGTCAGGAAGAGGTGAGTTAGAGAGGTTAGATAGGGAGCAGAGGCGGGTGAAGATGAGGTCCAATGTGTGACCATGTTTGTGAGTGGCTGCAGAAGACCATTGAGTGAGGCCGAAGAAGGAAGTGAGAGATGGAAGTTTAGTGGCAGCTGAGAGGGACGTGTCAATGGGGATGTTGAAGTTACCCATTATGATAGTGGGGATGTCCGCAGAAAGGAAATGAAGTAGCCAGGTGGTGAAGTGGTCAAAGAAGATGGTGGCTGGCCCTGGGGGGCGGTAAATGACAGACAGTTGGAGGTTGGTGGGGGCATAGATGTGCACAGAGTGCACCTCAAAGGAAGGGAGGGTGGCAGTGGGATTGGGGTGAAGGAGCAGTTGTCTGACAGGAGAAAACGAACTCCGCCATGCTTGCTGCTTGTCAGGGGTGTGTCAGAAAGGTGGAAGCCACCATCCGAAAGTGCAGCAGGAGAGGCTGTGTCAGAAGGGGTGAGCCAGGTTTCGGTGATGGCAAGGAAGGAAAGTCTGGTAGTAACAAAAAGATTGTAGATGTAGGAAAGCTTGTTGCAGACAGCGAGCTTTCCACAGAGCTCCTGTTAGTGGGACTGGGGAAGTGGGGGCTGGGCGAACGGGTATAAGGTTAGAGAGGTTACGGAAATTTGTGATAGAGCGTGTATGGGAGGTAGAACTGACTGTGGGGATGTGGTGAGGAGGACCAGGATTTGGAGAGATATCACCAGCAGTGAGAAGGAGCAGAGAAAGTGTTAACTGGTGGGAGCAGGAGAGGACTTGAGGTGGCTCTGTGCTTGGAGACAGAGGATTGTATGTTAAGGAACAGTTCTGCGGAGGAGGTGAGGTGGATGGGAAGGATTGAAGAGGAGATGAACAGTTCTTTACTAGGAGTAGGGATTAGGGGAGTTTGCAGAAAGTGAAGAATTATAGGGGTGAAAGTGAAAACAAACAGAAACATTGTTTACAGTGACTGTGTCCAGTTACCTTCAGTTCCCTTCTGGTTCAATTCTGGTTTTAATTCTAAATTAATGAGTTCAGTAACACTACATTAAAACTAGTGCTGTTGATATGGACAAGCTTTCTTTTTGTGTCATTTTACAATGAGATCATAAAACTGTGTCATATTTGCCCTTTGGATGAAGTGTGATGGTTTCACAAATAAAGGATTATATTATAAAATCAGAATTATTTAAATTATGTCCTTTTTCTGTGCCTGAAGCTCTATTGGGGAACAGCAGAGGGTTAATGACGCTGTTTAAATGGACAGACGCTCTACAGCTGTTATCAGTCATCAAACGTGGTTTTTAATATCTCTGTGTCTCATGTTACACAGTCATCCAAAATAGTCTGTCCCTATAATCCTGAGTGGGAGCTGTGTGTGGAGTTAATGATATCTGTGTCTGATTTTCACCTCTAGTGTAGGTTTTATACTAGACTCGTTCCATTGTGGACAAGGCAACATAATCAAGATATTATATGCAGAACTCCTAACGGGAGTTTATTATATTCCAATATTTCATATTTATATCACATCCATGGTAAAGGGTCTCTAGCTGCTTTCCATCATCATCTAGTTGTCCTTATATTCCTATGATATACATTTTTAATTTAGTTATTATTTTAATATCTACATATATGTAACCTAATTAACACTTAATCACAGGCAAAATTAGGCCACGAATATTAGAGTATATTAAGCTATATGTATCCTTGATACATAGTACAGAGTACAGAGTGATACTAAAAATTGCCGGAATATAGCAGAATACTAATCCAAAATTCCCATATATTATTTTATTCTAGAAGGTAAAAAAAATACATTTCTGCACATAAGGAAACTAAAAGATTGTGATCTATATAGATTAATTGTACTCTATACTTGTAAAGAAAGTCATAAGGTATGTTAATATTGTGCAGTACCGATAGTACTTTGCACCATTCCTATGTAAGTTTTTGTCATGCTGTATACAAGTTAAATCTAATAATCTGACATGCATAAATTCAAATGGGATTTTATTATCTTTCATATTTACAGTCTCGTACATCGGTTTTAAAGATTGACAGCGGGATTTAACTGGTTATTGACTGCGGTTAGAGCTCCGAACCACTCTTGGCTGTTAAAGACACGACAGCTGATTCAATAAGTAATCGTTCTGAGAGAGATACAGGCTCAGCACCGCAGTCCGCATCAAAGTCAGGGACACGACATATGATGTAAATATTCGCCATATGCCATGATGGGGTTAAATGCTTATGGACCACCCATGGACTTTAATCATCTGGGTGATCCCTCTACTATTCTGCAATGACATTTTATGACATCTTACACGCTATGTAAATTAAAAATTTTTAAAACGACAGATGATAGAAAATTAAAAACAAATGCCACTGTCAAGCCTACTTAATTTAATAGCCATGCCCTTGTAAAAACAGATACTTACCATGTACTCGAGTATAAGCCAGGAATTTCAGCCCATTTTTTTAAGGCTGAAATTGCCCCTTTCAGCTTATATTTGAGTCATACCCAGGGGTCGGCAGGGGCGGGGGAGCAGCAGCTGTGCAATCATACCTGCTCCTGGTGTGGTCCCTGGTTCCCTGGCGCCGGCAGCTTCTTCCTGTAGTGAGCGGTCACATGGTACTGCTCATTACAGTAATGAATATGGACCCGGCTCCACTCCCATAGGGGTGGAGCCGAATATTCATTACCGCAATGAGCGGTACCATGTGACCGCTCAATACAGGAAGAAGCTGCCGGCGCCAGAGAACCAGGGACTGCGCCAGGAGCCGGTGAGTATAATGCAGTGCACAATATTCACCTCTTCCTTGTTCCACCACGGGCCGCCGCTGCGTCTTCCCCGTCCTCTGCACTGACGCTCAGGTCGGGGTGCGATGACGCGATTAGTGAGCGCGCCACCCTCTGCCTGAACAGTCAGTGCAGAGGACCGGTAAGACGCAGCGGCGGCGTTGGAATGGTGAGCAGGTGAATATAGCAAGTATATATTTTTTTTTTACTGCAGCAACATCATATCGGGCTAATGTCTACATGGAGCATCTTATGGGGCCATAATCAATGTTTGTGCAGCTTTATATGGGGCAAATGTCTGTATGGAGAATCTTATGGGGCCATAATCCGCATTTGTGCAGCATTATATGGGGCATATTTTAATATGGAGCATCTTATAGGGCCATCATAAACTTTATGGAGCATTATATGGGGCTCCTGATTCAATATGGATATTCAAAAACACTTAACCTACTGATGTCTCAATTAATTTTACTTTTATTGGTATCTATTTGTATTTTTGACATTTACTGGTAGCTGCTGCATTTTCCACCCTAGGCTTATACACGAGTCATTAAGTTTTCTTCGTTTTTTGTGGCAAAATTAGGGGTCTCGGCTTATAGTCGGGTCGGCTTATACTCTAGTATATACGATATTTCCTTTTCTTCAGCCAAGAAAAGAGAGAATATAACAGTATCATAAAAGTGAAGCCCCATGTATCACAAAAAATTATACAAAGATTACTTGAATATCCGAGAGAAGTAAAATGTACAGCTCTTGAAACCCCATGCACTAAAAAAATAAATCTGCTTGGTCTGGAATAAATGAACTGTATGAGTTAGAAATCAAAAGGCAAATTTTTGTATGTCAAAAATAGCTCTACTTTTTTCCATGGCATGTTATATTGTAGCTTGGCTTCACACACACAAATAGGGCCTGTACCCCCAACACATAAAGAGAACAAATGCTTTTATGACAGAACTGAACACATTCATGACCACCCCTCAATTTATTCATCACCTGGAGGTGCCCACCACAGACAGTATTGCCTGTTGGAATAAAAGTTAAAGCACCACTCCAGCATTTGTTGTTTTTTTCCAGCGCTGGGGTAGTGCTTCTACTGAAAGGTCCCTGCCCCCAATCTGATACTCACCCAACAGCATTGTCACCTTTTTTTCAGCACCGCTACGATCCTGTGGCACCATCTTTTGACTATACCTTCTAACTGGCCAGAAGGGAGAATGATGCTCTCATAGACTTGCTCTAGAGTTGTGACCTTCAGCTCGCTCAATGAAACCATGGAGCGATCTGGCAGGTTACAAACTGCTGGGGACCAATGGGAGTGGCGCCAATTGAAGGAGAAGGTGAATATAATAGTAGGGTCAGAGATCTTAGATTAGGAGCACCACTCCCAGTGTTTTTCTTTTTTAAGACTTGTGTTTTCTCCTGATGGCTTGTCCTCACCCCAAACATGTTCATATATTTGTTACAGATTTATCAATCCATTACAATGATTTTTCTGTGTAATTACAAGGGATACATTTATACTTTTATCTATAGACTTTGAATGTGATTCAGTACACAGTTTGTCTGGTTTCTATTATTGGTATGATATCTGCACCAGAGTTGTATGTTCAACACTCAGTGAATTTTCTAATTAGGGAGCCAGAAATATCAGTACTACTAGTAAAAAATAGTAGTAATTGAAAGAATGTTTGTAAAATTCACGTTACCTGCGTATCTGTAAAGGCTATTACCAGAGGTCATTAAACTACTGCTCAACTAAATTCCAGCTTGTAGCTGATGTTTCAAATAAGATTACTCTGATACTGAAAGTCATAAAACTATGATTATATTTCGTTTCCTTATCTAATAAGAACAATTATAAAGACTACTCTTTCTTGTAAGCCGTAAACACTCCCTTTACTAACAGCTAAAATGTACACGTCAAGACCTCAGATATGTTGTTTTTAAGCTTACACACTAATTAGCAATTCTTGCTCATTTACATGAGCAGAATCTATATGTTGCCCTTTGACAGTAGAGCTGTCTCCAACCATCGTCCATTGCACTGACTGGAGTTTTTTTTTTTACTGGAAGAAGGGCTGCATACAGGCACTGCTATTTTGAGGTCTAGCCACAGATTTTCAATGATGATCAGATCAGGGGACTGTGAGGGCCTTTGTAAAACTTTCAGCGTGCGCCTTTTAAGTTAGTTTATTTGGGATTTTTAACTTGTTTTGATCAATTTGTAGAAAGCATCCTATTTTCAACTTCAGCTTTTTTTTACAGATGGTGTTATGTTTGCTTCAAGAATTTGTTGAAATTTCATTGAATCATTCTTCCCTCTACCCTTGAGGGTTGTCCATGAAAAGCATTACCCTTGTCTGTGAGTGGTATCTGGTATAGTAGGACAGCCCCATTCTAAGGGTATGTTCACATGCATGCATAAAAAATCATTTTGTTTCATCCAGAAGTTTTTTTCTCGCGTGCCGTCCGTATGCAATCCATTTTTTACAGCAACTGCTATTAATCATTTACAGGACCATTTTCAGTTTCCTGTGTCACAGAATTTCAATGTATCTGTAAAAATTGGTTTTTTTTTCTGCACACCCAAAGACTTCCATGACTGACTGTCATCTGATTTAGTAAGAAACTAGTGCATGTTGCAAATTTTTTCATACTTGGGACTCGGTCAGTATAAAAAAAAAACTGCTCATCTACACTGCCCCATTGAATAACGTGACATTTTTTCATGGACTGCACTTGGACCGACAATACAGTACCTTCATGTGAACAAGCCCCAATGAATAGGTGATACTGCTATACCTAACCCATTTAAAGACTAGTGCTGTTCCTGGACCTAAATAACCCTTTTTCTAATTCTGGAGAACAGCTGCCAATCCTTGTCTGTGGTATTTGCTTTTATTTATTTTTATGGTTTTGTATTATGTTTTACCTTCAGTGCTTGTGTTTGGACATTATACATCTCTGCAATAATCCTACAATAACAATCACAATTACACTAATGATAGTTGCTTATTATTGTCTGCTATTAAATTGATTTTGTCTCATGGTTAAGTGTTTCTCTAGAAGGTTCATTTTTCACTTTAAGCCTTTAGGCTTATTAATGATATGTTCTTCCTTCTGTGATTGCATCTATCTGTCTTGTTGCTTGGGCTTCGGTCTACCTGTATTTCTATAATCTTTCATGATTATTTTGTTTGCAGTGCCAGCCGCGTCTTACTTCCAGCCGCTGTTCACAGTGAGCAGTGACTATAGCTGCGCCGGCACGCCTCTATTACAGAAAGCAGGCGGCTGCAGGGGAGAATAAAGTTTCTTTTCTTCTGGGAGCCAAACTTTCAGTGTGACACCTTTCTAATGTTATTTAGCTTAACATTAAACCTATATCAGCAGGTAAATAGTGTTATCCAATGTGACCGTTTCCATTGAAATTCTAAAATGCTACTTACATCGCTTTCTTCTGAAAATAGTCCTCATAAAAATGAAGGTGTGTCCTAATCTGGTCAAATTTGTGGACCGTCCTTGCCCATTCAAGTGAATGGGTCATAGAAAAAAATAATAGCAAACTGATGGTATAAGTGTGCCTTCCGTTTTTTTCAGTCATTGAAGTCTTTTACACATCCATGTTGTTGCATAGGAGATAAATATTTTTCATCAATGTTTTTCATCCAGTTTTTAGTCTGTTTTTACTAACATGCAGAAAAAAAATCAAACTTCTGAAACTAAATTGTTATAAAAAAAAAAATGAACAGCACTGCAATGATAGATTGTATTTGTTCTTTTCATGGACGCATTGACTGGGTGATTTTGATCTGCAAATTGGACATGACTGTCAAGATGTCTTAAAAACTTCTACTAAATCTTGAAATTTAGTTCTTATTAGTCTCTTTACCTCAGTGATTGAACAATAAAAACAAGATATCACATATACACTTGATAGGTGATAAATTACTGTTCAGTGGGGGTCTGACCAATGAGACCTGCACTGATCAACAGAATGGGGAGCTTTTTTTCCCTGCTTGATAGGAGCAGCTGTCCTCATGCTCGACCACCACTTCATTTGTTCCATATGAGGATGCGGCTTTTTCATATCTATATGACTATATATGTTTTCACGAAAATTTGAGCCCATGGATCCATAATATGTCCATTTTGCAAGCCGGCGAGAAAATCTCGCCATACGGATGTCATACGATGTCACACGGATGCTTACGTGTGAGAAAATTGCATCCTTGCACTGCACACGGATGACATATGGATCACTGTTCAGGGAGCATTTCTGCGATTCTCGGCCGTGTAAAACTGACCACTTTTTGCAGTTTTATGAAAATTAATGTTTAAAATGTATTTTGTGATCACATCGTGGATGTGTGGTTTGTTTGACTATTTTCTTGCTGAAGGGGGCAGGTTTACCTTTCAAATGGTGTATCCTTTGTGTGTGTGTGTGGGTGCAGTATGAACGGAGATACAAAGTAATCACCAAAAAAAGTGTTTTGAAATAGTATAGAAGGATTCTATTTTATTATACTTTTTATTGTTAAATTGTTATCTTTTAACACGAGGCCTCAAACCTGTGGTCTGCAAAAAACAATTTCTTCTGACAAGCAACTAAAGACAAATTATAATGTGGGCAGCAAGGGCTTGCCCCATGTTACAAAGCTCCCAGGGATGAATGGAAAGATTGCCCTCATTATAGTCTTTTTTTGCCACCTTGAGCTGCACCTATCACCTGAAAACCATTCCTGGCTTTTTGCACAGTGCTTTCTCTATGACTCAGCTGGCAGGCAGAGTACCTGTACTTTTCAAGTGCTCTGTCCATAAAGGATGGATGCAGCACACTCTCATTGGGATTACTTGAAGAGGTAATTGATTCCTTTTTTTTTTTTTACAGTGATAAACAGGAAAAAAAGCAAATGCGGTTGTGATGGGAGTGCGACAGAGGACATGTAATTGACAAGAATAGTGGGATAGAGGACGTAATTCTAATGAATTTGTGGGCAAAAGAGTGGACATGTAAATAAATGAATTGGCGGGGTGGGATAGAGGACATGTAATTCAAATTAATTGAACGAGGAGAGCTAGAGAGGAATGAATTGGGGGGTTGAAACAGAGGAAATGTAATTGAAATGAATTGGGGGGTAGGACAAAGGGCAAGGACTTAAAATGAATTTGGGGGTGATGATCAGTGGCTATTTTAATTTATATTTTTATTTGCCAGGGGGACAAGTGGCTAATTATAGTTAATAAGGGGCACAGTTCTCGTTTTTCAGTATATACAGTACAGGTTCATCTCACAAAATTAGAAAATCAAAAAGTTAATTTATTTCAGTTCTTCAATTCAAAAAGTGAAACTCCCATATAGTCATTACAAACAGACTGATCTATTCCAAGTGTTTATTTCTGTTAATGTTGATATTATGGCTTACAGCCAATGAAAACCAAAAGTCATTATCTCAGTAAATTAGAATACTTAATAACACCAGCTTGAAAAATTATTTTAAAATCCAAAATGTTGGCTTACGGAAATGTATGTTCTGTAAATGCACTCAATACTTGGACGGGGCTCCTTTTGCTTCAAATAGCATATGTTCCCACGGTCAGTAAACGTTGCTGGTTGGACGCTGCGAATCTCCGCAAGATAAATATCACCCATACAATATATTGGGCACGGTGATTTCACACGGTTCAGTGAACCCGTGCGGAATCACCTGCGTTCAATAGTCGGCTGCGCATAGGACGCAGAAGACGTGCTGCGTCCAAAACTCTTAGTACTGAACGTCTGCACATACCCTTACTGCATCAATGCGGCCTGGCATGGAGGCGATCAGCCTGTGGCACTGCTGAGGTGTTATGGAAACCCAGGATGCTTTGAAAAATGGACCTGTAGAAGCACCAGCAAGGCGTGAAACGGCCATAATCCCGCACGTCTCACTGTTAATGAAAAAACTCCCCTGACACTTGCACCACTGCAAATATCAATGTAACCAATTATAAGGATTAAAACCACATCTTGAAAGAAGGATAGGTTGCGTGCTGTTTTTCTTGTAGCCCATGTCCTGGATACGTCTGTGTGTGGTGGCCCTTGAAGCAATGACTCCAGCAGTAGTCCACTTCTTGTAAATCTCCCCCAAATTTTTGAATGGCCTTTTCTTAACAATCCTTTCAAGGCTGCGGCTATCTCGGGTGCTTGTGCACCTTTTTCTACCACACTTTTTTCTGCCACTCAACTTTCCATTAATATGCTTGGATACAGCAGACTGTGTACAGCCAGCTTCTTTAGCAATGACATTTTGTGGCTTACCGTCCTTGTAGAGTGTGTCAATGACTGCCTTCTGGACATCTGTCAAGTCAGCAGTCTTCCCCATGATTGTGGAGCCTACTAAAACAGACTAAGGCCGGTTTCACACGTCAGTGGCTCCGGTACGTGTAGTGACAGTTTTCTCACGTACCGGAGACAGACACACGTAAACCCATTCTATGCACATGCCTGTGTGTTTTCACGGACTGTGTGTCCGTGTGCAAAAGACTGAGACATGTCCGCTTTTCTCCGGCAGCACGGTCCGCAAAGCGTCCCGCACACATGCACACGGAGAACAGTGTGCACTCTCCTCCGTGTGCACGTACCGCCGCAGGAGAAACAGCGCTACAGATAAGCGCTGTCCCCAGCGCGTGGTGCTGAAGGCGGCATTCATCTCTTCTCCCCTGCAGGAGAGAAGAGATGAAAAATCAATTTTTTTGTGTTAAAAATAAAGTTTGGCGTCACCTACCGCCTCCCACCCCCCGTGCGCCCGCCCGCTTGCAGAGAAATACTCACCCAGCTCCCGCGATGCCTCCTCTCAGCGCCGGCAGCCTGTCCTCTGTGAGCGGTCACATGGTACCGCTCATTAAAGATGAATATGCGGCTCCACCTCCCATAGGGAGGGAAAGGATGAATGCCGCCTTCAGCACCACACGCTGGGGACAGCACTTACTGTAGCGCTGTCTCTTCTGCACGGTCGGTGTGGTCCTCAGGAGGCACATGGGTGGCACACGGCTGCTGCACTTGTGCCACACTGATGAGCCTCGTGAGCACACGGACATGGATAACTCCAGTACCATTTTCTCCGGTACCAGAATTATCTGGATGTGTGAGACTGGCCTAAGAGACCTTTTTAAATTCTTAGGAAGCCTTTGCAGGTGTTTTTTGTAAATTTTTCTAATTTACGGAGATAATTACTTGTGGGATTTCATTGGCAGTAAGCCATAATCATCAACATCAACAGAAAAAAACACTTGAAATACATCACTCTAATGACCCCATATAATGCGTTTCACTTTTTGTATTGAAGAACTGAAATAAATTAACTTTTTGATATTCTAATTTTGTGAGAAGCACCTGTATTTTTAATGGTGCGTTGCCCAATGGCTTATCTGTTAATGGTGTGGTGCATATCTGCATTCAGGGGTGTAATGTGGGAACTTTTTGTTGAGACCAGTCATCTTGTAGCCCCAGCCTAAATTTAACAATGTGGGCAAATACCTATACAAGATTTTTATAAGGTTCCTTATAACCCATTTTAGTTTGAGATCTCTGTTCTAGCATATAGCCAAAACTTTGAATATTTCTACAAATGCCGCATTTCTTTAGATGTATTGTCTGAGATTTGATTCCAGTTTCCAATCTCCACTGTAACTACTGTCTATTGTTTTGCTTCTGGTTTGAAACATATGTCCCTGTGGATGTTTATCATATTATATATCCTTATGTTCATTTAAAGTGTTCTTATGTTTGACCTTAACTATTTAGTCAGCAAAACAGGAACAGATATGGTTAGTGTATGTCCCTTTTGTATGTTGTTTCACAACTGGGTTTCATTAGTTATCATTTCGTACAGAAAGACATGGCTGCTTTCTGGGTCACTCGAGGACAAGTTTGAGAAATTTGGGAGCACGAAAGCAGATTGTAAGGATGTAGCACTAGCAAAGGCCTGCAACTGCAATCTTGTTCTCCTCTTCACACCTAGTACAAAACTAAGGGCCAATTTACATATATGTGGACACTGTACAGCTGTATGTATGTAGGGTGCCTAGGGACCCGTATTATGAATTTGTAAATACTAGATAGGCACAATATTCTCCCCTTTGTGTGCCTACATGTCAAATTATATTAATATGGGATCTCATATGGACACCATATTAAATTCTGTACAAAACTAATCCATCTGTGTAGCTGAGCCCTTACATGACAAGCAAGAAAGGACCACACCCCTTCTGTTCTGAAAAAAATGCTAATGTCATCTGAGAGATAAGTTATGATAAAGAACAGAACATTATTGGATATGGAAAAAGAATCTTGAAATATAAATTTTACATGAGCTCTGGTTTCTGCAGTATCTCAACATATAACATCTTAAAATAAGCTCCGTGACTATTATGATCATTAGGATACTTTATGTGAAGTGGTTATTATGCAGATAATGAAGATCACTGATTAGATGGAAGGGGATTTTAAGCTGTACAAGTGATTAGTAAATACTGTGATCTCAAACTTTGAAGCTGATATGATTGTTGGTGTTTTACGATGAGTATACCTGATGCTCGTTTGAATTGTTCTAGAGCAATTGTTGATTGGAAGGTATGATCTTTCACCTTTGACACTTTTATTCCGGATACAGCAGGACATGGGATTTGTGAAGTTGTCCCACGAAGTTGATTGCAAGTCTTGGTTTCAATTCCATTTGCACCCTTAGCACAAAGTTAGTCAGGGCCGAGACAAGGGGTAGGCAGGGTAGGCAGGGTAGGCACCTCCATAGGGCGCTACCTCTTGTCTCACTGAGGGGTGTGCACTATGAAGAAAAAAAATCGGAAATCTGACATCGCAGGATGCCTGCGGACACCCTGCACCATCTTCCAGCCGCAGGCATTTAGCACACTTGCTAATGGGGTATTAATCACTGACACCCCTCGCAGCCTGTGCCCTGGCTGTCGCTCTCTTCCTGCACTCTGTGTGAACACAATTGATGTGAGCGACACCCAGGACAGGAGCAGAGGATCTGTAATTAGTTCCCTGCTCCTCTGGGAAGTCCATCAGTACACAGACTTCTTCCAGCATGTGCCCTGTTGGAGACAGCACATGCAGGGGACGTTGGATGATGCAATGATGTCCCTGCATTGGGCCATCCGGCGCCCGCTGCTGTACCAGATAAAATAGGAAACATACTGTGCTGGACAGGGGAGCCTGGATTAACTGAGATTTTTATATCTTTTATTTTGCCACTGAATCGAGGACATCACAAAAGGGGAGTGGTCACATCGTATGATATGGGAAACATTATACTGGGGGCTGTGGAGATATTATACCTGGGCTATGGGGATATCATACTAGAAGGAGCATCATACTGTATAGGGGGACTATGGGGGGAATTATACTGGATAGGGGGCTGTGGAGATATGATACTGGGTTATATGGAGACATACTATAAAGGGGGCTGTTGAGGACCTTATATTGAAAGCTGTAGTGACTATACTGTATAGCGTGCTGTGGGAGATATTATACTGTATAGGGGACTGTGGAGGCCATAATACTCTTTGGGGTGTTGTGCAATCATACTGTAAATGCAGGACAGTACTGGGTATCATACTATAAATGTGGCCTATGGTGGTGACCATACTATATAATGGGGGACTGTTATACAGTTAGGGCCAGAAATATTTGGACAGTGACACAAGTTTTGTTATTTTAGCTGTTTACAAAAACCTGTTCAGAAATACAATTATATATATAATATGGGCTGAAAGTGCACACTCCCAGCTGCAATATGATAGTTTCCACATCCAAATCGGAGAAAGGGTTTAGGAATCATAGCTCTGTAATGCATAGCGTCCTCTTTTTCAAGGGACCAAAAGTAATTGGACAATGGACTCTAAGTGCTGCAATTAACTCTGAAGGCGTCTCCCTCGTTAACCTGTAATCAATGAAGTAGTTAAAAGGTCAGGGGTGGATTCCAGGTGTGTGGTTTTGCATTTGGAAGCTGTTGCTGTGAGCAGACAACATGCGGTCAAAGGAACTCTCAATTGAGGTGAAGCAGAACATCCTGAGGCTGAAAAAAAAGAAAAAATTCATCAGAGAGATAGCAGACATGCTTGGAGTAGCAAAATCAACAGTTGGGTACATTCTGAGAAAAAAGGAATTGACTGGTGAGCTTGGGAACTCAAAAAGGCCTGGGCGTCCACGGATGACAACAGTGGTGGATGATCGCCGCATACTTAATTTGGTGAAGAAGAACCCGTTCACAACATCAACTGAAGTCCAGAACACTCTCAGTGAAGTAGGTGTATCTGTCTCTAAGTCAATAGTAAAGAGAAGACTCCATGACAGTAAATACAAAGGGTTCACATCTAGATGCAAACCATTCATCAATACCAAAAATAGACAGGCCAGAGTTAAATTTGCAGAAAAACACCTCAAGAAGCCAGCTCGGTTCTGGAAAAGTATTCTATGGACAGATGAGACAAAGATCAACCTGTACCAGAATGATGGGAAGAAAAAAGTTTGGAGAAGAAAGGGAACGGCACATGATCCAAGGCACACCACATCCTCTGTAAAACATGGTGGAGGCAATGTGATGGCATGGGCATGCATGGCTTTCAATGGCACTGGGTCACTTGTGTTTATTGATGACAGAAGAGCAGACAAGAGTAGCCGGATGAATTCTGAAGTGTACCGGGATATACTTTCAGCCCAGATTCAGCCAAATGCTGCAAAGTTGATTGGACGGCGCTTCATAGTACAGATGGACAATGACCCCAAGCATACAGCCAAAGCTACCCAGGAGTTCATGAGTGCCAAAAAGTGGAACATTCTGCAATGGCCAAGTCAATCTCCAGATCTAAACCCAATTGAGCATGCATTTCACTTGCTCAAATCCAGACTTAAGACGGAAAGACCCACAAACAAGCAAGACCTGAAGGCTGCGGCTGTAAAGGCCTGGCAAAGCATTAAGAAGGAGGAAACCCAGCGTTTGGTGATGTCCATGGGTTCCAGACTTAAGGCAGTGATTGCCTCCAAAGGATTTGCAACAAAATATTGAAAATAAAAATATTTTGTTTGGGTTATGTTTATTTGTCCAATTACTTTTGACCTCATAAAATGTGGAGTGTTTGTAAAGAAATGTGTACAATTCCTACATTTTCTATCAGATATTTTTGTTCAACCCTTCAAATTAAACGTTACAATCTGCACTTGAATTCTGTTGTAGAGGTTTCATTTCAAATCCAATGTGGTGGCAGAGCCCAACTCGCGAAAATTGTGTCACTGTCCAAATATTTCTGGCCCTAACTGTAGACGTGGTAGACATCATATTGCATGGGGAGCTGTGGTGGACATCATAGTGTGTTTTGAGGGGGTATTGTGAATATCATATTGTAAGGACGGTTGTGGTGACCATACTGTGTAGGAGGACAGTGTAAGGAGGGGGTACACTTTAGAGAAGACAGGCAGTATGAGGGCATAGTGTAAGGCTATATTCACACTTTGCGGATTTTGCTGCGGATCCGCAGCGGATTTGACCGCTGCGGATCCGCAGCAGTTTCCCATGAGTTTACATTACAATGTAAACCTATGGGAAACAAAAAACGCTGTGCACATGCTGCAGAAAAATCCGCGCGGAAACGCTGCGGATTACATTCCGCAGCATGTCACTTCTTTTCTGCGGATTTTCACCTGCTCCAATAGAAAACTGCAGTTGAAAATCCGCAGAAGAAAACGCAGTAAAAACCGCGATAAATCCGCAGTAAAAACCGCGATGGGTTTTCACTGCGGATTTTGCAATTCCACTGCGGAAAAATCCGCAGTGGAATCTGCAAAGTGTGCACATAGCCTAAAGGAGCACAGAAAGGATATGGTGATGGGGCAGTATGAAATGGGGCACAGTGTGGAAAGATGTTATGTTAACATGGTGAGTGGGACAGTGTAGAGATAGTGTAAGGGAAAACAGTGGGAGGCATGGTATAGGATGCAGTTCGTAATGGTGGATGGTATGTAATGGTTATAGCTGATGGCAGACAGTGTGTTGATTGTAGGTTATTAAAGTGAACAGTGTGGGGTATAGCTTATAATAGCAGACAGTGTATGGTCATATACCATAGGTGGCTTATTTAAAGCAGATTTTGGACAGATTTTTATGCATAGGGCATTTTAAAATCACTCTTATTTTTAAAGGCATCGTGTGTATGTGCTGTAGAAAATTAGAGAAGAGGGAAGTTTGCAGAGAAGGACTTTGAAAAGTTATAATGGCATCTAGACAAGATGGAGAAGAAAAGAAAGGGACTATCAAAGACTACCTGGTTCTTGTGCTGTGTTCATGTACTGATTTTGGTTCTGGTGATGCATTCATGTATTGATTGTTGTTCTGGTAATGAATTAATGTGCAAATGGTGGTTCTGGTGCTGTATTCATGTACTGATGGTGGTTCTGGTGACATGTCCTGCTGATGGTTATTTATATACTGATAATGATTTTGGTTTCATATTCATATGCTGATGATGGTTCTGGTGAGGATTATAGCATCAGAATCATCATCACTACATGAGTACATCACCTGAGTCCTCAGTAGTACATGAATACAGCGCTTGAACAACCATCACTACATGAATATAACATTAGAACCTTTATACAAAAAGGAATACATTGCCAGCACCAAAATCAGTACAGGAATACGTCACCTAAACTGTTGTGAATTCTGTGGCTGAGTTCACTTCTGTGGTCACAAGTGGTATTGCAGTCTCTGGGCTTCCTCCCTCAGGTGTTTTGGTGAGCTCGTTGGCTGCCTTGCTATTTAGCTCCACCTGAGTCTGTCTTCTTTGCTCCTTGTCAATGTTCCAGTGTTGGATCTGAGCTACTGCATCTTTCCTTGGGCCTGCTGCTCTGCTAGATAAGTGCTTCTAGTTTGTTTTCTGTTTTTTCTGTCCAGCTTGTTATTATCTTTTGCTGGAAGCTCTGAGAAGCAAAGGGGTGCACCGCCGTGCTGTTAGTTCGGCATGGTGGGTCTTTTTGCCCCTTTGCGTGGTTTTCGTTTTAGGGTTTTTGTAGACTGCATAGTTCTCTTTGCTATCCTCGCTCTGTCTAGAATATCGGGCCTCACTTTGCTGAATCTATTTCATTCCTACGTTTGTCTTTTCATCTTGCTAACAGTCATTATATGTGGGGGGCTGCCTATTCCTTTGGGGTATTTCTCTGAGGTAAGTCAGGCTTGTATTTCTATCTTCAGGCTAGTCAGCTCCTCAGGCAGTGCCGAGTTGCATAGGTAGTGATAGGCGCAATCCACTGCTGCTTCCAGTTGTGTGAGGATAGATCAGGTACTGCAGTCTACAGAGATTCCACGTCTCAGAGCTCGTCCTATTGTTTTGGGTTATTGCCAGATCTCTGTATGTGCGCTGATTACTGCACGCTGTGTTGCCTGATTGCCAGCCATAACAGTACAAGGAGCCATTCAATGATTTCCAATAGAGGGAAAAAAGAAATCCTGACATCATTTTTTTTTCTTAGCTCTGTCTTCAGTCTTTTTTTTCCCCTAGACATTAGAGTGCTTCAGGACACAGCTGTGGACATGGATATTCAGGCTCTGTGCTCCTCAATGGATAATCTCGTTGTAAATGTACAAAAGATTCAAGATACTATTGATCAGAAATCGATGCTAGAACCAAGAATTCCGATTCCTGATTTGTTTTTTGGTGACAGAACTAAGTTCCTGAGCTTCAGAAATAATTGTAAGCTATTTTTGGCCTTGAAACCTCATTCTTCTGGTAATCCTATTCAACAGGTTTTGATTATTATTTCTTTTTTGCGCGGCGACCCACAGGACTGGGCGTTTTCTCTTGCACCAGGAGATTCTGCATTGAGTAATGTTGATGCATTTTTCCAGGCGCTGGGATTGCTTTACGATGAGCCTAATTCAGTGGATCAAGCTGAGAAAAATCTGCTGGCTTTATGCCAGGGTCAGGATGATGTAGAAGTATATTGTCAGAAATTTAGAAAATGGTCAGTACTCACTCTGTGGAATGAATCTGCACTAGCGGCTTTGTTCAGAAAGGGTCTCTCTGAAGCTCTTAAGGATGTCATGGTGGGATTTCCTATGCCTGCTGGTTTGAATGAGTCTATGTCCTTGGCCATTCAGATCGGTCGTCGCTTGCGCGAGCGTAAATCTGTGCACCATCTGGCGGTATTGTCTGAGAGTAAGCCTGAGCCTATGCAGTGCGACAGGACTATGACTAAAGTAGAACGGCACGAACACAGACGTCTGAACAGACTGTGTTTCTATTGTGGTGATTCTACTCATGCTATTTCTAATTGTCCTAAACGCACTAGGCGGTTCGATAGCTCTGCCGTTATTGGTACTGTACAGTCCAAATTCCTTTTGTCCATTACCTTAATGTGCTCTTTGTCATCATATTCTGTCATGGCGTTTGTGGATTCAGGCGCTGCCCTGAATCTGATGGATTTGGATTATGCTAAACGTTGTGGATTTTTCTTGGAGCCTTTGCGGTGTCCTATTCCGTTGAGAGGAATTGATGCTACACCTCTGGCCAAGAATAAGCCTCAGTACTGGGCCCAGCTGACCATGTGCATGGCTCCTGCACATCAGGAAGTTATTCGCTTTTTGGTACTGCATAATTTGCATGATGTGGTCGTGTTGGGGTTGCCATGGCTACAAACCCATAATCCAGTATTGGATTGGAACTCTATGTCGGTAACCAGCTGGGGTTGTCAGGGAGTACATGGTGATGTTCCATTTTTGTCTATTTCGTCATCCATTCCTTCTGACATCCCAGAGTTCTTGTCGGACTTTCAGGATGTATTTGAAGAGTCCAAGTCTGATGCCCTTCCTCCGCATAGGAATTGTGATTGTGCTATCGATTTGATTCCTGGTAGTAAATTCCCTAAGGGTCGTTTATTTAATTTGTCCGTACCTGAACACACCGCTATGCGCAGTTATGTGAAGGAGTCCCTGGAGAAGGGACATATTCGCCCATCGTCGTCACCATTGGGAGCAGGGTTCTTTTTTGTAGCCAAGAAGGATGGTTCGCTAAGACCGTGTATTGATTACCGCCTTCTTAATAAGATCACTGTTAAGTTTCAGTATCCCTTGCCATTGATTTCTGACTTGTTTGCTCGGATTAAGGGGGCTAGTTGGTTTACTAAGATTGATCTTCGTGGTGCGTATAATCTGGTGAGAATCAGGCAGGGAGATGAATGGAAAACGGCATTTAATACGCCCGAGGGTCATTTTGAGTATCTGGTGATGCCGTTCGGACTTGCCAATGCTCCATCTGTTTTTCAGTCTTTTATGCATGACATTTTCCGTGAGTATCTGGATAAATTCTTGATTGTTTACTTGGATGACATTTTGATCTTCTCAGATGATTGGGAGTCTCATGTGAAGCAAGTCAGAATGGTTTTCCAGGTACTGCGTGCTAATTCCTTGTTCGTGAAGGGATCAAAGTGTCTCTTCGGTGTGCAGAAAGTTTCATTTTTGGGGTTCATCTTTTCCCCTTCTACTATCGAGATGGATCCGGTTAAGGTTCAGGCCATCCAGGATTGGACTCAGCCGACATCTCTAAAAAGTTTGCAGAAATTCCTGGGCTTTGCTAATTTTTATCGTCGCTTCATCTGTAATTTTTCTAGCATTGCCAGACCATTGACCGATTTGACCAAGAAGGGTGCTGATTTGGTTAATTGGTCTTCTGCTGCCGTGGAAGCTTTTCAGGAGTTGAAGCGTCGTTTTTGCTGTGCCCCTGTGTTGTGTCAACCTGATGTTTCTCTTCCGTTCCAGGTCGAGGTTGATGCTTCTGAGATTGGTGCAGGGGCGGTTTTGTCACAGAGAGGTTCTGGTTGCTCAGTGTTCAAACCATGTGCTTTCTTTTCCAGGAAATTTTCTGCTGCTGAGCGTAATTATGATGTGGGCAACCGAGAGTTGCTGGCCATGAAGTGGGCATTCGAGGAGTGGCGTCATTGGCTTGAGGGTGCTAAGCATCGCGTGGTGGTTTTGACTGATCATAAGAACCTTACTTATCTTGAGTCTGCCAAGCGCTTGAATCCTAGACAGGCCCGTTGGTCGTTATTTTTTGCTCGTTTTGATTTTGTGATTTCATACCTTCCGGGCTCTAAAAATGTGAAGGCGGATGCTCTGTCTAGGAGTTTTGTGCCCGACTCTCCGGGGTTATCTGAGCCGGCGAGTATCCTCAAGGAAGGAGTCATTGTGTCTGCCATCTCCCCTGATTTGCGGAGAGTGTTGCAGAAATTTCAGGCTAATAAACCTGATCGTTGTCCGGCCGAGAAACTGTTCGTCCCTGATAGGTGGACTAGTAAAGTTATCTCTGAACTTCATTGTTCGGTGCTGGCCGGTCATCCAGGAATCTTTGGTACCAGGGAGTTGGTTGCTAGATCCTTCTGGTGGCCATCTCTGTCACGGGATGTGCGTGCTTTTGTGCAGTCCTGTGGAATTTGTGCTAGGGCTAAGCCCTGCTGTTCACGTGCCAGTGGGTTGCTTTTGCCCTTGCCGGTCCCGAAGAGGCCTTGGACACATATTTCGATGGATTTCATTTCTGACCTTCCCGTTTCTCAAAAAATGTCGGTCATTTGGGTGGTCTGTGATCGCTTTTCTAAAATGGTCCATCTGGTGCCCTTGGTTAAATTGCCTTCCTCCTCTGATTTGGTGCCTTTGTTCTTCCAGCATGTGGTTCGTTTACATGGCATTCCTGAGAATATTGTTTCTGACAGAGGTTCCCAGTTTGTCTCGAGGTTCTGGCGAGCCTTTTGTGGTAGGATGGGCATTGACCTATCTTTTTCCTCGGCCTTCCATCCTCAGACTAATGGCCAGACCGAACGAACCAATCAGACCTTGGAAACATATCTGAGATGTTTTGTTTCCGCTGACCAGGATGATTGGGTGTCATTTTTGCCGTTGGCTGAGTTCGCCCTTAATAATCGGGCCAGCTCGGCTACCTTGGTCTCTCCATTTTTCTGCAATTCTGGGTTCCATCCTCGTTTCTCTTCAGGACAGGTTGAGTCTTCGGACTGTCCTGGTGTGGATTATGTGGTGGACAGGTTGCAGCAGATCTGGACTCAGGTAGTGGACAATTTGACCTTGTCCCAGGAGAAGGCTCAGCTTTTCGCTAATCGCAGACGCCGTGTGGGACCCCGACTTCGTGTTGGGGATCTGGTTTGGTTATCTTCTCGTCATATACCTATGAAGGTTTCCTCTCCTAAATTTAAACCTCGTTTTATTGGTCCGTATAGGATTTCTGAGATTCTCAATCCGGTGTCTTTTCGTCTGACCCTCCCAGACTCCTTTTCCATACATAATGTATTCCATAGGTCGTTGTTGAGGAGATACGTGGCACCTATGGTTCCATCTGTGGAGCCTCCTGCCCCTGTTTTGGTGGAGGGGGAATTGGAGTATATTGTGGAGAAGATTTTGGATTCTCGTGTCTCTAGACGGAAACTCCAGTATCTGGTCAAATGGAAGGGTTATGCTCAGGAAGATAATTCCTGGGTTTTTGCCTCTGATGTCCATGCCCCAGATCTTGTTCGTGCCTTTCATGTGGCTCATCCTGGTCGGCCTGGGGGTTCTGGTGAGGGTTCGGTGACCCCTCCTCAAGGGGGGGGTACTGTTGTGAATTCTGTGGCTGAGTTCACTTCTGTGGTCACAAGTGGTATTGCAGTCTCTGGGCTTCCTCCCTCAGGTGTTTTGGTGAGCTCGTTGGCTGCCTTGCTATTTAGCTCCACCTGAGTCTGTCTTCTTTGCTCCTTGTCAATGTTCCAGTGTTGGATCTGAGCTACTGCATCTTTCCTTGGGCCTGCTGCTCTGCTAGATAAGTGCTTCTAGTTTGTTTTCTGTTTTTTCTGTCCAGCTTGTTATTATCTTTTGCTGGAAGCTCTGAGAAGCAAAGGGGTGCACCGCCGTGCTGTTAGTTCGGCACGGTGGGTCTTTTTGCCCCTTTGCGTGGTTTTCGTTTTAGGGTTTTTTGTAGACTGCATAGTTCTCTTTGCTATCCTCGCTCTGTCTAGAATATCGGGCCTCACTTTGCTGAATCTATTTCATTCCTACGTTTGTCTTTTCATCTTGCTAACAGTCATTATATGTGGGGGGCTGCCTATTCCTTTGGGGTATTTCTCTGAGGTAAGTCAGGCTTGTATTTCTATCTTCAGGCTAGTCAGCTCCTCAGGCAGTGCCGAGTTGCATAGGTAGTGATAGGCGCAATCCACTGCTGCTTCCAGTTGTGTGAGGATAGATCAGGTACTGCAGTCTACAGAGATTCCACGTCTCAGAGCTCGTCCTATTGTTTTGGGTTATTGCCAGATCTCTGTATGTGCGCTGATTACTGCACGCTGTGTTGCCTGATTGCCAGCCATAACACTAAACCACCATCCATTATGTTGCAAACTATTTGTTGCATGATGGATATAAAAACTAGCATACATCTCTCTATCTACAATGGGGTCTGTTTAATTTCCATTAGGGTATCCATCAAATGCTGGACAAATGCATTGAAACCAAATGACCCCCATTATAGTTAAGCTGGATTAGCTTTCATGACTATCCTTTTGGTCTGTCATTTTAAATATATGATTTCAAGGATGAACATCACTGTTTGTCCCTGGTACTGTGTAAATGGTTCACAAACAATGAATGATTTGTGTATCTTATAACCTATGATAATGTATCGTATATAATGGATCCTGGTCAGACACCTCTCACACAGCTAAACCAGATCTCACACTTTGCACTGACATGGGGCAGCACCCTGAAAAGGTGTCTGCAAATTGAGATTCTGATTTTGGCATTTATCCTAAATTATGTGACAAGGCTCATTAAAGGGTCACCATTGACTTTTAGGATTGCTACTTCCTATAGGTGGCACTAGAGTTCTAGTCCTCTTGCTCTCTGAATAGACAACTTGTATATTTCCCAGAGGAGCATTGCGGCTTAATAGTCTCCTCATCTCTGCATGCTTGACATTTCACTCTCCAGAAGGAAAAACTTTACACCTTGGATTTTTGGTTCCTTTGTGAAACTGTTCAAGTGATTTTTGTTAGTCTAACAGTCCTGGGGAGGATGCTCTTGAATTTCCTTCATTTGTATCCAGTCTGTCTGTTACAAAACGTTGAACTTCTCCGATCCACAAAGTTTTGTAAAGTTTTCCAGCCAGATGAGCATGGACAACTTTTCCTACAAAATCTTTAGAAATCTATTTTGTTCACGTCTTGATACACTTGCACAAATGTTGGGACAGACTTTGATAGATTTCTGCTCTTTAATCCCTTTCTGCCATGTGGCATAATGGTATGCACTTATCGGACGCCCCCTGTTTGGTGCGGGCTCCGGCGCTGAGCCGGCACCTTTCCAGGCACATGCCAGCTAATCTATACAGCTAACGTGCCCGCAACAGCCGCTGGTGGATTCACGATCCACCTGCAGCTAATAACTAGTTAAATGCTGCTGTCAATCTCTAACAGCGGCATTTAACTCGCCCTTACAGGAAGCGCGTCACCAATCCCGCCCATCGGTGACCCCGATGGGTCAGCATGACAACCGAAGGTCTGCAGCAGACCTCTGCTTGTCATTGCTAGTACTGCCACATCGTGGTCGGCACTTAGAGCAAGTGTCAACATTTCTGCAACACACAGGTGATCTGATCATCGTCTGTGTGTAGCAGAAGCGATCAAAGTAGTGCAGCGTCTAGTCTCCCATGGAGACTATTGAAGCATGCAAAAATTAAAAAAAAGTTTTTTAAAAAATATACATTCAAATCACCCCCCTTTTGCCCCATTCAAAGTAAAACAATAAAAAAATCAAATATTTGGTATCGCTGCGTTCAGAATCGCTTGATCAATGTAAAAAAATAATTAACCCGATCGTTAAAACACCGTAACGAGAAAATTTCAAAGCGCCAGAATTACATTTTTTAGTTGCCACTACATTGCAATAACGAGTGATCAAAACATTGTACCTATATCAAAATTGAATAAATAAAAATGTCAGCTCGACGCACAAAAAATAAGCCCCCACCCAGCCATAAAAATCAAAAAATGGAGACACTACAGGTCTCGGAAAATGGCGCTGTTTTTTTAAAGAAATTTTGGATTTTTTTTTTACCACTTAAGTAATAAAGGAACCAAAACAAGTTTGGTGTCTGTGAAATCATAATGACCTGGAGAATCATAATGGCAGGTCAGTTTTAGCATTTAGAGAATAAAATTGTACAATTTCACTGCACTTGAAATTTTTTATTACAATTTCAAGTACACGATATGTTAAAACCAATGGTGTAGTTCAAAAGTACAATTTGTCCCACAGAAAACAAGCCCTCACATGGCCATAATGACCAAAAAATTAAAAACGAAAACTTAAAAATGGAAAATAGCCTGGGGTTAAGGGGTTAATTTTAATCAGGTTGCACACTGACACTCACTGTCATCCCATTGATTAAAAAAACCACACTCTAATTTCACCTTCAAATTACAGAGGTCTACAAAAAATATTTTTTGTAATCATCGCAAGTGACTTTGTACTTTTCTGAATAATTTTTTTTGTTCTGATTTTTAAAAAATGTATATAATTTTTCTGTAGCACATATAGTTTCCATGGAGCAGCATCATTATTATAAGGTATAGGAAATATACTGGCGACATTAAGAAAACAGTTATCTACATATCAGAAAAAAATGCTTCACCTTACAAAACCGTTTTTATTTACGAAAATAATTTCACATGCAAAATAGAAACCAAAATATGAGCAGAAATTAAAAGTGCTTGACATTAGACTGTCGTTGATACAATTTTTCAGGGTTTTCCCTATATAACATCCAACAGTAATCTGCCATCATGGAGTCATTCCAAAAACTCTGGTGACGTTGTTCCAGTCCTTTAAAGGGAATCTGTCACCCCAAAATTCGAATATAAGATAAGGCCACCGGCATCAGGGCTTATATGTATAGATAAACCCCCGATGTAACCTGAAAGATAAGAAAAAAAAGTTAGATTATACTCACTCGGGCGGTCCCGATGCGGTCTGGTCCAATGGGCATCGCGGCCCAGGTCTGACGCCTCCCATCTTCATACGATGACGTCCTCTTCTTTGCTTCCTGCCACGGCTTCTACGCAGGCGTCCTTTATCTGCCCTACAGTGCGCAGGCGTCGGGCATCTCTGACCTTTCCCGACGCCTGCGCAATGCACTACTTTGCCCTCAACAGTGCAGACAAAGTATGCCTGCGCAGGAGCCGTGGCAGGAAGAAAAGAAGAGGACATCGTCGTTTGAAGATGGGAGGTGCCGGACCCAGACCACGATTCCCATTGGACCAAACCGGACCGCCCCTGGGTGAGTATAATATAACCTGTTTTTATTATCTTAGCTGGTTACATCGGGGGCTTCTGTACAGCTTTACAGAATGCTATAGATAAGCCCCTGATTGCGCTGGCCTTAGCTTATAGGTGAATTTTGGGGTGACAGATTTCCTTTAACCCCTTTCTGACCTTTGACGTACTATCCCGTCGAGGTGACCTGGGCCTATCTGACCCTCGATGGGATAGTATGTCATAGCGATCGGCCGCGCTCACGGGGGGAGCGCGGCCGGGTGTCAGCTGCCTATCGCAGCTGACATCCGGCACTATGTGCCAGGAGCGGTCACGGACCGCCCCCGGCACATTAACCCCTGGCACACCGCGATCAAACATGATCGCGGTGTGCCGGTGGTATAGGGAAGCATCGCGCAGGGAGGGGGCTCCCTGCGGGCTTCCCTGAGACCCCCGCAGCAACACGATGTGATCGCGTTGCTGTGAGGGTCTCTTACCTCTCCCTGCAGCAGGCCAGGATCCAAAATGGCCGCGGCATCCGGGTCCTGCAGGGAGGGAAGTGGCTTACCAAGTGCCTGCTCAGAGCAGGTGCTTGGTAAGCCTGCAGTGCTGTAAGTCAGATCGCTGATCTGACAGAGTGCTGTGCAAACTGTCAGATCAGCGCTCTGTGATGTCCCTCCCTGGGACAAAGTAAAAAAAATGTAAAAAAAAATTTCCACATGTGTAAAAAAAAAAAAAAAAAAATCCTAAATAAAGAAAAAAAAAATATTCCCATAAATACATTTCTTTATCTAAATAAAAAAAACAAACAATAAAAGTACACATTTAGTATTGCCGCATCCGTAAAGACCCAACCTATAAAACTGTCCCACCAGTTAACCCCTTCAGTAATCACCGTAAGAAAAAAAGAGGCAAAAAACAATGCTTTATTATCATACCGCCGAACAAAAAGTGGAATAACACGCGATCAAAAAGACAAATTTAAATAACCAAGGTACCGCTGAAAACGGCATCTTGTCCCGCAAAAAACAAGCAGCCATACAGCATCATCAGCAAAAAAATAAAGTTATAATCCTCAGAATAAAGCGATGCAAAAATAATTATTTTTTCGCTAAAATAGTTTTTGTCGTATAAAAGCGCCAAAACATTAAAAAATGATATAAATGAGGTATCGCTGTAATTGTACTGACCCGAAGAATAAAACTGCTTTATCAATTTTACCAAACGCGGAACGGTATAAACGCCTCCCCCAAAAGAAATTCATGAATAGCTAGTTTTTGGTCATTCTGCCTCACAAAAATCGGAATAAAAAGCGATCAAAAAATGTCACGTGCCCGAAAATGTTACCAATAAAAACATCAACTCGTCCCGCAAAAAACAAGACCTCACATGACTCTGTGGACTCACATGGAAAAATTATAGCTCTCAAAATGTAACGCAAAAAATATTTTTTGCAATAAAAAGCGTCTTTCAGTGTGTGACGGCTGCCAATCATAAAAATCCGCTAGAAAACCCACTATAAAAGTAAATCAAACCCCCCTTCATCACCCGCTTAGTTAGGGAAAAATTAAAAAAAATTAAAAAATGTATTTATTTCCATTTTCCCATTAGGGTTGGGGCTAGGGTTAAGGCTACAGTTAGGGTTGGGGCTAAAGTTAGGGTTAGGGTTTGGATTACATTTACGGTTGGGAATAGGGTTGGGATTAGGGTTAGAGGTGTGGTTAGGGTTACCGTTGGGATTAGGGTTAGGGGTGTGTTTGGATTAGGGTTTCAGTTATAATTGGGGGGTTTCCACTGTTTAGGCACATCAGGGGCTCTCCAAACGCGACATGGCATCCGATCTCAATTCCAGCCAATTCTGCGTTGAAAAAGTAAAACAGTGCTCCTTCCCTTCCAAGCTCTCCCGTGTGCCCAAAACAGGGTTTTTTACCCCAACATATGGAGTATCAGCGTACTCAGGGCAAATTGGACAACAACTTTTGGGGTCCAAATTCTCCTGCTACCCTTGGGAAAATACAAAACTGGGGGCTAAAAAATAATTTTTGTGGGAAAAAAAAAGATTTTCTATTTTCACGGCTCTGCGTTATAAACTGTAGTAAAACACTTGGGGGTTCAAAGTTCTCACAACACATCTAGATAAGTTCCTTGGGGGGTCTAGTTTCCAATATAGGGTCACTTGTAGGGGGTTTCTACTGTTTAGGTACATTAGGGGCTCTGCAAACGCAATGTGACGCCTGCAGACCATTCCATCTAAGTCTGCATTCCAAATGGTGCTCCTTCCCTTCTGAGCCCTCCCATGCGCCCAAACGGTGGTTCCCCCCCACATAATGGGTATCGGCATACTCAGGACAAATTGGACAACAACTTTTGGGGTCCAATTTCTCCTGTTACCCTCGGGAAAATACAAAACTGGGGGCTAAAAAATAATTTTTGTGGGAAAACATTTTTGTTTTATTTTTACGGCTCTGCATTATAAACTTCTGTGAAGCCCTTGGTGGATCAAAGTGCTCACCACACATCCAGATAAGTTCCTTAGGGGGTCTACTTTCCAAAATGGTGTCACTTGTGGGGGGTTTCAATGTTTAGGCACATCAGTGGCTCTCCAAACGCAACATGGCGTCCCATCTCAATTCCTGTCAATTTTGCATTGAAAAGTCAAATGGTGCTCCTTCCCTACCGAGCTCTCCCATGCGCCCAAACAGTGGTTTACCCCCACATATGGGGTATCGGCATACTCAGAACAAATTGTACAACAACTTTTAGGGTCCATTTTCTCCTGTTACCCTTGGTAAAATAAAACAAATTGGAGCGGAATTAAATTTTTGGTGAAAAAAGTTAAATGTTCATTTTTATTTTAACATTCCAAAAATTCCTGTGAAACACCTGAAGGGTTAATAAACTTCTTGAATGTGGTTTTGAGCGCCTTGAGGGGTGCAGCTTTTAGAATGGTGTCACACTTGGGTATTTTCTGTGATACAGACCCGTCAAAATGACTTCAAATGAGATGTGGTCCCTAAAAAAAAAATGGTGTTGTAAAAATGAGAAATTGCTTGTCAATTTTTAACCCTTATAACTCCCTAACAAAAAAAATTTTTGGTTCCAAAATTGTGCTGATGTAAAGTAGACATGTGGGAAATGTTACTTATTAAGTATTTTGTGTGACATATCTCTGTGATTTAATTGCATAAAAATTCAAAGTTGGAAAATTGCGAAATTTTCAAAATTTTCGCCAAATCTCAATTTTTTTCACAAATAAACAAGTAATATCAATATGTCACGAGAAAACAGTGTCAGAATCACTGGGATCCGTTGAAGCATTCCAGAGTTATAACCTCATAAAGTGACAGTGGTCAGAATTGTAAAAATTGGCCTGGTCATTGACGTGCAAACCACCCTTGGGGGTAAAGGGGTTAATGTCCTGGTAAAACGGCTCACCTTGTTCATCGCTTTACATCTCCAAGGGAAGAAATCTAAATGTGAATGCAAAAAGTGCATTTTCAGAGACATGCGACATCCAAGACACTGGTATGCATTTAGCAGTTCCTCAACACCTTCAACATATTCTGAACATTTTTGTTTTCCTAAGAAGTTTTCACAGATCCACTTAAAGCTGTTCCAAGATCTCAATTCCTTATCATTTAGAGTTCCTTCAAACACATCATCTCTCATATGCTCTCTGATCTGAGGACCAACAAATACCCCTTCCTTCAGTGTTGCTGGTGAAATGCTGGAGAATTTCTGTGAAATGTACTGGAACCCTTGTTAATTTTTCTTTGCCATGGCTTTCACAAAGTTTTTAATCAATCCCAACTTAAAGGGACTCTGTCACCTGAATTTGGAGGGAACAGTTTTCAGCCATAGAGGCGGGGTTTTCGGGTGTTTGATTCACCCTTTCCTTACCCACTGGCTGCATGCTGGCTGCGATATTGGATTGAAGTTCATTCTCTGTCCTCTGTAGTACATGCCTGCACAAGGCAATCTTGAAGTCTCCATGTCTTCGCCAGTAGCTTCAGCTCCATAGTCTTCATATTCTACTTCATTTTCATCCACTCCAGACAATGGTGGTACAGGAACTGGCCTTGTACTATCATGTGGAACTGGCCTAATCGCAGATTCAAGTCAGGGTAATTAATCTTATGTTTGTTTTTTTGTAGAAAAGCCCTTCAGTTTGACAAAACAAAGTAGCAGTCACTACTATGATTTTTGGGTTATCTCCAAAGCATGGGAACCGCAAATGGCATAGCCTCTTTCCTCATATTCAGCCAGTGACGAAGATCATTTGAACAACTTGAACATTTCACATGAGGGGCCCAGCTTTTGTCTTGATCACCAAGTGGACACTTAAAGTACATCTGGTACATCTTTTTCATATAATGATTGAACATACTTGGCTTTTTGGTGTAAAAAGAGCCACACACATAGCAGAATCTGTTTGGATGATTGATACTCTGTCGGGGCATTTTTCTCCTTTAAATCAGATCAAACAGTAGAGCAAGTTCAGTTGAATGGTGGTGACAAACTTAAAAAAAAAACTATGAGCTGACCGACTATATGTAGATATTTTCACAGAGATGACAGGCAGCTTGTATGTAGAACTGATTTTACTAGAAATGATCTGGTAGATAACTATATACAGTTGCGAGGTTAATGGGTCAGCCTATTCCTTACAAATGAACATTTGCAGACAGCCTGATTCTCAGAATGATATTGGCTGTTTTCAGGATCTCTCTCTGTGGAGACCCTCACACAGTTACACCTCAGAGGCTGATCTGTTTTCTTCCCTCTAAGGCGACCTGCCCTCCCAGAAATGCAGTGAAAATCCTCTCACAATGGCGGCTGTCCGCTGCCTTCCCTTCCATCTCCCTGTGGCAGGGCTCAGATCCCTGTAGAGGCCTGTCTCCTGTCAGTCTCACACACCAGTCCTTGCTGCCATCACCATCCTTTTCTGACTGACTCAAATCTTATCGCCTCATAACAGTTGGCTCCCCCATAACATGTGACTTTCCGAGAAGCAGTCATTGGTTGTCTGCGCTGTCAATACACCTTCCCATAAAACTCAATAAAACCTTTAATGATGTCTCTGTAAGAAATTTCACAATTAAGTAAGACGAGCAAACAAATGGGAAGAACATAGGAAAAAACACATGCAATGAAAATGCAGAAATAATGTAATAGACGTATTTTTGCTATCTCAGAAACTTTGTGATAGAGCAAAACTAAGTATATTTTTTGAATCGGCACATAAAAGTCCATAAAACAGACATATTAACTTTAATGGTGATTTTTTTATGTGTTGTTGTTGACCAGTGAATTATCTGCTAATAATCTAATATATAAAGCTGTGTGTGTGTGTGTGTGTGTGTGTGTGTGTCCGGGATTGGCATCTGCACAGTCGCAGCTACAGCCACAAAATTTTGCACAGTCACACATCTGGACCCGGAGAGCATCATAGGCTATGTTGTGAGGTGAAATTTGAACCTCGTGCTTTCCAATTCACCAAACAATTTTGCCCCTATCTACATAATGGGGAAAAGTGAAAGGAAAAGTGTTGGAGGCGTCGCAGCTACAGCCACAAAATTTTGCACAGTCACACGTCTGGACCCCGAGAGCGTTATAGGCTATGTTGTGAGGTGAAATTTTAACACTGCGCTTTCCAATTCACCAAACAATTTTGCCCCTATCTACATAATGGGAAAAAATGAAAGGAAAAGTGTAGGAGGCAAATTGACAGCTGCCAGATGTGAACAAGGGGGACTTAAAGAATGAGAGCGATGGCGCCAAAGAGTATATACCGTACAGTTGCTAAGTTGGTGCCCCGACATGGGATACTCACTATACAAGGGGATATGAACACACACACAAAATGCGCCACACACTACCATGTGCTTGAACACATATTACCCTCAGCACACATTTCACCACAAATACACCAACCTCGCCACATAAAAGTCGAAACACAAAAGTCGCCACTCAAAACTCACCACGCGCAGAACTCTCCACATGCAAAAACTAGGCTCTTGCAAAACTCGCAACAAGTGCAAAACTCACCTCATGGAAAACTCGCCACACGCAAAACTTGCACACGCGGAAAAATTGCCACATGCACAAAAGTTGCAACACATGCAAAAGTTGCCTCACACAAAACTTGCGTATACTCAAAAGGCACCACACATAAAACTCGCCACGCGCAAAACTCACCATGCGCAAAACTTGCTGCACACAACTTGCTACACTAACCTGTCACATGCAACTCGACACACAAAGTTGCTACACGCATGTTGCCACACAAAACTCATCTCACAAAAGTCGCTACATGCATGTCGCCACACGCAACTCAACACACACAACTTGTCAAACGAAACTCGCCCTAAAACATACATTATTATTATTATTATTATTATTTATTGTTATAGCGCCATTTATTCCATGGCGCTTTACATGTGAGGAGGGGTATACATAATGAAAACAAGTACAATAATCTTAAACAATACAAGTCATAACTGGTACAGGAGGAATGAGGACCCTGCCCGCGAAGGCTCACAATCTACAAGGGATGGGTGAGAATACAGTAGGTTAGGGTAGAGATGGTCATGCAGCGGTTTGGTCGATCGGTGGTAGCTGCAGGTTGTAGGCTTGTCCGAAGAGGTGGGTCTTCAGGTTCTTTTTGAAGGTTTCGATGGTAGGCGAGAGTCTGATGTGTTGTGGTAGAGGGTTCCAGAGTAGGGGTGATACGCGAGAGAAATCTTGTATACGATTGTGGGAAGAGGAGATAAGAGGGGAGTAGAGTAGGAGATCTTGTGAGGATCGGAGGTTGCGGGTAGGTAAGTACCGGGAGACGAGGTCACAGATGTATGGAGGAGACAGGTTGTGGATGGCTTTGTACGTCATGGTTAGGGTTTTGTAGTGGAGTCTCTGGGCAATGGGGAGCCAGTGAAGGGATTGACAGAGGGGAGAGGCCGGGGAATAGCGGGGGGACAGGTGGATTAGTCGGGCAGCAGATTTTGGAATAGATTGGAGGGGTGCGAGAGTGTTAGAGGGGAGGCCACAGAGCAGGAGGTTGCAGTAGTCGAGGCGAGAGATGATGAGGGCATGGGCTAGGGTTTTTGCAGATTCATGGTTGAGGAATGAACGGATTCGTAAAATATTTTTGAGTTGAAGTCGGTAGGAAGTGGAAAGGGCTTGGATATGTGGTTTGAAGGAGAGATCAGCGTCAAGGATTACCCGAGGCAGCGAGCTTGTGGGACTGGGGAGAGTGGGCAGCCATTTACTGTAATGAATAGGTTCGTTGGGGGGGTCGCGTGAGATGGGGGAAAGATGATGAATTCTGTTTTGTCCATGTTAAGTTTCAGAAATCTAGCGGAGAAGAAGGATGAAATAGTGGACAGACATTGAGGGATTCTGGTTAGAAGGGAGGTGATATCTGGTTCAGAGATGTAGATCTGTGTGTCATCAGCATAGAGGTGATACTGAAAGCCATGAGATTCTATGAGCTGTCCCAGGCCAAAGGTGTAAATGGAGAAGAGCAAGGGCCCAAGGACTGAACCTTGTGGGACTCCGACAGATAGAGGGCGAGGTGAGGAGGTGGTGTGTGAGTGGGAGACGCTGAATGTCCGGTCTGTTAGGTATGATGAGATCCAGGATAGGGCCAAGTCTGCGATGCCAAGGGATGAGAAGGTTTGTAATAATAGGGAATGGTCCACTGTGTCAAAGGCAGCCGACAGGTCGAGGAGGAGGAGGACAGAGTAGTGTCGCTTGCTCTTGGCGGTTAAGAGGTCATTGGTGACTTTAGTTAGGGCAGTTTCGGTGGAATGGTGTGACCGGAAGCCAGATTGTAGGCGGTCAAAGAGGGAGCAAGAAGAGAGATGGGAGGACAGTTCAAGGTAGACGTGTTGTTCCAGTAGTTTGGAGGCATAGGGGAGAAGTGATATAGGGCGATAGCTAGATACAGAGGATGGGTCAAGAGAGGGCTTTTTGAGGATAGGTGTGATGGAGGCATGTTTAAAGCTTGAGGGGAAAACACCAGTTGTTAGTGATAGGTTGAAGAGATGGGTTAGGGTTGGGATGAAGATTGTGGTGAGGTTTGGGATGAGGTGGGATGGGAGTGGGTCAAGTGCACAGGTGGTGAGATGTGATCTTGAGAGTAGAGTGGAGAGTTGATGTTCTGTAATGGTGGAGAAGTTGGTTTTGGAGGTGGAGGGATGGGAAGTTGGGAGGAAGGGCTCTGGGGGTTGTTGACCAAAACTGTCTCTAATGCTATCAATCTTCTGCTTGAAAAATGAGGCAAAGTCTTCAGCGGAGATAAGTGGGGAGGGAGGAGGTGCTGGGGGCGGAGGAGAGAATTGAAGGTGTTGAATAACTGTTTAGGGTTGTGAGAGAGAGGATATGAGAGATGAGAAGTAGGTTTGTTTAGCTGTGGGAGTGTGGTCTTGAAAGTAGTGAGGGACTGTTTGAATCCGATGAAGTGCTCGTTAGAGTGGGATCTTTTCCATCTGCGCTCAGCAGCCCTGGAAGCTCGCCTCAGTTCTTTGATCAGGCTGGTGTGCCAGGGCTGTCTGTTGATTTTGCGAGCTTTGGTATGTGTAAGTGGGGCAGCAGATTCCAAAGCTACAGCTATTGTGGTGTTATATAGAGCAGCAGCGTCATCGGCATTGTGTATGGAACTTATGCCTGTGAGGGGGAGGAGGGATTCAGAGAATGAATGTAGGTCAAGATGTTTAATATTTCTGCAAGGGTGTGAAAGTTTGTGGGGTGGGGATTGTAGACATGGAGTGGAGAGAGATGAGAATGTGAGAAAGTTGTGGTCAGAGAGTGGAAGAGGTGAGTTAGAGAGGTTAGATAGAGAGCAGAGGCGGGTGAAGATGAGGTCCAGTGTGTGACCGCCTTTGTGAGTGGCTGCAGAAGACCATTGAGTGAGGCCGAAGGAGGAAGTGAGAGATAGGAGTTTAGTGGCAGCTGAGAGGGAAGTGTCAATGGGTATGTTGAAGTCGCCCATGATGATAGTGGGGATGTCCGCAGAAAGGAAATGAAGTAGCCAGGTGGTGAAGTGGTCAAAGAAGATGGTGGCTGGCCCTGGGGGGCGGTAAATGACAGCCAGTTGGAGGTTGGTGGGGGAATAGATGCGCATAGAGTGCACCTCAAAGGAAGGGAGGGTAACAGAGGGTGGCAGTGGGATTGGGGTGAAGGAGCAGTTATCTGACAGGAGAAAACCAACTCCTCTGCCATGTTTGCTGCTGGGGCGGGGTGTGTGGGAAAGGTGGAAGCCACCGTAAGAGAGTGCAGCAGGGGAGACTGTGTCAGAAGGGGTGAGCCAGGTTTCGGTGATGGCGAGGAAGGAAAGTTTGGTAGTAACGAAGAGATCATGGATGTAGGAGAGCTTGTTGCAGACAGAGCGAGCGTTCCACAGAGCTCCTGTTAGTGGGACTGGGGAGGCCGGGGCTGGGCGAATGGGTATAAGGTTAGAGAGGGTACGGAAGTTTGTGATAGAGCGTGGATAGGAGGTAGAAATGATTGTGGGAATATGGTGAGGAGGACCAGGATTTGGAGAGATATCACCAGCAGTAAGAAGGAGCAGAGAAAGTGTTAGCAGGTGGGAGCAGGAGAGGGCGTGAGGGGGCTGTCTGTGCTTGGAGACAGAGGATTGTATGTTAAGGAACAGTTTGGAGGAGGAGGTGAGGTGGATGGGGAGGATTGAAGAGGAGATGAACAGTTCCTTACTTGGTGTAGGGATCAGGGGAGGTAGCAGAAAGTGAAGGATTATAGGGGTGAGAGTGAAAACAAACAGAAACATTGTTTACAAAGACTGTGGCCAGTTACCTTCAGTTACCTTCAGTTCCCTTCAGGTTCAATTCAGGTTTTAATTCTACTGTAATCCACACTTTTAAGGACACACTTCTAAGGGATCACACTGCAGACTGAAGTCCATGCAGACTTATACTATGCAATATATGGCGATATACATACATGTCTGGTATTATCCTTCAAAAATAAAAATCTGATTAATAAGCAGACAAACTACAACAAATGTACCATATAGGAAATACGGCAGCTGTCAGTCACATGACCTGTCTATTATATGTATGTGTGAGCTAATATATACTGCCAGGGGGAGGGCTTCCTGTTGGCTGGGGATTTATGAGGCTGCCAATTTAGCTTACAAATACTGAGGTAAAAATACTGAGCAAATAATGTGTGAACGAGGTCTAATACAGGAGGAGATGACACACAGATATATACTATATACAGGAGAGATGACACACAGGTATATACTATATAGAGGAGGAGATGACATACAGGTACATATATATACAGGAGGAGATGACATACAGGTATATACTATATACAGGAGGAGATGACACACGTATATACTATATACAAGAGCAGATGACCTACAGGTATATACTATATACAGGAGGAGATGACATACAGGTATATGCTATATATAGAAGATGACATGCAGGTATATACTATATACAGGAGGAGATGACACACAGATATCTATAATATAACTGTGGGAGCGTCACTCTGTCTGAAGCCTTTATAGACTGCGCGACGCACCGCACCTGCGCAGTCTGGACCAGAGTGACGCTGCCGAATTTACTTATCCCCCCCATAATATACCGGCCATGGGGGCTCCACACATCCCTGCACCCCCCCCCTAATAGACCGGCCATGGAGGCTCCGTGCTCTGCAGCTCCAGTCAGGGTAGCTGCAGAGCCCAGCAGAGCTCCAGGACCTTCCATGATGTCACCACAGGCATGTGACCAGTGACGCGAGTGGGCGGAGTCAGCCCACTGGGTACCACACGGAGCGTGCCGGAGACAGCGCTAAAGTTTAGCGCTGTCCCCGGCATCGTGCTGAAGCCCCATTCATATGTTCCCTGCAGCAGCGTTTGCTGTAGGGAACATATGAATATTAGGCCGGCGTCACACACAGCGTAAAACAATACGGTCCGTATATTACGGCCGTAATACGCTGAAAAGTCCCGAAAAAAGTGGTCCGTAGCTCCTCCGTAGGCAGGGTGTGTCAGCGTTTTTTGCGCATGGCATCCTCCGTATGTAATCCGTATGGCATCCGTACTGCGTGGTTTTCTCGCAGGCTAGCAAAACCAACATACCGCTATAGAAGTGATCCATGTGTCCCAAAAAGAAAAGAAAATATATATATACTGTCTATATATATATATATATATATATATATATATATATATATATATATATATATATATATATATATATATATATATAATGTGTCAGTAGACACATATATTAGAGAGAAAAGCCGGTAATTCAGAGCGGTGTACAGTAAAATCACACTGACAGCTTACAGTAGAATAGGTAGAATAAATGTGTACACATAGAATAGGTATATATATATATATATATGTCAGTGAGACACATATATGTATATATATTAATATTTATTCCAGCGCTAGACAGCTTGAAAGCCGGTAATTCAATTACCGGCTTTTTCCTTCTCCTTCCTAAAACCCGACATGATTTGAGACATGGTTTACATACAGTAAACCATGTCTTCTCTCCATTTTTTTTGCAGATTCCACACTACTAATGTCAGTAGTGTGTATCTGCAAAATTTGGCCGTTCTAGCTCTTAAAATAAAGGGTTAAATGGCGGAAAAAATTGGCGTGGGCTCCCGCGCAATTTTCTCCGCCAGAGTAGTAAAGCCAGTGACTGAGGGCAGATATTAATAGCCTGGAGAGGGTCCATGGTTATTGGCCCCCCCCTGGCTAAAAATATCTGCCCCCAGCCACCCCAGAAAAGGCACATCTGGAAGATGCGCCTATTCTGGCACTTGGCCACTCTCTTCCCATTCCCGTGTAGTGGTGGGATATGGGGTAATGAAGGGTTAATGCCACCTTGCTATTGTAAGGTGACATTAAGCCTAATTAATAATGGAGAGGCGTCAATTATGACACCTATCCATTATTAATCCAATTGTAGTGAAGGGTTAAATAAAACACAAACACATTATTTAAAATTATTTTAATGAAATAAAAACAATGGGTGTTGCAGTATTTTATTCAACGCCCAATCCAGTCACTGAAGACCCTCGTTCTGTGAGTAAAAAAACATAATAAACCAACAATATACTTACCCTCCGCAGATCTGTAACGTCCAACGATGTAAATCCTTCTGAAGGGGTTAAAACATTTTGCAGCAAGGAGCTGTGCTAATGCAGGCTGCTCCTCGCTGCAAAACCCCAGGGAATAAGGCTAAAAATAGATCAATGATCTATATTTAGCTTTATTTGCGGTGAGGCGCCCTCTGCTGGCTGTTCATAGATCGTGGGAAATTACCTAGAAAGCCAGGGAGCTTTCTAGGTAATTTCCCACGATCTATGAACAGCCAGCAGAGGGCGCCTCACCGCAAATAAAGCTAAATATAGATCATTGATCTATTTTTAGCCTTATTCCCTGGGGTTTTGCAGCGAGGAGCAGCCTGCATTAGCACAGCTCCTTGCTGCAAAATGTTTTAACCCCTTCAGAAGGATTTACATCGTTGGACGTTACAGATCTGCGGAGGGTAAGTATATTGTTGGTTTATTATGTTTTTTTACTCACAGAACGAGGGTCTTCAGTGACTGGATTGGGCGTTGAATAAAATACTGCAACACCCATTGTTTTTATTTCATTAAAATAATTTTAAATAATGTGTTTGTGTTTTATTTAACCCTTCACTACAATTGGATTAATAATGGATAGGTGTCATAATTGACGCCTCTCCATTATTAACCCCTTCCCGACCTGTGACACAGCGTATGCGTCATGAAAGTCGGTGCCAATCCGACCTGTGACGCATATGCTGTGTCACAGAAAGATCGCGTCCCTGCAGATCGGGTGAAAGGGTTAACTCCCATTTCACCCGATCTGCAGGGACAGGGGGAGTGGTAGTTTAGCCCAGGGGGGGTGGCTTCACCCCCTCGTGGCTACGATCGCTCTGATTGGCTGTTGAAAGTGAAACTGCCAATCAGAGCGATTTGTAATATTTCACCTAAAAAAATGGTGAAATATTACAATCCAGCCATGGCCGATGCTGCAATATCATCGGCCATGGCTGGAAATACTAATGTGCCCCCACCCCACCCCTCCGATCGCCCCCCCAGCCCCCCGATCTGTGGCCCGCTCCCCTCCGTCCTGTGCTCCGCTCCCCCGTCCTCCTGTCCGCTCCCCCGTGCTCCAATCACACCCCCCCGTGCTCCAATCAAACCCCCCCGCACTCCGATCCCCCCCCGTGCTCCGAACCACCCCCCCTGCACACCGATCCCCCCCCCCTGCACACCGATCCACCCGCCCGCACACCGATCACTCTCCCCCATGCTCCGATCCCTCCCCCCCCGTGCTCCGACGCCCCCCCGTGCCCTGATCTCCCCCCCCTGTGCCCTGATCTCCCCCCCTTATACTTACCGATCCTGGCGGGGTCCGTCAGTCTTCTTCCCCGAGCGCCGCCATGTTCCAAAATGGCGGGCGCATGCGCAGTGCGCCCGCCGAATCTGCCGGCCGGCAGATTCGTTCCAATGTGAATTTTGATCACTGTGATATAATCTATCACAGTGGTCAAAATAAAAAAACAGTAAATGACCCCCCCCATTTGTCCCCCATAGATAGGGACAATAATAAAATAAAGAATTTTTTTTTTTTTTCACTAAGGTTGGAGTTAGAACTAGGGTTAGGGGTAGGGTTAGGGGTAGGGGTAGGGTTAGGGTTAGGGGTAGGGTTAGGGGTAGGGGTAGGGGTAGGGTTAGGGGTAGGGTTAGGGGTAGGGGTAGGGGTAGGGGTAGGGGTAGGGGTAGGGTTAGGGGTAGGGGTAGGGTTAGGGTTTCGGTATGTGCACACGTATTCTGGTCCTCTGCGGATTTTTCTGCAGCGGATTTGATAAATCCGCAGTGCTAAACCGCTGCGGATTTATGGCAGATTTACCGCGGTTTTTCTGCGCATTTCACTGCGGTTTTACAACTGCGATTTTCTATTGGAGCAGTTGTAAAACCGCTGTGGAATCCGCAGAAAGAAGTGACATGCTGCGGAATGTAAACCGCTGCGTTTCCGTGCAGTTTTTCCGCAGCATGTGTACAGCGATTTTTGTTTCCCATAGGTTTACATTGAACTGTACACTCATGGGAAACTGCTGCGGATCCGCAGCGTTTTCCAAAGCGTGTGCACATACCTTTAGAATTAGGCTATGTGCACACGGTGCGGATTTGGCTGCGGATCCGCAGCGGATTGGCCGCTGCGGATCCGCAGCAGTGTTCCATCAGGTTTACAGTACCATGTAAACCTATGGAAAACCAAATCCGCTGTGCCCATGGTGCGGAAAATACCGCACGGAAACGCTGCGTTGTATTTTCCGCAGCATGTCAATTCTTTGTGCGGATTCCGCAGCGTTTTACACCTATTCCTCAATAGGAATCCGCAGGTGGAATCCGCAGGTGAAATCCGCAGGTAAAACGCAGTGCCTTTTACCCGCGGATTTTTCAAAAATGGTGCGGAAAAATCTCACACGAATCCGCAACGTGGGTACATAGCCTTAGGGTTAGGGTTGGGTTGGAATTAGGGTTGTGGTTAGGGTTAGGGGTGTGTTGGGGTTAGGGTTGTGGTTAGGGGTGTGTTGCGGTTAGGGTTGTGGTTAGGGTTACGGCTACAGTTGGGATAAGGGTTAGGGGTGTGTTGGCGTAAGAATTGAGGGGTTTCCACTGTTTAGGCACATCAGGGGGTCTCCAAACGCAACATGGCGCCACCATTGATTCCAGCCAATCTTTTATTCAAAAAGTCAAATGGTGCTCCTTCCCTTCCGAGCCCCGACGTGTGCCCAAACAGTGGTTTACCCCCACATATGGGGTATCAGTGTACTCAGGACAAACTGGGCAACAATTACTGGGGTCCAATTTCTCCTGTTACCCTTGAGAAAATAAAAAATTGCTTGCTAAAACATCATTTTTGAGGAAAGTAAAATGATTTTTTATTTTCACGGCTCTGCGTTGTAAACGTCTGTGAAGCACTTGGGGGTTCAAAGTGCTCACCACATATCTAGATAAGTTCCTTGGGGGGTCTAGTTTCCAAAATGGGGTCACTTGTGGGGGGTTTCTACTGTTTAGGCACACCAGGGGCTCTGCAAACGCAACGTGACGCCCGCAGACCATTCCATCAAAGTCTGCATTTCAAAACGTCACTACTTGACTTCCGAGCCCCGACGTGCGCCCAAACAGTGGTTTACCCCCACATATGGGGTATCAGCGTACTCAGGAGAAACTGGACAACAACTTTTGGGGTCCAATTTCTCCTGTAACCCTTGGGAAAATAAAAAATTCTGGGCTAAAAAATTATTTTTGAGGAAAGAAAACGTATTTATTATTTTCACTGCTCTGTGTTATAAACTTCTGTGAAGCACTTGGGGGTTCAAAGTGCTCACCTCACATCTAGATAAGTTCCTTTCGGGGTCTAGTTTCTAAAATGGGGTCACTTGTGGGGGGTTTCTACTGTTTAGCCACATCAGGGGCTCTGCAAACGCAACGTAACGCCCGCAGAGCATTCCATCAAAGTCTGCATTTCAAAATGTCACTACTTGACTTCCGAGCCCCGACATGTGCCCAAACTGTGGTTTACCCCCACATATGGGGTATCAGCGTACTCAGGAGAAACTGTACAACAACTTTTGGGGTCAAATTTCTCCTGTTACCCTTGGGAAAATAATAAATTGCAGGCTAAAAAATCATTTTAGAGAAAATAAAATTTTTATTTTATTTTCATGGCTCTGCGTTATAAACTTCTGTGAAGCACTTGGAAGTTCAAAGTCCTCACCACACATCTAGATTAGTTCCTTTGGGGGTCTAGTTTCCAAAATGGGGTCATATGTGGGGGATCTCCAATGTTTAGGCACACAGGGGCTCTCCAAACGTGACATGGTGTCCGCTAATGATTGGAGCTAATTTTCCATTTAAAAAGCCAATTGGCGTGCCTTCCCTTCCGAGCCCTGCCGTGCGCCCAAACAGTGGTTTACCCCCACATATGGGGTATCAGCGTACTCAGGACAAACTGGACAACAACATTTGCGGTCCAATTTCTCCTATTACCCTTGGCAAAATAGGAAATTCCAGGCTAAAAATCATTTTTGAGGAAAGAAAAATTATTTTTTATTTTCATGGCTCTGCATTATAAACTTCTGTGAAGCACCTGGGGGTTTAAAGTGCTCAATATGCATCTAGATAAGTTCCTTGGGGGGTCTAGTTTCCAAAATGGGGTCACTTGTGGGGGAGCTCCAATGCATAGGCACACAGGGGCTCTCTAAACGCGACATGGTGTCCGCTAACAATTGGAGCTAATTTTCCATTCAAAAAGTCAAATGGCGCGCCTTCCCTTCCGAGCCCTGCCGTGTGCCCAAACAGTGGTTTACCCCCACATATGAGGTATCGGCGTACTCGGGAGAAATTGCCCAACAAATTTTAGGATTCATTTTATCCTATTGCCCATGTGAAAATGAAAAACTGAGGCGAAAAGAATTTTTTTGTGAAAAAAAAAGTACTTTTTCATTTTTACAGATCAATTTGTGAAGCACCTGAGGGTTTAAAGTGCTCAATATGCATCTAGATAAGTTCCTTGGGGGGTCTAGTTTCCAAAATGGGGTCATTTGTGGGGGAGCTCCAATGTTTAGGCACACGGGGGCTCTCCAAACACGACATGGTGTCCGCTAACGATGGAGATAATTTTTCATTCAAAGAGTCAAATGGCGCTCCTTCCCTTCCGAACCTTACCATGTGCCCAAACAGTGGTTTACCTCCACATGTGAGGTATCGGTGTACTCATGAGAAATTGCCCAACAAATTTTAGGATCCATTTTATCCTGTTGCCCATGTGAAAATGAAAAAAATTGAGGCTAAAAGAATTTTTTTGTGAAAAAAAAGTACTTTTTCATTTTTACGGATCAATTTGTGAAGCCCCCGGGGGTTCAAAGTTCTCACTATGCATCTAGATAAGTTCCTTGGGGCGTCTAGTTTCCAAAATGGGGTCACGTGTGGGGGAGCTCCAATTTTTAGGCACACGGGGGCTCTCCAAACGTGACATGGTGTCCGCTAAAGAGTGGAGCCAATTTTTCATTCAAAAAGTCAAATGGCGCTCCTTCCCTTCCAAGCCCTGCCGTGCGCCCAAACAGTGGTTTACCCCCACATATGAGGTATCAGCGTACTCAGGACAAATTGGACAACAACTTTCGTGGTTCAGTTTCTCCTTGTACCATTGGGAAAATAAAAAAAATGTTGCTAAAAGATAATTTTTGTGACTAAAAAGTTAAATGTTCATTTTTTCCTTCCATGTTGCTTCTGCTGCTGTGAAGCACCTGAAGGGTTAAAAAACTTCTTGAATGTGGTTTTGAGCACCTTGAGGGGTGCATTTTTTAGAATGGTGTCACTTTTGGGTATTTTCATCCATATAGACCCCTCAAACTGACTTCAAATGTGAGGTGGTCCCTAAAAAAAATGGTTTTGTAAATTTCGTTGTAAAAATGAGAAATCGCTGGTCAAATTTTAACTCTTATAACTTCCTAGCAAAAAAAAATGTTGTTTCCAAAATTGTGCTGGTGTAAAGTAGACATGTGGGAAATGTTATTTATTAACTATTTTGTGTCACATAACTCTCTGGTTTAACAGAATAAAAATTCAAAATGTGAAAATTGCGAAATTTTCAAAATTTTCGCCAAATTTCCGTTTTTATCACAAATAAACGCAGAATTTATTGACCTAAATTTACCACTAACATGAAGCCCAATATGTCACGAAAAAACAATCTCAGAACCGCTAGGATCCGTTGAAGCGTTCCTGAGTTATTACCTCATAAAGGGACACTGGTCAGAATTGCAAAAAACGGCCAGGTCATTAAGGTCAAAATAGGCTGGGTCATGAAGGGGTTAATTAGGCTTAATGTCACCTTACAATAGCAAGGTGGCATTAACCCTTCATTACCCCATATCCCACCGCTACACGGGAATGGGAAGAGAGTGGCCAAGTGCCAGAATAGGCGCATCTTCCAGATGTGCCTTTTCTGGGGTGGCTGGGGGCAGATATTTTTAGCCAGGGGGGGGCCAATAACCATGGACCCTCTCCAGGCTATTAATATCTGCCCTCAGTCACTGGCTTTACTACTCTGGCGGAGAAAATTGCGCGGGAGCCCACGCCAATTTTTTCCGCCATTTAACCCTTTATTTTAAGAGCTAGAACGGCCAAATTTTGCAGATACACACTACTGACATTAGTAGTGTGGAATCTGCAAAAAAAATGGAGAGAAGACATGGTTTACTGTATGTAAACCATGTCTCAAATCATGTCGGGTTTTAGGAAGGAGAAGGAAAAAGCCGGTAATTGAATTACCGGCTTTCAAGCTGTCTAGCGCTGGAATAAATATTAATATATATACATATATGTGTCTCACTGACATATATATATATATATACCTATTCTATGTGTACACATTTATTCTACCTATTCTACTGTAAGCTGTCAGTGTGATTTTACTGTACACCGCACTGAATTACCGGCTTTTCTCTCTAACAGCGCTGCGTATTTCTCGCAAGTCACACTGCTTGTCCGTGTGTAATCCGTATTTTTCACGCTTCCATAGACTTTCATTGGCGTATTTCTTGCGCAGTACGGTGACAAACGCAGCATGCTGCGATTTTGTACGGCCGTAGAAAGCCGTATAATACTGATCAGTAAAATACGGCAGATAGGAGCAGGGGCATAGAGAATAATTGTGTCGTATTTTTTGCGAGTTTTACGGACGTAGATTCTGCGCTCTTACGTCCGTAAAACTCGCATGTGTGACGCCGGCCTTAGTGTTTAAAATGCAGATCCAGGTCCCTCCCCCTCCCACCACCTGTGCGCCGCCCCCCTCCTGTGCGCCCCCCCCCCCCCCCGCTGTGATTAAAATACCCACCTAGCTTCCGGATCCCTCGCCGCAGCGTCCTCTCCTGGCCGCAGCTTCCTCTCCTGGCCGCAGCTTCTCCTGTATGCGGTCACGTGGGGCCGCCGATTACAGTACTGAATATGCGGCTCCGCCCCTTTGGGAGGCGGAGACGCATATTCATAATTTTAATCGGCGGCCCCACGTGACCGCATACAGGAGAAGCTGCAGCCAGGAGAGGACGCCGCGGCGAGGGATCCGGAAGCTAGGTATTTTAATCACAGCGGGGGGGGGGGGGATCACACAGGGGGTGGGAGGGGAGGAGGGGTCCTGGATCTGCATTTTAAACACTATTATTCATATCTTCTCTACAGCAAACGCTGCTGCAGGGAAGATATGAATCGCGGCTTCAGCACCAGTGGGGGGGGACAGTGCTTAATGTAGCGCTGTCTCCTGCACGGCACACGGACAATGTCCGTGTGCGGTACGTGTTTTACACGGACCCATTGACTTTAATGGGTCTGTGTAATCTGTGCGCTCCCACGAACACTGACATGTCTCTGTGTTTGGCACACGGAGACACGGTCCGCAAAAAATCAATGACATCTGAAAAGATGCATTGATTTTTATGTGTCTACGTGAGTCAGTGTCTCCGGTACGTGAGGAAACTGTCATCTCATGTACCGGAGCCACTGACGTGTGAAACTGGCATTATAGCCAGCGCCGCACTCAAGCAGTAAGCACAGCCGCCCCCAGCACAGCCACGCACAGCCGCCCCCAGCACAGCCACGCACAGCCGCCCCAGCACAGCCACAGCTACAGCCACGCACAGCCGCCCCCAGCACAGCCACAGCTACAGCCACGCACAGCCGCCCACAGCCACGCACAGCTGCCCCCAGCACAGCCACGCACAGCCGCCCCCAGCACAGCCACGCGCAGCCGCCCCCAGCGCAGCCACGCGCAGCCGCCCCCAGCGCAGCCGCCCCCAGCGCAGCCACGCGCAGCCGCCCCCAGCGCAGCCACGCGCAGCCGCCCCCAGCGCAGCCACGCGCAGCCGCCCCCAGCGCAGCCACGCGCAGCCGCCCCCAGCGCAGCCACGCGCAGCCGCCCCCAGCGCAGCCACGCGCAGCCGCCCCCAGCACAGCCGCCCCCTGCACAGCTGCCCCCAGCACAGCCACCCGCACAGCCGCCCCCTGCATAGCCACCCGCACTCGGGCAGTAGAGTCGGAGAGAGAAAGATGGGAGCAACATATGGCAGAATGGAAACAAGAACAGGCAGAATGGGTGCAGCACATTACAACAGAATGGGGGCACAGGATGGGAACAGCACATGACAGAATGGTTGCGCACCATGGGAGCAGCACATGACAGAATGGGGGTGCACGATGGGAGCAGCATATGACAGAATGGGGGTGCAGGATGGGAGCACATGACAGGATGGGGACGCAGGATGGGAGCACATGACAGGATGGGGACGCAGGATGGGAGCACATGACAGGATGGGGACGCAGGATGGGAGCACATGACAGGATGGGAGAGCAGGATGGAGCAGCACATGACAGGATGGGGGCGCAGAATGGGAGCAGCCCATTACAGGATGGGGGCGCAGGATGGGAGCAGCCCATGACAGGATGGGGGCACAGGATGGGAACAGCCCATGACAGAATGGGGGCGCAGGATGGGAGCAGCACATGACAGGATGGGGGCGCAGGATGGGAGCAGCACATGACAGGATGGGGGCGCAGGATGGGAACAGCACATGACAGGATGGAGACCATATACTAATATAAATGCTCGCCACCTGGGCGTAGAACGGGTTCAATAGCTAGTATACTATATACAGGGGAGATGACACACAGGTATATACTATATACAGGAGGAGATGACATTCAGGTATATACTATATACAGGAGATGACATACAGATGTATACTATATATAAGGGAGATGACAAACATGTATATACTGTGGTGAAAATGAGAGGTGTGAGGTGAAAATGAAAAGGTGTGAGTGCAAAATGAGAGGAGTGAGGAAAAATAGTGGAGTGATCAGAAAATGACAGATGTGAGGTTGAAATGACAAGTGTTAGGGGGGATTGAGAGGAGTGAGGGAGAAAATGAGAGATGTGAGGGGAAAATGAAAGATGTGATTGGGAAAATGAGAGGCGTGATGGGAAAATAAGAGAAGTGAGGTGTTATAACTAACCACAGATATTTACTATGCCCAGGCAACGCCGGGCTCTTCAGCTAGTAATCTTTATAAAGTTCCAACATATTCTGCTGCTCTTTACAATTCATATTAAACAGTGTGATGTAGCGATGTCCTTGCTGTACAGTGAATAGGCAGTGACCCATATAAAGTTCAAATAAAGTCTTGTTTATTACACAGCATACTCACAAACCGGAAAAGAAAAGCAAACAAGTCCTTCAGTATGCAGCCGGGAAAAAATAACAATAGTCCATAGTCCGCTGCCGTGAGCGTATTACACCCCCCGTGTATGCTGGGGTGTCTGGCTTTTCAGGCTCTGCCTGGCCCGTGTTTCTCCACACGGAAGGAGCTCCTCACAAGCCTCCTGCAAGGTCTGACTCCCAGATCAGACTGACACACCCAAACTCTCTTGCTGGGTTTTTTTTTTCTATCCTCCAGATTCTATGGCCATGGGCCACTATAAGATCTGGGCTGGAGGAAACGGACCGGCCCCACTACCATCCTGCAGTCCGTTTCAAAATAAAAGCCCATACCAGGTTTTCCTGAATAAATTCTGGGACAAATAACTTGACCCAGTTCACACTTACTTTTATTCTTCCCTGTGTCTCACAGGCAATCTGCTGTGAGCACAGGGCACTCAGCGGATCTAATATGCTTCTAAGCACATCCTGGGGGATACATAGCGACCCTCGCATATGACACCGGTCACTGCCTCACATACCCCCCCCCCTCTGTTCAGACTTGTGGGGTTGAACATTTGTCAGCATACATGGTGCCCGTGACAGGGCATCTTCATTTCCATGTGATTTCCCAGCCCGATGTTCCACAGAGAAGCTGAAATTTTGTAGGGACAAGAACCATCTGGTGACTCGGGCATTCCTTTCCTTTGCATTTCTCATCCAGACAAGGGGTGAATGGTCTGTTACCAACCGAAACTGACGCCCGAGCAAATAGTAGCGTAGGGACTCCAAGGCCCATTTGATCGCCAAGCACTCCTTCTCCACTACGCTATAATTTTTCTCTGCCGGGGTCAGTTTCCTGCTTAAATAGGTGACTGGATGCTCATCCCCGTTCACCTCTTGCGACAGCACCGCTCCTAAGCCTACCTCTGAGGCATCAGTTTGCACAATAAAGGTTTTCTTGAAGTCGGGGCTGATGAGGACCGGCTGTCCACACAACGCCGACTTCAGAGACTGGAACGCTTCCTCTGCTTGAGGATTCCACTTGACCATCACCGTTTTCTTCCCTTTTAACAGGTCCATTAGGGAAGCCGATTTACCAGCAAAATTGGGTATAAACCGACGGTAATACCCAATGATGCCAAGGAATGCCCTCACTTGTTTGGAACTTAAGGGCTTGGGCCAATTTTGAATGGCCTCAATTTTGTTCACTTGAGGTTTGATAACCCCCCGGCCGATCACGTATCCCAAGTACCGGGCTTCCGTGAGACCTATCGCACATTTCTTTGGGTTTGCTGTTAACCCTGCGGCTCTAAGAGACTCTAGCACTGCTTGTACCTGAGACAGATGGGTATCCCAGTCGGTACTAAAGATGACTATGTCATCCAAATAGGCTGACGCATAGTCTCTATGTGGCGCTAACACAATGTCCATCAGCCTCTGAAATGTGGCCGGAGCTCCATGTAACCCAAAAGGTAAGACAACGTATTGAAAGAGACCCTCTGGGGTTATAAAAGCGGTCTTTTCCTTCGCTGACTCTGTTAAGGGAACCTGCCAGTAACCTTTCGTGAGATCCAGTGTGGTGAAGTACTGGGCCTCCCCCAGTCTCTCAATTAGCTCGTCCACCCGTGGCATGGAATACAGGTCAAATTTTGATACTTCATTTAACTTCCTAAAGTCATTACAGAAGCGTAATGACCCATCAGGTTTTGGTATTAGTACAATGGGGCTAGCCCACTCACTTCGGGACTCCTCAATGACTCCCAACTGAAGCATTTGCTTTACCTCAGCCGCGATGGCTTGCCTTCGGGCTTCTGGCGCTCGGTACGGTTTCATCCGCACCTTTACCCGGGGCTCAGTGACAATGTCATGCTGAATCACTGAGGTTCGCCCCGGCAGCTCTGAGAATACATCCATATTCTGCTGTACCAAAGCTCGAGCCTCCCGCCACTGCTGTTTTGTGAGGGCATCATTGACCTTTACCTCACACCTGGCTGTGTCCTTGGCCAGGGCCAGAGGGACCTCTGATTGTATGACCGTAGTTGCATCTGTGACCAAACATTCTCGGTCCTTCCAGGCCTTTAGCAGGTTTACATGGTACAACTGCTCGGGTTTTCTTTTCCCGGGTTGGTACACTTTGTAATTCACTTCCCCCACCTTTCCCCGTATCTCATACGGCCCTTGCCACTTGGCCATGAGTTTACTCTCTGGGGTGGGCACTAGTACCAACACCCGGTCTCCTTCTTTAAAGGACCTGACCGTGGCCCTTTTATTATAGGTACGGCTCTGAGCGGCCTGGACATCCAATAGATGCTCCTTTATGATGGGTTGCACGACTGCAATCCGATCCTGCATACTTGCCACATACTCGATAACACTCTTATGTGGAGTGGGCTCCTGTTCCCACGTCTCTTTGGCTACATCCAGCAGCCCCCTCGGGTGCCTGCCATACAATAGCTCAAATGGGGAGAACCCCGTGGACGCCTGCGGTACCTCGCGTATGGCGAACATTAAATATGGCAACAACATATCCCAATCCTTCCCATCCTTGGCGACCACCTTTTTGAGCATAGCCTTGAGGGTCTTATTAAACCTCTCGACCAACCCATCGGTTTGTGGATGGTACACTGACGTACGCAACTGTTTAATTTGGAGCAATTTACATAGCTCCCTAGTCACTTTAGACATAAAAGGGGTTCCCTGATCTGTAAGGATCTCCTTGGGAAGCCCAAGATGACAAAACATGGCAAACAGTTCACGGGCTATTAGTTTAGCCGAAGTGTGCCGAAGCGGTATCGCCTCTGGATACCGGGTGGCGTAGTCTACGACTACTAATATGTGCTGATGGCCCCGGGCGGATTTTACTATTGGTCCCACCAGATCCATAGCTATCCGCTCAAAGGGAACTTCTATGATGGGCAGAGGTACTAACGGACTCCGGTAGTTCATGGTGGGTGAGGTTAGTTGACAATCAGGACATGTGTCACAGTACTTTGTAACCTCAGCGTAGACACCAGGCCAAAAGAACCTCTGTAATATGCGCTCTAACGTCTTTTTGGCCCCCAAGTGCCCCCCCAACATGTGAGTGTGAGCCATGTCGAGCACCGCCCGACGATAGGGTTGGGGCACTACCAGTTGTTCTACCACCTCATCCCGGATTTTATCAACCCTGTACAGCAACTCCTGGATGACCGCCATCCGGGGAAACTCCTTTTCTGCACCAGGTTGTTGTGCCACCCCATTTACTTCGATTACTCTTTCCCTTGCCCGGGTCAGAGTGGGATCCTGGAGCTGGGCAGTCCCAAACTTACCAGGTGACACCTCCAGCTCATGAATTGGTGGATTCTCTTCCACTTCCCCTGCCAATACCTCTAGGGGAAACCTATCGGGATTACACACTGTCCCTATCGTGGCGACCCCTACGGCAGGTATCCCTGACTCGGGATCTTCGGGTTCTGCACCCGGAATGCTTTTTACCCTGAGAGGGTTAACTCTGGTCTCCCAGAGGGACCAGAACAACGGTAAGTCTCTACCCATCACAGTCCCATACGGAAGAGTTTTTACCACTCCCACCACATGTTTTATCTCTCCACATGGGGTGGAGAACGTGACCTCCGCAGTCGGGTACTCTCGGAGGTCCCCATGTATGCACACTACCCCCACTTTCCGTCCAATAGGACTGTCCCCAGCAACCAAGGACCCGTGTACCAGGGTCACCAAGCTCCCCGAGTCCAAGAGAGCATCCGTCTGGTACCCATTAACGAGCACTCTGCACAGCTGAGGTTCGGTACCGGCAGGGTCTGTAGTGGCAATGCAGACTGGCTGGGCATACATAGACACGCGGCGGGTATACCCGCAGTCCATGGGTTCTGTTGTTAGGGGACAATTAGCAACCACATGTCCAGGTTCTTGGCACCGCCAACACGTAACGACTGTGGCATGAGGTAACCTTGGAGCCAGTTTAGGGGACACAGGTCTGTGGTCACTCTCTTTCCGAGACAACCCCTCAGCACGGACTCGGTCCGGTCTTGTCCCAGTGGAGGGCCGTGGACTTTTCTCAGACTCCTGAGCTGGCGGAGCCTTACGTGACAGCCGAAGCGGAGCAGTGTCCCGTATAAAGTCCTGGGTGGCCTTATATCGCTCTATCAGGCCTACAACCTGGTCTAGGGTACCCGGGTCCCCTTGACCCACCCAACGCTGAATGGCCGCTGGCAGAGCCCTCACCAGTCGGTCGACCACCACCCTCTCCACTATCTGACTTGTGGATAAAGTCTCAGGTTGGAGCCACCGTTTCACAAGCTGCAATAAGTCAAAAATCTGAGACCGGGCAGGCTGGGCTTCCACAAAAGTCCAAGAAAACACCCGTTGAGCTCTCACATAAGTATTAACCCCCAGTCGGGCAAGGATCTCACCTTTTAACTTGGAATAGTCCTGGGCATCCTCCCGACTGAGGTCAAAGTAGGCCTTTAGCGCATCACCCCTCAAGAACGGAGCCACAACTTCAGCCCACTGTGCTGCTGGCAGATTCTCCCGTTCTGCCGTGCGCTCATAGACGGTGAGGAAAGCTTCCACATCATCTTCCGGACTCAATTTCCTCAAAGCAGAGCGGACCTTGTCACGGGCATCGCGACGTTCCGGGGTCGGTGCTGGAGGTGCCTCTCGCAGGGCTGTAATTTGCTGCAGCAACAGATTATTAGTTTGTTGCTGTTGTTGCTGTGTGAGGACTAGCTGCCTCAGGATCTCCTCCATTTTGTCTGTAGGCCTGAATTGCAATGTAGCAGGCTTAATAACAGACATGCAAATGGCGTTGGGGTATGCCTTAATTCACACTGCCCCGCATTCTCCAACCAATTGTGATGTAGCGATGTCCTTGCTGTGCAGTGAATAGGCAGTGACCCATATAAAGTTCAAATAAAGTCTTGTTTATTACACAGCATACTCACAAACCGGAAAAGAAAAGCAAACAAGTCCTTCGGTATGCAGCCGGGAAAAAATAACAATAGTCCATAGTCCGCTGCCGTGAGCGTATTACACCCCCCGTGTATGCTGGGGTGTCTGGCTTTTCAGGCTCTGCCTGGCCCGTGTTTCTCCACACGGAAGGAGCTCCTCACAAGCCTCCTGCAAGGTCTGACTCCCAGATCAGACTGACACACCCAAACTCTCTTGCTGGGGTTTTTTTTTCTATCCTCCAGATTCTATGGCCATGGGCCACTATAAGATCTGGGCTGGAGGAAACGGACCGGCCCCACTACCATCCTGCAGTCCGTTTCAAAATAAAAGCCCATACCAGGTTTTCCTGAATAAATTCTGGGACAAATAACTTGACCCAGTTCACACTTACTTTTATTCTTCCCTGTGTCTCACAGGCAATCTGCTGTGAGCACAGGGCACTCCAGCGGATCTAATATGCTTCTAAGCACATCCTGGGGGACACATAGCGACCCTCGCATAGGACACCGGTCACTGCCTCACAACAGTCATTTTAAATTTAATGTGTGTGTATATGTACATATATATTTTGTCTAAGGGGTACTTCCGTCCTTCTGTCGGCAACTTCCGTCACGGAAATCCCGTGTCGCTGATTGGTCTTGCCAGCTGCCTGTCATGGCTGCCGCGACTAATCAGCGACAGGCACAGTCCTATTAGTCCCTCCCTACTCCCCTGCAGTCATTGACTGGCACCCGCATACTCCCCTCCACTCACCGCTCACACAGGGTTAATGCCGCGGTAACGGGCTGCGGGTACCGCACTCCGTCACCGCTGCTATTAACCCTGTGTGACCAAGTTTTTACTATTGATGCTGTGTATGCAGCATCAATAGTAAAAAGATCTAATGTTACAACAAAAAAAAGGTTATTCTCACCCTCCGACGTGGCGCTGTCCTCGGCAGTGCAAGCGGCAGGTTCCGGTGCTAAGGATGCTATGCGAGAAGGACCTGCCATGACGTCACGGTCCTGCGCTCATACCAACCCTGGAACCGGAAGCTGCCACGTGCACCGCACAAAGGCGCCAGGACTACAACAGCCCTTCAGAAGGTATGTTTATTTTTTATTTTAAGTCTTTTTTAACCTGTTACATACGTGGCTGGGCAATATACTACGTGACTGGGCAATATACTATGTGACTGGGCAATATACTATGTGGCTGGGCAATATACTATGTGGCTGGGCAATATACTATGTGGCTGGGCAATATACTATGTGGCTGGGCAATATACTATGTGGCTGGGCAATATACTATGTGGCTGGGCAATATACTATGTGGCTGGACAATATACTATGTGGCTGGGCAATATAATATGTGGCTGGGCAATATGTTACTTGGGCTGGGCAATATGTTACGTGGGCTGGGCAATATACTACGTGGGCTGGGCAATATACTACGTGGGCTGTGCAATATACTACGTGGACATGCATATTCTAGAATACCCGATGCGTTCGAATCGGGCCAACATCTAGTAGAATATATATATATATATATATATATATATATATATATATATATCCTGAATTTAAGCCATAAGAAGACCACACCGAGAGCGAAGCATTTCATTGTGAAACATGTCGGGTGTGGTGGACGCCTGGACCTCAGTTTCCCCTTCTAGTAATGGATGTTACTTTTGCTTATTTGATATGCATGTTACTGTGCCTACTTAACATGCAGGACTTAATTATCGGCTGTTTCTTTGTCAGCTCACCTGTCTGGCTGTTAGACCTTCATTATATGTCTACAATTGCACTATGCTTTAATGTTTGTTTATTTAGTATTATATACCAGCCTTACATCTAACATGCCTATAAACCGATTTAAATTTCAGTTATTTAATATCTACTGCTATCTGTAGCACTTTGTTAATCTACACTGAATTGTCGCCATCATGGGACATCTTATATATTTATGTTCATTGCCTGAAACACATTTGTATATTTATCTTTTTACGTTTTATTACGTCTTGTCCAGGTTGCGCCACCTATTTTCCTCATGTGGTGTTCTCCCCTGCTAATATTTACTTTTTAACGTACCCTAATGGGCTTGTTTTTATCATGTATTGAAATAAACTTATTATTTTTATTTATTATTCGTCTTTGAATGGAGTTTTCATTTTAAATTTAAAAATGATGGTAAGTTTGTTAGTGCGCAATGTTATTAATTTGGATGTTTACTCCTCAGCTACCATCAACAACCTTAATGACCACCAATACGTCTTTTTACTGACCTGAAGGTGACAATCCCACAGCTGTCGGCTGTCCACTATAGCTGACTACTTGCTGCATCAGCCATGATCAGTGTTGGCATCGTCCACATCTGTTTAACCCTTTAGATGCTGCTGTCAATAGTGGCTACATCATATAAATGGTTAACAGTGTGTGGGCTTCTTCTTTAACCCCATTGGTACCCTGAGATCATGATTGTGTGGTCCTGATGTTTGCCATAGCAATTCATATCCAAATAGCGGTCTTAGGCTACGTTCAGACTAGCGTTGTGCTAGTGTGCGTCGCGTTAGCGTCGGGCGACGCAGCGGCGACGCACGCGTCATGCGCCCCTATGTTTAGCATGGGGGACGCATGCGTTTTTGTTTGTTGCGTTTTGCGACGCGTGCGTCTTTTTTGCTGCTAGCGTTGGACCAAGAAAACGCAACAAGTTGCATTTTTCTTGCGTCCGATTTTCGGCAAAAAACGACACACGCGTCGCAAAACGCAGCGTTTTTGCGTGCGTTTTGCCGTGTTTTTCGGTGCGTTGTGCGTTGCGTCGCCGACGCAGCGGCGCACAACGCTAGTCTGAACGTAGCCTTAGAGTCTCTCGGCTACAGTTGCCTGTTCAGAAGTTTGCAACGTTTAAGTGGTAAAAATACATTTTTTAATTCCTGTTATGCCACTTTGCATTCATTCCTTAACATCGCCTGAAGGGTTAATAAACTACCTGACAGCAGTTTTAAATATGTTGGGGTGTGCTGGTTTCAAAATGCTATAACTTTTGGATGTTTTCCAATATCTAGGACCCCAAAAGTCACTTCAAATCTGAATAGGTCATTCAAAAAAATAAGTTTTGTAAATTTCCTTGAAAATATGAAAAATCACTGTTACATTTTTAAACCTCCTGAAAGGCTAACAAAATAAAATAACATTTTACAAATGGTGCTGATGTAAAGCTGACACGTGGGAAATGTTATTTATGAATGTTTTTATGTGGTATGATTATCTGGATTAAAGGGATAATAATCATTCAAAGTTTCAAAATTGCTATTTTTTTTTTTTAACATTTTTGTCAATTTTCTGATATTTTTTTTTATAAATAAACAAAACATAGACATAAATTTACCATAACATAAAGTACAACATGTCACGAAAAAAGTCTCGAAATCATTGGAATCTGTTGAAGCATTCCAGAGTTATTACTACATAAAGGGAAACTGGTCAGATTTAAAAAAAAATGTGGCCCTGCCACTAAGGGGTTAAATGATGAGATCACATTGACAACACTAAGGCTATGTTTGTGTTAAAAGGCTTGAAAGAGGTTAGATACAGTCAGGTTAGGCAGTCAATTAGACCTATTTTTTGGTGAAATATCTATAGCAGGTATAAAAGTCAGCATAAAACAGATCAAACCAGGCACTTGGTGCATCCTTGACATGGCTAAACAGTTCAGTGCACCTTCCCACCAACTTGTTTTCATCTATCTTCACTCTTCTCTAACGATAATCAGAAGAGGGGAGCGGAAATACATACAGATCAAATAGGTAGTATTTTAATAGGTAGCATATCATTAACTCAAAACTGCAAATAAAGATTAAACAACAACTACATGACGGATTTAATCAACCAAGGTAATCAGTATAACGGCGCCGACCTGACACTGTCTGTAGGTTACTGTGCACAATCCTGCTGATAGGTTCCTTTTAAAGGGACTCTGTCAGCACAGAATTAGTGTTCAAACCAAGAACAGGTGCTAGGTGCATCATGGCGTAGCCAAACATTTAATTACACCTTCCCACCTACTTGTTTTTCCCTTTATCTCTGCCCTTTTCTGGCTCTATCATACTGTCAAAGAGGAGGAGTGGAAATAGAGGGAAAACAAGCAGGTGGGAAGGTGGTGTAAAATGTTTGCCCACACCATGATGCACTAAGTGCCTGTACTTGATTTGACCAGTCATTCTGTGCTGACAGGCCCATTAGCCCCTTCCCAAGATGTGACATACATGTATGTCACATACCAGGTGCAGGTGCATGACGCAGGCTAGGGAGATGAGCTGTGAGGACTCACAAGTCTGCAGTTATAGTGACTGCAGACTCGTACCCAATGGATGGATAACCCCCTTAACTGTTAGATTTACATTTTTTTAAATTCTGTACTTTTTCACATTTCTAGTTGACATCATGTGACTGTTCTTATGTGATTTACATACTTGCAGTCATGTGCTGATCTAATGCAGAATTGATAAATTGGAAGACAAAGAAGTAGCAGAAGACAAAGCAGACGTGACTGCAAGTATACAAATCTGGACTTGGTTCAAATCAGCATTATGAATTCCATAATTCTGTTACTTATTAGGAATTCATGGCATGAGCGGATTCACTACACGATGGATACCAGATGTTGCCAAGCGGACTCTGTGAACCTATAATGGCGTCTTCCAGGTTTTCGTCACGCTGTCTAGAATTTTACCAGAAAAAAAAGATGGCGCTTTCATCATTAAACCCTCATTCAGACATCCGTTTTTCACGATTGTGTTCTGAGTTTTTACAGGATAGAACACATACTCATTATAATCAGAGGCAGATCTAGGTTTTCCACCACCTGGGGCAAGAATAAAGTTTGGCATCACCTTTCATTCACAGCTTAAGCAGTTTGAGCAGTCATGTTACCACTCATATGCGATTTGCACACTAAGGCCGGCTTCACACTCAGCGTATGAAAATACGGTCCGTATATTATGGCCGTAATAAGCTGAAAAGTCCCGAAAATAGTGGTCCGTAGCTCCTCCGTAGGCAGGGTGTTACAGCGTTTTTTGCGCATGGCATCCTCCGTATGTAATCCGTATGGCATCCGTACTGCGTGGTTTTCTCGCAGGCTTGCAAAACCAACATACCGCTATAGAAGTGATCCATGTGTCCCAAAAAGAAAAAAAAAAAAAAAATATATATATATATATATATATATATATATATATATATATATATATGTCAGTAGACACATATATGTATATATATTAATATTTTTTCCAGCGCTATACAGCTTGAAAGCCGGTAATTCAATTACCGGCTTTTTCTTTCTCCTTCCTAAAACCCGACATGATTTGAGACATGGTTTACATACAGTAAACCATGTCTTCTCTCCTTTTTTTTTGCAGATTCCACACTACTAATGTCAGTAGTGTGTCTCTGCAAAATTTGGCCGTTCTATCTACTAAATTAAAGGGTTAAATGGCGGAAAAAATTGGCGTGGGCTCCCGCACAATTTTCTCCACCAGAGTAGTAAAGCCAGTGACTGAGGGCAGATATTAATAGCCTGGAGAGGGTCCACGGTTATTGGCCCCCCCCCTGGCTAAAAACATCTGCCCCCAGCCACCCCAGAAAAGGCACATCTGGAAGATGCGCCTATTCTGGCACTTGGCCACTCTCTTCCCATTCCCGTGTAGCGGTGGGATATGGGGTAATGAAGGGTTAATGCCACCTTGCTATTGTAAGGTGACATTAAGCCTAATTAATAATGGAGAGGCGTCAATTATGACACCTATCCATTATTAATCCAATTGTAGTAAAGGGTTAAATAAAACACAAACACATTATTTAAAATTATTTTAATGAAATAAAAACAATGGTTGTTGGAGTATTTTATTCTATGCCCAATCCAGTCACTGAAGACCCTCGTTCTGTAAGTAAAAAAACATAATAAACCAACAATATCCTTACCCTCCGCAGATCTGTAACGTCCAACGATGTAAATCCATCTGAAGGGGTTAAAATATTTTGCAGCCACGAGCTTTGCTAATGCAATGATGCTCATGGCTGCAAAAACCCCGGAAAATGAAGGTAAAGTAGGTCAATGACCTATATTTAGCTTCATTTGCGGTGAGGCGCCCTCTGCTGGCTGTTCCTAGATCGTGGGAACTTTCCTAGAAAGCTCCCAGGCTTTCTAGGTAAGTTCCCACGATCTAGGAACAGCCAGCAGAGGGCGCCTCACCGCAAATGAAGCTAAATATAGATCATTGACCTATATTTAGCTTCATTCCCCGGGGTTTTGCAGCAAGGAGCAGCCTGCATTAGCGGAACTCCTTGCTGCAAAATGTTTTAACCCCTTCAGAAGGATTTACATCGTTGGACTTTACAGATCTGCGGAAGGTAAGTATATTGTTGGTTTATTATGTTTTTTCTTTTACAGAACGAGGGTCTTCAGTGATTGGATTGGGCGTTAAATAAAATATTACAACAACCTTTGTTTTTATTTCATTAAAATAATTTTTAATAATGTGTGTGGTTTTTTTTAACCCTTTCATTCAATTGGATTAATAATGGATAGGTGTCATAATTGACGCCTCTCCATTATTAATTAGGCTTAATGTCACCTTACAAGGTGGCATTAACCCTTCATTACCCCATATCCCACCGCTACACGGGAATGGGAAGAGAGTGGCCAAGTGCCAGAATAGGCGCATCTTCCAGATGTGCCTTTTCTGGGGTGGCTGGGGGCAGGTGTTTTTAGCCAGGGGGGGGGGCAATAACCATGGACCCTCTCCAGGCTATTAATATCTGCCCTCAGTCACTGGCTTTACTACTCTGGCGGAGAAAATTGTGCGGGAGCCCACGCCAATTTTTTCCGCAATTTAACCCTTTAATTTAGTAGATAGAACGGCCAAATTTTTGCAGATACACACTACTGACATTAGTCGTGTGGAATCTGCAAAAAAAATGGAGAGAGGACATGGTTTACTGTATGTAAACCAGGTCTCATATCATGTCGGGTTTAGGAAGGAGAAAGAAAAAGCTGGTAATTGAATTACCGGCTTTCAAGCTGTATAGCGCTGGAATAAATATTAATATATATACATATATGTGTCTCACTGACATATATATATATATATATATATATATATATATATATATATATATATATATATATATATATATATATATATATATATATATATATATACCCCTATTCTATGTGTACACATTTATTCTACCTATTGGACTGGAAGCTGTCAGTGTGATTTTACTGTACACCGCACTGAATTGCCGGCTTTTCTCTCTAACAGCGTTGCGTATTTCTCGCAAGTCACACTGCTTGTCCGTGTGTAATCCGTATTTTTCACGCTTCCATAGACTTTCATTTGGCGTATTTCTTGCGCAGTACGGTGACAAACGCAGCATGCTGCGATTTTGTACGGCCGTAGAAAGCCGTATAATACTGATCAGTAAAATACGGCAGATAGGAGCAGGGGCATAGAGAATAATTGTGCCGTATTTTTTGCGAGTTTTACGGACGTAGTTTCTGCGCTCTTACGTCCGTAAAACTTGCAAGTGTGAAGCCGGCCTAACGGACACGTGCCAACAAGCTGCTTTTCATAACTATCTCAATGTTCAGTGAAAAACTACAGCCTCTGCTTCACAGCATGAAAAGAAGCAAATTGTGACATGGCTGTTAGTATGAAAATCAGATATGAGTGGTGAGGGGATGACTGGAACTGGTAAGCAGAGCAAAATCCTGACAGTGAGTACATAACAAGCTGATAAGATTGGGCATGCTACATTGCTTAACTTTATAATTAAAGAAATTGTCTAGGTTAGTAATGAAGGCTTGCAGTCACACTATGTGACTGCAGACTACTGAATCCTCACAGCTTGTGCACTGTCAGGATTCTCCTGCACAGCAAGTGGTCAATCAGGTGACCTCAAGTATTCTATTTGCATTTTCCGGCCATTTTCCATATAGATGTGCGTGGCCTTGCTCAATACAAGTGATTTGAGCGAACCATCGCTTTTCTAGTTGGTATGTATGCAAATCGCATACATGTGGTCACGTGGCTTCCTGTTCTCCAGAGAATCCTGACAATAAGCTGTGAGGATACAGAAGTCTGCAGTCACATAGTGAATGCAGACTTTCATCATATACCTGGACAACCCTTTTAATGCTCCTAATAACTAGAGATGGGCGAACCTGAACAGTAAAGTTCGGCACCAGTACCGAACACCTACTGTTGGGGCATGGACACCGAACATGGACTTCACCAGGAACTCCGTGTTACTGTTCGGGTTCGGCTGCCTGAACACCGGGTGTTTGTCATCCTGTCATGTGCATGATAGCGTGGCAAACACCGCTTCTGATCGGCAGTGAAATCATCCCAGGCGGTCAGAGCTGCAGTTGCCACACGGACAAAAGACATCATGAGTTCTCAGCTGTGAAGTTTACCTCTGTTCACTGGTATCAGCTGATGGGACAACTGCTCCCATCATCCGAAACCTGCTGCCGCTAATAACAGCGAGAGCAGGAGCGGCAGATGGGAGTATTCATCAGCTCTCCTGCACTGTAAATTAAAATAAATAAATAAATAAATCTTGGGTTCCCCTGTATTTTTGTTAACCAGCCAGGCCAAACTCGCAGCTGGGATCTGAAACCCTCAGCTGTCAGCTTCAGCAAGGCTGGTTATCAAGAATAGAGTGGTCCCTACGCCATATTTTTTTATTATTTAAATCATTTTAAAAAACAGCGAGTGTTCCCCCTCATTTTTGACAACCAACCTTGCTAAAGCAGACAGCTGGGGTCTGGTATTCTCAGGCTAGTAAGGGTCCATGGAAATTGCTTCCTCCCTGCCTAAAAATAGCAGCCCGCAGCTGCACAGAAAAGGCACATCTATTAGATGTGCCAATTCTGGCACTTTGCTCGACCCTTTACACTTGCCCTGTAGTGGCGGCAAGTGGGGTGATAGTTGGGGGGGAGGGGTTGATGTCACCTTTGTATTGTCTGGTGACATCAAGCCCCGAGGTTAGTAATGGAGAGTCGTCTATAAGATGCCCCCATTGCTAACCCCATAGTCACATTGTATGAAAACACAGACACCAAGAATAAAGTCCTTTAATTTAAAAAAATTACACAGACTCCTTTAATACTCTCAATTAAACCATACTTACGACCTTGCCTAAGTCCACCAAAACAATTGATCTCCTGTAATAAACCAAAAATAATAAAACAACAATATGCATACATGTCTGTCGTTCTGTCCAGGGCGGAAATCCATGTCTGGGCGAAAAAACAGTTTTCAACCTGGACGGTGCCAAGCTGCGACCATCCAGGCTGAGAACCACTGAGGAATGAACTGCTTTTATCGCAGCCTCAGTGACTGGAGGTGATGTCATTGATATCCATAGCCTCTTATCAGCCTGAGAATACCAACCCCAAGCTGTCAGCTTTAGCAAGGTTGGTTGTAAAAAATGGAGGGGGACCGCACTCCTGTTTTTTAAATTATTTAAATAATTAATTATGGATAATGGGGAAGAGACAGGAGGTCGGAGTGCTGCCGCTCTGGTGGTGGTGAGGGGGCAGAATGGTTATTGCAGGCTGTAGGCTTTCCTGAAGAGATGGGTTTTCAGATTCCGTCTGAAGGATCCGAGGGTGGTGGATAATTGGACGTGTTGAGGATGGGGGATATTCGGAAGGCGGTTGTGTGAGGAACGAATAAGTGTAGGAGGAGAGTAGGAGGTCGAGTGCGAGTTTTGCCTGGCTGGTTAACAAAAATACAGGGGAACCCATGCCGGGTTTATTTTTATTTATTTACAGCTCAGGAGTGGCAAATGAATACTCCCAACCGTTGCTCCTGCTCTCGCTGTTATTAGCGGCAGCAGGTGTCAGATGATGGGAGCTGTAGTCCCATCAGCTGATACTAGTGACTGGAGGTAAAGTTTATACCTCTGATCACAGCTGAGCGCTCACGCCGTCTTCTGACAGCGTGGGAACCGCAGCTCTCTAACCGGCGGGGATGATTTCACTGCCGATCAGAAGCGGTATTGGCCACGCTGTCTTGCACATTACAGTGCAGCAAACACTGGATGTTTGGGCCCCCCATTCAAGTAAATGGGGTCTGGGTTTGGGTTTTGGGTACTGTTCTGATACCCGAACCCAAACTTTTTGCAACTGTTCTGCTTGACCCGAACATCCAGGTGTTCGCTCATCTCTACTCCTAACATGAATACAAATAAAGTAACGCTTAACTTGTCAGATCGCACAATTCTTTATTACATGGCCATTTAATCTTACAAGTTATTGAATTTTACGTGTGTACAGGATCAGAACAAATCACAGCACAGGAATATATATCACCAGAACCACCAGCAATAAAGAAAAACATCACTAAAACCCTTGTCAGTACAGAAATACTAATGCTGAGGCCTAAGGGTGGATTTTCATACCGCAGATTTTATTGCAAAAAGTGCTGTAGAAAATGTAATAAATCTGTCACCAGGTTTTTAATACATATATGGAGAGCAAACTAATGTAGATAAAGACCCGGATTCCAGTGTTGTCCCCTTGTGGGTTGCTTAGTATGGTTTTGATACAATCATGATTTTAGCAGCAGATGATCACTGCTGCCAATCAGTGGTGTGGGCGGAGTTATACAGAGCTCAGGATTTAGAGCAGGGGTCCCCAACTCCAGACCTCAAGGCCCACCAACATGTCATGTTTTCAGGATTTCCTTAGTCTTGCCCAGGTAATAATTGCATCACCTGTGCAATGCAAAGGAAATCCTGAAAACATGACCTGTTGGTGGGCCTTGAGGACTGGAGTTGGGGACCCCTGATTTAGAGAACTGGTAGATCTGTGGCAAATAAAATTGGGATTTTCTGAAAACTGCAGCAAGCAGCCCCTTAAGTGACACATCACTGGAATTAGGGTCTCTGCCCCTAAATTATGCTGCTCTCATGTAGGGTAGCAAAAACATGGCGACATCTTCTCTTTACACTATATGTACCCTCGCTTACAGCCTGTGATGCATTCTGCAGCTGCACTGACCGTTTTACTGGTTGCCATTGGAAAGAAGACAACAAACGTTTCATCGGAAACACATCCTTTAGCTCAGCTGAGCTTTAATGCAGTGGGGCATTAAGCTGTCATGGCATCGGATTACTGTAGTGTCTGGGGCACAGCTGAAGATGTGAGTGCACGCTTAGGGTTATTATAGGCTGTATCTCAGGATCAGCATTTTTAAGGTTAACCTTCCAGATTTGTAAAGTTATTTTTATAAGCAAGCTGAAGTGAAAAGCAGATGGATGAACCCTTTAAAGATATTTCTCTTCAGTCATCTCTATTTATTTGCAGTGGAGAGACTGACCAAAGCCAAATTCTTTACTGCCTAGAAGCATGAGCGCCATACAACTCCGGCCACTTAAATATAGGCATGCCAATGGTTAAATTAGAACAATGTCAACAATTATGTTATATGCCCAGGATATGCCCTCCTCGTCCTCCCCATTTACTAGAACAATCCACTCCATACCTTGTCCGGTATCTAGGTCCTCTTCATTTGACCGGTTTTGATGGAGCATATAGATGGTAGAGTGAATATCATTACTACACAACAGAAAGCTGAGGGAAATCAAAGTTGTAGTCATGCAGAAGGTAATGTTTAGATTTATTTTTTTTTTCCATTTATTTTGACATTTAACATTTTTGGGGGGTTTATGCTAAAAACCGTGAAGGCAGAATTGTTTATATTGGCCATGAGATGGAAATCTCCACTGCTGACTGTGAACATATTGTAAGGTAGGTTCAGGTGATATATGCAGCAGAAGAAAAGTTTGCTGCACCTAAATGCTTCTATTAATTTCTATCCACCATGAATTAAATGTGTTAAAAATCTAATAACCACGAACTGTAAGGCTGTGTGCACACGTTGCTGATTTTTTCGTGTTTTTTCGTGATAAAAACGCTATAAAACCGCAAAAAAACCAGCATACAATAAGCATCCCATCATTTAGAATGAATTCCGCATGTTTTGTGCACATGATGCGTTTTTTTTCCGTGAAAAAAACACATTGTGGTAAAAAACGCAGCATGTTCATTAATTTTGCATTTTTTTTGCGGATTTCCCACTATAAAATGCATTGGGAAATGTCCGGAAAAAAAACGCAAAAAACGCAAAAAACGCATGAAGATTTCTTGCAGAAAATTTCAGGTTTTTCTCAGGAATTTTCTGCAAGAAATCCTGAACGTGTGCACATAGCCCAAGAGCTGATCATTTTTTTTATGTCATCTACACCGTAGGACATTCTGCACAACTCCTCCTTCTTCATCTAGTATAAATATGTGGGATTTTTTTTTTTTGCCTTTTTGGAACTTTCGCATGACTTTTTGATCACTATTTATTACACTTTTTGTAAAGTGAAATAAAAAAAAATATTCTGGGTGTTTTTTTTTTTCTTAAGCACATTTTAGTATTTAGTGTACTGTTAACATCGCAACTTATTCTGCAGGTCAATAAAACTGACAATAACACATTTCTATAGGTTTTTTTGTTTCTACTTTATCATATTCTGAGACCCTCCAACCTACAGTATTTTTTTTTCAGGACAAGCTGAAGCTGTAGTTTTTACTGGTGCCATTTGTAGGTACACATGGCTTTTAGATAACTTTATATTTTATTTTTTTACAAGGCGGATGAACAAATATCAGCAATTCTTTTTATTGTGAAAACTGTTTTTTTTTTCTCTTTAAAAAAAAATTGTATTTAAAACATTTAACATGTTTTTGCAATTCTTATTAGTCCCCTAATGTGATTTGAACATGCTATTTCGTGACCACATACCGTATATACTCGAGTATAAGCCGACCCGAGTATAAGCCGACCCCCCTAATTTTGCCACAAAAAACTGGGAAAACTTATTGACTCGAGTATAAGCCTAGGGTGGAAATGCAGTGTTTATACTGGCCCCATAGATGCCCCAATACAGTGCTCTGCAGTGTTTATACTGGCCCCATAGATGCCCCAATACAGTGCTCTGCAGTGTTTATACTGGCCCCATAGATGCCCCAATACAGTGCTCTGCAGTGTTTATAGTGGCCCCATAGATGCCCCAATACAGTGCTCTGCACTGTTTATATTGGCCCCATAGATGCCCCAATACAGTGCTCTGCACTGTTTATATTGGCCCCATAGATGCCCCAATACAGTGCTCTGCAGTGTTTATACTGGCCCCATAGATGCCCCAATACAGTGCTCTGCAGTGTTTATACTGGCCCCATAGATGCCCCAATACAGTGCTCTGCAGTGTTTATATTGGCCCCATAGATGCCCCAATACAGTGCTCTGCAGTGTTCATAGTGGCCCCATAGATGCCCCAATACAGTGCTCTGCAGTGTTCATAGTGGCCCCATAGATGCCCCAATACAGTGCTCTGCAGTGTTCATAGTGGCCCCATAGATGCCCCAATACAGTGCTCTGCAGTGTTCATAGTGGCCCCATAGATGCCCCAATACAGTGCTCTGCAGTGTTCATAGTGGCCCATAGATGCCCCACATTAATCTGTGCGATGGCCGCTGCTGCTGCAATAAAAAAAAAAAAAAGCCATACTCACCTCGCTACTTGCAGCTCCCAGCGTCCGGTCCCGGCGTCTGTCTGCACTGACTGATCAGGCAGAGGGCGCCGCGCCCACTAGTGCGTCATCGCGCCCTCTGACCTGAACAGTCAGAGCGCAGATAGACGCCGGGAAGATGGATCGGCGGCTGGAACGAGGACAGGTGAATATGCTATACTCACCTAGTCCTGGCGATCCTCGCGCTGTCCCCTCCTGTCTTCCGCGCTGCAGCTTCTTTCTCTGTCAGCGGTCACCGGCACCGCTGACAGAGAAATGAATACGCGGCTCCGCCCCTATGGGAGGTGGAGCCGCTTATTCATATCTCTAATGAGCGGTCCCACGTGACCGCTGAAGAGAGGAAGAAGCTGCAGCGCGGAAGCCCGTGGGACGGCAGGGACAGCGCGAGGATCGCTGGGACTAGGTAAGTATACCCCAGCGCCCTCAGCCCCTCACCCGCCGACCCTGCCACTACCGTGACTCGAGTATAAGCCGAGGGGGGCACTTTCAGCCCAAAAATTTGGGCTGAAAATCTCGGCTTATACTCGAGTATATACGGTAATTTATCAGCATCCAACTGCACTGAAAGGGATGTAGGAATGGTGATGACAGCTGCATACTGTGACATGTAAAAGTTTGGGCACCCCTGGTTAAAATTACTGCTACTTTGAACAGTTAAGCAAGTTGACAATGAAATGATTTCTTAAAGGGCTAAAGTTAAAGCGGACATATTTCCTTTGTATTTTGGGCAATATATATATAATCTTTTACATTTTAAAAATTATAGAAAAGAAAATGGGCAGATGCAAAAGTTTGGCCACCCTGCATGGTTAGTACCTAGTAGCACCCTCTTTTGAAAGTATCACAGCTTGTAAACACTTGTAGTCTAGAGTCTTTCAAGTATTGTTTGAAGGATTTTCATCCATTCTAGTTTGGAAAATTCTTCGTTCTGTGAGATTCCTAGGTCGTCTTGCATGTACTGCTATTTTGAGGTCTAGTCACAGATTTTCAATGATCAGATCAGGGGACAGTGAGGGCCATTGTAAAGCCATCAGCCTTCGCCTATTGTGGATTTTGACATGTTTTGATCATTATTCATTTGTAGAAGTCATCTTCTTTTCAACTTCAGCTTTTTACAGATGGTGTTATATTTGCATTAATAATTTGTTGAAGTTTCATTGAATAAATTCTTCCCTCTACTCATGAAATGTTCTCCGTGACATTGGCTCCAAAGCACGATTGATCCACCCTCATGCTTAATGGTTGGCGAGATGTTCTTTTCCTGAAATTCTGTTCCTTTTTTTCTCCACACATAGCTTTCATCATTGTGGTCAAAAACCTCATCGGTCCACAGTACTTATTTAGAAAATGTGTCAGACTTGTTTAGATGTTCTTTTGCATACCACTGATGTCGAATTTTATGGTGAGGATTCAGGAAATGTTTTCTTTTGCTGACTCTTCCATGAAAGTCATGTTTGTGCAGGTGTCTCTGAACAGTAGAACAATGTACCACAACTCCAGAGTCTTTCTGAAGGTCTCAAGCAGTAAAGTGGGAGTTCTGATTTACCTCTGTGGCAATCCTACAAACTGCAGTGACTGAAATTTTGCTTGGTCTTCCATACTTTATCTTGACCTCCACTGTTCCTGTTATCTGCCATTTCTTAATTACTTTTTGAACTGAGGAAAGGGCAACTTCAAAACTTGCCATCTTCTTATAGCCTTCTCCTGCTTTGTTGGCCTCCACCATTTTCATTTTTCAGAGTGCTAGGCAGCTGCTCAAAAGAACCTATGGCTGCTGTTTTTGGCACAAGGTTGGAGGAGGCTGGGTTTTTATAAAGCTGGTAAATTTGCATCACCTGGCCAATCGTAATGATAATGAACAAGGCATAACCATGAGAGGCTAATTAAGGTCTGAAACATTTGTCAAAGTTATCTGAGCGCACAAATTTTCAATGTTGCTCAAACTTTTGCATCGGCCCATTTTCCTTTTTGCAATTTTTAAAATGAAAAAATCATATATATATATATATATATATATATATATATATATATATATATATATATATTATACATTTAAAAAAAAAAAAAAAAAGGTGCCCAAACTTTTACATGCCACTGTATAATGGGTTCAATTACAACAGAAGCCTGGCTGTGTATTGCGGTAAACCCATGTGATCACTGTGATATTAATTAGTGCACCAAGACAAATATACAAGTACTCACTGTCCTCATGTAGCTTTAAGGGGTTAAAGTTGTTTTGGAGCAACTGAATAGCTTCTTTCCAGTACAAATTCATGAGTCGTCGTTCAGACAGAGCCATCCTGGAATGGATTTTCAAAGCAAGTGCGCCAGCCACATTAGGTTTAAGAGATCCATTTATTTAATGTGTGAAGGCTGTACTGTGAAATCTTGTGACATATCCTCGTTTCCCTGAGTTTAAGTGGAAATGCCCACGTCAGAGGTTACAAATCCAGGCTACACCTAAATTTGCTGCCAACTTGCAGTGAATTTTAAGTATTTTATTGTTTATTGTAAACAAACTTTCCTATAGATACTTCCACTTCTTATATTCTTGCCTCCATGACCATACTGCTGCGGTAATGGCTGTTACTCCATCCACTACTACATTATGTAAATAGTGCAACATTTAAAATGTTTTACCTTTTCATATTTCTAGTTATGAATACAGTTCAGCAAAACCATCAGACAATTTAGGTGTAAAATATTTGAATACTTGAGTAATGTGTTGCTCAATTAACACACTGATGGCAAAGCACATACCGCATATACTTTTTATCCAAAAATTACATACATTTTCAAATTGTTAATGTAATCTCTCCCTTCCAATAAAGGGTTTTTGGATCAGTAAATGTTACATAAGGAAACTCGGTGGATCCTTGTTCATAATGTGAATAGGTTGAATGTTTGTATATACATGTTTGTGAATATATACAGTCATGGCCAAAAGTATTAACACCCCTGCAATTCTCTCAGATAATACTCAGTTTCTTCCTGAAAATGATTGCAATCACAAATTCTTTGGTATTATTGTCTTCATTTAATTTGTCTTAAATGAAAAAACACAAAAAGAATTGTCCTAAAGCCAAATTGGATATAATTCCACACCAAACATAAAGGGGGTGGACAAAAGTATTGGCACTGTTCGAAAAATCATGTGATGCTTCTCTAATTTGTGTAATTAACAGCACCTGTAACTTACCTGTGGCACCTAACAGGTGTTGGCAATAACTAAATCACACTTGCAGCCAGTTGACATGGATTAAAGTTGACTCAACCTATGTCCTGTGTCCTTGTGTGTACCACATTGCGCATGGAGAAAAGAAAGAAGACCAAAGAACTGTCTGAGGACTTGAGAAACCAAATTGTGAGGAAGCATGAGCAATCTCAAGGCTACAAGTCCATCTGCAAAGACCTGAATGTTCCTGTGTCTACCGTGCGCAGTGTCATCAAGAAGTTTAAAGCCCATTTCACTGTGGCTAACCTCCCTAGATGTGGACGGAAAAGAAAAATTGACAAGAGATTTCAAAGCAAGATTGTGCAGATGTTGGATAAAGAACCTTGACTAACATCCAAACAAGTTCAAGCTGCCCTGCAGTCCGAGGGTACAACAGTGTCAACCCGTACTATCCGTCGGCATCTGAATGAAAAGGGACTGTATGGTAGGAGACCCAGGAAGACCCCACTTCTTACCCTGAGACATAAAAAAGCCAGGCTGGAGTTTGCCAAAACTTACCTGAAACAGCCTAAAATGTTTTGGAAGAATGTTCTCTGTTCAGATGAGACAAAAGTAGAGCTTTTTGGGCAAAGGCATCAACATAGAGTTTACAGGAGAAAAAAAGAGGCATTCAAAGAAAAGAACACTGTCCCTACAGTCAAACATGGGGAAGGTTCCCTGATGTTTTGGGGTTGCTTTGCTGCCTCTGGCACTGGACTGCTTGACCATGTGCATGGCATTATGAAGTCTGAAGACTACCAACAAATTTTGCAGCATAATGTAGGGCCTAGTGTGAGAAAGCTGGGTCTCCCTCAGAGGTCATGGGTCTTCCAGCCGGACAATGACCCAAAACACACTTCAAAAAGCACTAGAAAATGGTTTGAGAGAAAGAACTGGAGACTTCTAAGGTGGCCAGCAATGAGTTCAGGCCTGAATCCCATAGAACACCTGTGGAGAGATCTAAAAATGGCAGTTTGGAAAAGGCACCCTTCAAATATCAGGGACCTGGAACAGATTGCCAAAGAAGAATGGTCTAAAATTCCAGCAGAGCTTTGTAAGAAACTCATTGATGGTTACCGGAAGCGGTTGGTCGCAGTTATTTTGGCTAAAGGTTGTGCAACCAAGTATTAGGCTGAGGGTGCCAATACTTTTGTCTGGACCATTTTTGGAGTTTTGTGTGAAAAGATCAATGTTTTGCTTTTTGCTTCATTCTCTTTTGTGTTTTTTCATTTAAGACAACTTAAATGCAATCACAAATTCTTTGGTATTATTATCTTCAATCATTTTCAGGAAGAAACTGAGTATTATCTGACAGAATTGCAGGGGTGTTAATACTTTTGGCTATGACTGTGTGTGTGTATATATATATATATATATATATATATATATATATATACAGTATATATATATTGTGTATATAAAGCTATTTTCTCTTATGTCAAATAAATGAGTTATCTCTTGCTACTTGTTTGGCGCATGGATTAGTTATTTGTAGTATACACACAGACCCCAAGCCATTTTTTTAAGTTACTTATTTAGAAAATAAAAAAACGGTGTGGGGACCCCTCTATTCCTGATAACCAGCCATGATAAAGCTGACAGCTGAGGGTAGCAACCCGCAGCTGTCAGTTTTGCTATGCTGGTTATCAAAAATAGTGGGGGACCTATGCCATTTTATTTATTTTTTTATTCATAGCGCAGGCATCGACTGATTAACACGCCCATCAACCGCCGCCTGCTCTTGCTTTTATTAGCGGCAGCAGGCATAGGCTAAAGGGAGTAGTGCTTTATCATCAGCCAACACCTCTGTGACCAGAGGTAAACTTTATACCGCCGGTCACACCTGCTGGTGCTCTGACCGGCGGTAATAATCTTACCGCATGTCAGTGCCGCCTGTGTTTTTCACGCTGTCATGCAGATGACAAATATAAAGAAAATGAGGTGCTCACTGTCCTTAGGTTAGGTGCTCAGGAGAAAAATAGAAATATCGAAAAAGGAAACTCCGGCACACAATGAAAGTCAATATAATTCACATATGAGATTATTTGGAAATTCTCATCACATTGCAAATAACGTTTCAAATGACGTTAAATCCGTTTAAAGAGAAAATTAATTAACACCGCATACGTAGTGAGATGAAGAAAACAGTGCTATTCATCACTTCACAGGTAATTATTTCAACGTTTCGGCCTGTAAGCCTTTTTCAAGAAAACCTGTATATGAATCTGTAATGATAACAAAAGTGAATACATTAAAATACATATATAACGCCAAAAAGCGTAACAAAATAAAAATAAAAGTAAAAAAAGTAAAAAAATTGGTAAGGTGATAAAACAATGATGGGATAAAACAAAACCTCGAATCATATCCTGAAATCCCTTTAGAAAGTCCCTTACGGATATAAAAAACCATACATCTACATTCAAATACGAAGTCTGAACCTGAACAGTAACACAGACTTAATGGAGAAGTCTAAGTTTGGGGTCTGTACCTGAACAGTAGGTGCCCTGGTTAGCCCATCTCTAATCATCAACATACTCCCAAATTATTGCAGACCGCAAATGACTAAAACACATTTAGACAGAAAACAAGACCCCAAAATTAATTTAGAAATTAATCATGTCTATGGGAGCAGTAGTACTTGTGCATGACTACTGCTCCATAGACAATCAATGGAATGGAGGTCACAAAGGCTCATTACTGTTGAATTCACACAGGGACTTTGGAACTGTCTTCATAATCAGATTTCAGACCAGACTCCAATTTTAAAAACTCCAGATGCAAAACTTAATCCAGATTCCCAAATATATCCCCAAATTAAATCAGACTCCAAGCCACTAAATTAATTCCTAGCTTGGTGTAAAATAGGAAAGTTAAAACATAAAATAGTTGTACTAACCTACTGCTGCTCTGCTGCTCCTCTTCTAGCACTGTCTGGTTTTCCCCGCCTGTATCCAGACTTTGTCTTCTGTTATAACCAGAACTGGATGTAAAAAGCTAGCCTCTGTTGATCCTCAGGCCAAACATGTAACCTCTGCAGCCAATCACTAGTCACGGTCACAGCAGTAATGCTTTGGTTGCTGCTGCTGCTAGGTATTGGCTGCGTTGGATACATTTCCATACCTACCAGAAGTACCAACATCTTGAGTGGGTCTGAGCAATTCTATGAGATAAGCAGCAGAAAATCAGCAGGTGAGTATTTATTCTTTTCTCCTCTTATGCCATGCTCGGCAAGTAGATGCTTGGCAGTTTAGGGCACACGTTGGCAGCCCTAGCAGCAGCAGTACTACAGTATAGATGACATGATGAACAGGGAGTAGATGCGCGTTTGAGCTTGGGTCAACTGCGCTGGCAACAGCAGAATGTAGAAGACAGACAACGATCAGGCGATCAGACAGGTGGTATGGCAAATTTAGTAATTGGCATCAGTCATAGGTGAATGAAAGTTTGCACTGATCCATGTTTGATTCTCTTTTACCAATGTTAAGTTTTTCATACTAGTGAATAACCAACTCTGCTTAATTGTGGCAAAGCCAGAGGCCATGCTGAACACCCCATGTGACATTACAGGCTGGACATGACAGTCCACATGCTGTCACGTGTGTGTATGTATATTATATACAGCTCTGGCACAAATTAAGAGACCTCCACATCAAAACCCTGTCATGGGCAGCCCAATTTCCAGACCTGAACCCATTGAAAACCTCTGGAATGTAATCAAGAGGATGATGGATAGTCACAAGCCATCAAACAAAGAACTACTTAAATTTTTGCGCCAGGAGCAGTGTGAAAGACTGGTGGAAAGAATGCCAAGATGCTTGAAAGCTGTAATTAAAAATCATGGTTATTTCACAAAATATTGATTTCTGAACTCTTCCTGAGTTAAAAGGCACCCTCCCCAATTGGGAGGTGTCTGAGAAACCCCTCTAGGTTGTGTTAGGTGGTTTGTAGTGTGCAACTCTATGTTGCCAGGTGCCCGTCAGGGCCGGACTGGCCATCAGGCAGTTCTGGCATTTGCCAGAGGGGCCGCCACCTGCCATGTGCCGCTCCCTCTGCAGGAGCCCCTTTGATGTGGTGACAGTACAGGAGCCGCTCAGGAGAAGGAGGCGAGGCCTCAACTGCTCTTTTTATGCAAACATCAGCAGGGCCAGGAGTTGGCAGTCAGGAGGAAGAGTGGAGGTAAACTGGGCTGGGGGCAGGGAGGCATTTATATCCTAGCTCCTGCTCATGGTCGGGGATAAGTTACATACCTCTATTTGAGGCCGCACAAGACAGAGCTGCTTGTCTGTAGCACCCAGCCAATGAAATCAAGCAGGGGAGCTACAGAAACCAATGGGAGGAGGTGGGAGGGGCCAGTGCTGTGAGGAGAACAAGATGATGGAAGATTACATTGCTGAGCTCCTTCAATAGCAGCTGCAGCATTCCCTCCTCTGCTGTATCAGTGCTGGAGGATGCAGGGCTGAGAGTGAGAGGATCGTAGGCATCATGAAAGTCAGTGCCAATCCGACCTGTGACGCCTATGTGGCGTCACGGAGGGATCGCGTCCCTGCAGATCGGGTGAAAGGGTTAACTCCAATTTCACCAAATCTGCAGGGACGGGGGGAGTGGTACTTCAGCCCGGGTGTGTGGCACGGGGGGGGGTGGCTTCGCCCCCCGTGGCTACGATCGCTCTGATTGGCTGTTGAAAGTGAAACAACCAATCAGAGCAATTTGTAATATTTCACCTATGAAAAGTGGTGAAATATTACAATCCAGCCATGGCCGATGCTGCAATATCATCGTCCATGGCTGGAAACCCTGATCTGCCCCCCGCCACCTATCTCCTCCCCAGTCCTCCGTTCTGTCACGTACTGTGGTCCGCTCCCCTTCGTTCTCCTGTCCGCTCCCCCGTGCTCCGATCCACCCCCGTGCTCCGATCCCACCCCCTCATACTTACGAGCCTCCCGGTGTCCGTCCGTCTTCTTCATGGGCGCCGCCATCTTCCAAATGGTGGGCGCATGCGCAGCGTGCCCGCCGAATCGGCCGGCCGGCAGATTCGTTCCAGGTACATTTTGATCACTGTGATAGATTTTATCAATTACAGTGATCAAAAAAAAAAAAAAAGTAAATGAATGCCCCCTTTATCACCCCCATAGGTAGGGACAATAATAAAATAAAAAAATAAATAAATAAAATATATATATATATATATATATATATATATAGAGAGAGAGAGAGAGAGAGAGAGAGAGAGAGAGAGAGAGAAGAAAAAAGAACCAACCAGCACTCCCAATGTTAACACATGCAAGCTGCATCATATAGATATAAAGAAACACAGCAGCACATGTACATAAATCCTGGCCATGTGAAAACACAGACAAATATTTGATATGAATCATACTACTCAAAAATATTTTTTCATAAAACATTTAAAAAAAAATTTTTTTTTTCATAAAACTTAGTTATAGATAAAATGAAGATTCTTAGCGCATAAATTGGCCAATTCATGTGTGCCCATCAACCACGGCAAGGTGATCTCCCTCTGATGGGTCCTACTCTACTGTACATGCCACTCTTGGGCCACCAGCCTACAACTTAGGACAAACATGTCACTCTGGGCTAAACCTACAATTTATGGGCAAGTAGAGATGATTACCGCCACCTGCAAGGTCAATGGGAGGAGTGCAAGATCAGTCTGGATGCAGCCTCATCCATGCACTAAACAAAGAGGAAAAAAAACCAACCAGCACTCCCAATGTGAACACATGCAAGCTGCAAGCTGCATCATATAGATATAAAGAAACACAGCAGCACATGTACATGAATCCTGGCCATGTGAAAACACAGACAAATATTCGATATGAATCATACTACTCAAAAATATTTTTTCATAAAACATTTTTCAAAAAATGTTTTTTCATAAAACTTACAGTTATAGATAAAATGAAGATTCTTAGCGCATAAATTGGCCAATTCATGTGTGCCCATCAACCATGGCAAGGTGATCTCCCTCTGATGGGTCCTACTCTACTGTACATGCCACTCTTGGGCCACCAGCCTACAACTTAGGACAAACATGTCACTCTGGGCTAAACCTACAATTTATGGGCAAGTAGAGATGATTACCGCCACCTGCAAGGTCAATGGGAGGAGTGCAAGATCAGTCTGGATGCAGCCACATCCATACACTAAACAAAGAGAAAAAAAAAAACCAACCAGCACTCCCAATGTGAACACATGCAAGCTGCATCATATAGATATAAAGAAACACAGCAGCACATGTACATGAATCCTGGCCATGAGAAAACACAGACAAATATTCGATATGAATCATACTACTCAAAAATATTTTTTCATAAAACATTTTTCAAATATATATAAATTTTTTTTTTTTCCACTAGGGTTAGGGCTAGAATTAGGGTTAGAACTAGGGTTAGGGTTAGAATTGGGCTATGTGCACACGGTGCGGATTTGGCTGCGGATCCGTAGCGGATTTGTAGCAGTTTTCCATCAGGTTTACAGTACCATGTAAACCTATGGAAAACCAAATCCGCTATGCACATGTTGCGGAAAACCAGTGTTGTATTTTCCACAGCATGTCAATTCTTTGTGCGGATTCTGCAGCGTTTTACACCTGTTCCTCAATAGGAATCTGCAGGTGAAATCCACACAAAAAACACTGGAAATCCGCGGTAAAACGCAGTGCCTTTTACCTGCGGATTTTTCAAAAATGGTGCTGAAAAATCTCACGAATCCGCAACTTGGGCACATAGCTTTGGGGTTAGGGATGGAATTAGAGTTGGAATTAGGGCTAGGGTTGGAAATGGGGTTAAGCTTAAGCTTGTGGTTACGGTTATGGTTAGGGGTGTGTTGGAGTTAGGGTTGGGATTAGGGGTAGGATTAGGGTTGGGATTAGGGTTAGGGGTGTGTTGGGGTTAGGGTTGTGGTTAAGGGTGTGTTGGGGTTAGGGTTATAGATAGAGTTTGGAATAGGGTTAGGGGTGTGTTGGGGTTAGTGTTGGAGTTAGAATTGAGGGGTTTCCACTGTTTAGGCACATCAGGGGTCTCCAAACGCAACATGGCGCCACCATTAATTCCAGCCAATCTTGTGTTCAAAAAGTCAAATGGTGCTCCCTCCCTTCCGAGCCCTGACGTGCGCCCAAACAGTGGTTTACCCCCACATATGGGGTACCAGCATACTCAGGACAAACTGGGCAACAATTATTGGGGTCCAATTTCTCCTGTTACCTTTGGGAAAATAAAAAATTGCTTGCTAAAGCATAATTTTTGAGGAAAGAAAAATGATTTTTTATTTTCACGGCTTTGCAATGTAAACTTCTGTGAAGCACTTGGGGGTTCAAAGTGCTCACCACATATCTAGATAAGTTCCTTGTGGGGTCTAGTTTCCAAAATAGGGTCACTTGTGGGGGGTTTCTACTGTTTAGTCACATCAGGGGCTCTGCAAACGCAACGTGACGCCCACAGACCATTCCATCAAAGTCTGCATTTCAAAAGTCACTACTTCCCTTCCGAGCCCCGACGTGTACCCAAACAGTGGTTTACCCCCACATATGGGGTATCAGTGTACTCAGGACAAACTGGGCAACATCTATCGGGGTCCAATTTCTCCTGTTACCCTTGTGAAAATAAAAAATTGCTTGCTAAAACATCATTTTTGAGGAAAGAAAAAAGGATTTTTTTTATTTTCACGGCTCTGCGTTATAAACTTCTGTGAAGCGCTTGGGAGTTTAAAGTGGTCACTGCACATCTAGATTAGTTCCATGGGAGGTCTAGTTTCCAAAATGGGGTCACATGTGGGGGAGCTCCAATTTTTAGGCACACAGGGGCTCTCCAAACACGACATGGTGTCCGCTAACGATTGGAGCTAATTGTTCATTCAAAAAGTCAAATGGCGCTCCTTCCCTTCCGAGCCCTGCCGTGTGGTTTACCCCCACATGTGAGGCATCAGTGTACTTAGGATAAATTGCCCAATAAATTTTAGGATCCATTTTATCCTGTTGCCCATGTGGAAATTAACAAATTGAGGCGAAAAGAAATTTTTTGTGAAAAAAATGTACTTTTTCATTTTACGGATCAATTTGTGAAGCACCTGGGGGTTCAAAGTGCTCACTATGCATCTAGATAAGCTCCCTGGGCCATCTAGTTTCCAAAATGGGGTCACATGTGGGAGAGCTCCAATGTTTAGGCACACAGGGGCTCTCCAAACGCGACATGATGTCCGCTAAAGATTGGAGCCAATTTTTCATTGAAAAAGTGAAATGGCGCTCCTTCCCTTCCGAGCCCTGTCGTACACCCAAACAGTGGTCCCCCCCACATATGGGGTATCGGCGTACTCAGGACAAATTGTACAATAATTTTTGCGGTCCAGTTTCTGTTTTTACCCTTGGGAAAATAAAAAAAATTGTTGTTAAAAGATCATTTTTATGACTAAAAAGTTAAATGTTCATTTTTCCTTCCATGTTGCTTCTGCTGCTGTGAAGCACCTGAAGGGTTAATAAACTTCTTGAATGTGGTTTTGAGTACCTTGAGGGGTGCATTTTTTAGAATAGTGTCACTTTGGTGTATTTTCAGCCATATAGACCCCTCAAACTGACTTCAAATTTGAGGTGGTCCCTTAAAAAAATGGTTTTGTAAATTTTGTTGTAAAAATGAGAAATCGCTGGTCAAATTTTAACCCTTATAAATTTCTAGCAAAAAAAAATTTTGTTTCCAAAATTGTGCTGATGCAAAGTAGACATGTTGGTAATGTTATTTATTAACTATTTTGTGTCACATAACTCTCTCGTTTAACAGAATAAAAATTCAAAATTTGAAAATTGCAAAATTTTCAAAATTTTAGCCAAATTTCCATTTTTTTGACAAATAAACGCAAAAATTATCGACCTAAATTTACCACTAATATGAAGCCCAATATGTCATGAAAAACATTCTCAGAACCGCTAGGATCCGTTGAAGCGTTCCTGAGTTTTTACCTCATAAAGGGACACAGGTCACAATTGCAAAAACCGGCCAGGTCATTAAGGTCAAAATAGGCTGGGTCATGAAGGGGGTAAAGGGAACTTATCTCTAGTGTTGAGCCACCTCCCTAGTGTTCGGGTTCGGTTCATCGAACAGGGAGGTGTTCGTTGAACTGTTCGTCGAACGTTGGACGAACACCGTCGAACCCCATTGAAACCAATGGCAGGCAAACACATACAAACACATGGAAAACACATAGAAAACACCTTAAAAGGTGTCCAAAAGCTGACAAACTGCTCAGAAGACACAAAAAACACATGGAAAAGTCACAACTACATATAGTCATGCGAAAAGAAAAGAGGTGGAGGAGTAAAAGGAGGAGAAGACACAGATATAGGCATGTCATGCCCTTCTTAAATCAAGAAAGGCTGGAGTAAAAATCTAAACTCACTCTACCAACACCCAGACGTCTTGACAAAAAAAAGAAATATCTTTAGGTAGAATGGCGGCGGGTCCATTTAGAAGAAGTAGTGGTACCCCCGTTGGGAGTTGTGCCAAAAAATGAACCCAATACATTCAGACTAATCCACCATTTGTCATATCCAAGGGGCAGGTCAGTAAACGACAACATTGATGAGGATCCAAGTACAGTACTATGTACTGTACCTCCTTTGATGAAGCAATCAGGCGGGTCAAAAAGTTGTTAAGGGGCACCCTAATGGTGAAAACAGACATTGAGGGGGCGTTCCGGTTACTACCTGTGCCTCCGAATAGTGTCCTCCCATTGGGCTGATTCTGTGAAGGAGCATACTACATAGATCGCTGTTTGCCCATGGGGTGCTCCATATCCTGCTCACTATTTGAGGCGTTTAGTTGCTTCCTCGAATGTGTCATCATGGACGTTTGTAAGGCGGCACACATTATCCATTACCTCGATGACTTCTTATGCCTGGGCCCAAAAGATTTGTCACAGTGTGAAAACACGCGGTAGTCCACCTGTGAGAAGGAGGGAGAGTGGACATATCAGAGTCGAGGGGTTAGATTGAGAAAGAAAGAAGGCGGTGTAGCTTGCTTCATGGGTGGGGTACGCTGCTGAGTAGCACTAAATTCTACTAGCCCCAAAAGGATTTCCTGGGCTAGATGCCGTTAAAAAATAGTACTTAGGCAAACAAGCGGTGTAGCTTGCCTCATGGGTGGGGTACTGTGCTGAGTAGCACAAAATGCTATTAAGTACAAAACGATTTCCTGGGCTAGATGCAGTTAAAAATTAGTAATTAGATCAACAGGCGGTGTAGCTTGCTTCATGGGTGGGGTACGCTGCTGAGTAGCACCAAATTCTACTAGGCCCAAAAGGATTTCCTGGGCTAGATGCCGTTACAAAATAGTAGTTAGGTAAACAAGGCGGTGGGTGGCTGGGCTACTCTGCTGACTAGCAGACACTGAAGCGTTGGAGCAGACCTCTGAATCCCAGGCCATAGTATGAGTAAACAACTCTGCAGACGACCCCACCCACCTGGAATTGACGATGGCAATGTCATGTAAAACTCAGCAAGGGGACTAAATAAGAGTCTCCATTTTTTCCAAAAATTCGGCCACAGACACCACTTAAGTGGCATCAATTTCGCCAGAGTTTTTTAAAACGGTTGGTGAGGTGATTTTCAAAAATCATCAAGCTTGTAGTCTCCCCAAGATGACACAGGGGTAGAAAAGTCCTTGCGGGTCCAGGATTTGTTCATCTTGATGAACGTTAGTCTGTCTACATTGTCACTGGACAGCCACGTGTGCTTATCTGTCAGCACACCACCAGCAGCGCTGAACACACATTCAGAGAGAACGCTGGCTGCGGGGCACAACAAGATCTCCAAGGTGTGAGTGGCGAGCTCAGGCCATTTTTCAAGATTGGAAGCTCAAAATGAGCAAGGGTCCAGTTCCACAGTCATGGCATCGATGTTAACTTGGAGATAATCTTGTACCATCCTCTCTAGGCGTTGGCTGTGCGTCAGACTTCTTCTCTCCTGTGGCCTTGCAAAGGATGGTCTAAAAAAATCTTGAAACGATTGGAAAAAATTGCTGTTACCACCAGATACGATGTTACTGTTACGGTCGAGAAACACGTGATGGTGTCTCCGCAGCTTCTTTACATGCATCTGCATATTTCCCATAAGGGATGGGGGCAGTGTTCTGGAATCACTGCGTTGAGAAACACGTGATGGTGTCTCTGCGGTGTTGGATGTTTTGGTCTCCCCGAGGCCAATCATCTGTGCCTTTATAGCCTTTTTACTAGGCACTGCTCCTAATAGCCAGATTCCTACTCCACACTGATGAGGGGCAAGACCCCGAAAAACAGCTGTCTGTGGATGGATACCATGCTTGGCATAGGTGGCTTTCCTTCATAGGATGCTGCCCTTCCCGTGGTTGTTCCTTCCCGGGGAAAGGCCTGGCTATTCACTGCTTGCGTCGAGAAACACGTGATGGTGTCTCCGCAGCTTCTTTACATGCATCTGCATATTTCCCATAAGGGATGGGGGCAGTGTTCTGGAATCACTGCGTTGAGAAACACGTGATGGTGTCTCCGCGGTGTTGGATGTTTTGGTCTCCCCGAGGCCAATCATCTGTGCCTTTATAGCCTTTTTACTAGGCACTGCTCCTAATAGCCAGATTCCTACTCCACACTGATGAGGGGCAAGACCCCGAAACAGCTGTCTGTGGATGGATACCATGCTTGGCATAGGTGGCTTTCCTTCATAGGATGCTGCCCTTCCCGTGGTTGTTCCTTCCCGGGGAAAGGCCTGGCTATTCACTGCTTGCGTCGAGAAACACGTGATGGTGTCTCCGCAGCTTCTTTACATGCATCTGCATATTTCCCATAAGGGATGGGGGCAGTGTTCTGGAATCACTGCGTTGAGAAACACGTGATGGTGTCTCCGCGGTGTTGGATGTTTTGGTCTCCCCGAGGCCAATCATCTGTGCCTTTATAGCCTTTTTACTAGGCACTGCTCCTAATAGCCAGATTCCTACTCCACACTGATGAGGGGCAAGACCCCGAAACAGCTGTCTGTGGATGGATACCATGCTTGGCATAGGTGGCTTTCCTTCATAGGATGCTGCCCTTCCCGTGGTTGTTCCTTCCCGGGGAAAGGCCTGGCTATTCACTGCTTGCGTCGAGAAACACGTGATGGTGTCTCCGCAGCTTCTTTACATGCATCTGCATATTTCCCATAAGGGATGGGGGCAGTGTTCTGGAATCACTGCGTTGAGAAACACGTGATGGTGTCTCCGCGGTGTTGGATGTTTTGGTCTCCCCGAGGCCAATCATCTGTGCCTTTATAGCCTTTTTACTAGGCACTGCTCCTAATAGCCAGATTCCTACTCCACACTGATGAGGGGCAAGACCCCGAAACAGCTGTCTGTGGATGGATACCATGCTTGGCATAGGTGGCTTTCCTTCATAGGATGCTGCCCTTCCCGTGGTTGTTCCTTCCCGGGAAAAGGCCTGGCTATTCACTGTTTGCGTCGAGAAACACGTGATGGTGTCTCCGCAGCTTCTTTACATGCATCTGCATATTTCCCATAAGGGATGGGGGCAGTGTTCTGGAATCACTGCGTTGAGAAACACGTGATGGTGTCTCCGCGGTGTTGGATGTTTTGGTCTCCCCGAGGCCAATCATCTGTGCCTTTATAGCCTTTTTACTAGGCACTGCTCCTAATAGCCAGATTCCTACTCCACACTGATGAGGGGCAAGACCCCGAAACAGCTGTCTGTGGATGGATACCATGCTTGGCATAGGTGGCTTTCCTTCATAGGATGCTGCCCTTCCCGTGGTTGTTCCTTCCCGGGGAAAGGCCTGGCTATTCACTGCTTGCGTCGAGAAACACGTGATGGTGTCTCCGCAGCTTCTTTACATGCATCTGCATATTTCCCATAAGGGATGGGGGCAGTGTTCTGGAATCACTGCGTTGAGAAACACGTGATGGTGTCTCCGCGGTGTTGGATGTTTTGGTCTCCCCGAGGCCAATCATCTGTGCCTTTATAGCCTTTTTACTAGGCACTGCTCCTAATAGCCAGATTCCTACTCCACACTGATGAGGGGCAAGACCCCGAAACAGCTATCTGTGGATGGATACCATGCTTGGCATAGGTGGCTTTCCTTCATAGGATGCTGCCCTTCCCGTGGTTGTTCCTTCCCGGGGAAAGGCCTGGCTATTCACTGCTTGCGTCGAGAAACACGTGATGGTGTCTCCGCAGCTTCTTTACATGCATCTGCATATTTCCCATAAGGGATGGGGGCAGTGTTCTGGAATCACTGCGTTGAGAAACACGTGATGGTGTCTCCGCGGTGTTGGATGTTTTGGTCTCCCCGAGGCCAATCATCTGTGCCTTTATAGCCTTTTTACTAGGCACTGCTCCTAATAGCCAGATTCCTACTCCACACTGATGAGGGGCAAGACCCCGAAACAGCTGTCTGTGGATGGATACCATGCTTGGCATAGGTGGCTTTCCTTCATAGGATGCTGCCCTTCCCGTGGTTGTTCCTTCCCGGGGAAAGGCCTGGCTATTCACTGCTTGCGTCGAGAAACACGCGATGGTGTCTCCGCAGCTTCTTTACATGCATCTGCATATTTCCCATAAGGGATGGGGGCAGTGTTCTGGAATCACTGCGTTGAGAAACACGTGATGGTGTCTCCGCGGTGTTGGATGTTTTGGTCTCCCCGAGGCCAATCATCTGTGCCTTTATAGCCTTTTTACTAGGCACTGCTCCTAATAGCCAGATTCCTACTCCACACTGATGAGGGGCAAGACCCCGAAACAGCTGTCTGTGGATGGATACCATGTCTGGCATAGGCTTTCCTTCATAGGATGCTGCCCTTCCCGTGGTTGTTCCTTCCCGGGGAAAGGCCTGGCTATTCACTGCTTGCGTCAAGAAACACGTGATGGTGTCTCCGCAGCTTCTTTACATGCATCTGCATATTTCCCATAAGGGATGGGGGCAGTGTTCTGGAATCACTGCGTTGAGAAACACGTGATGGTGTCTCCGCGGTGTTGGATGTTTTGGTCTCCCCGAGGCCAATCATCTGTGCCTTTATAGCCTTTTTACTAGGCACTGCTCCTAATAGCCAGATTCCTACTCCACACTGATGAGGGGCAAGACCCCGAAACAGCTGTCTGTGGATGGATACCATGCTTGGCATAGGTGGCTTTCCTTCATAGGATGCTGCCCTTCCCGTGGTTGTTCCTTCCCGGGGAAAGGCCTGGCTATTCACTGCTTGCATCGAGAAACACGTGATGGTGTCTCCGCAGCTTCTTTACATGCATCTGCATATTTCCCATAAGGGATGGGGGCAGTGTTCTGGAATCACTGCGTTGAGAAACACGTGATGGTGTCTCCGCGGTGTTGGATGTTTTGGTCTCCCCGAGGCCAATCATCTGTGCCTTTATATACTGTTACGGTTTGAGTGATGACTCGATAGTCCCACGGTTGACAAGTTAGAACTGACTACGTGCATCACTGGTGTTTTTTTGAAAAGCAGATGTTAGATTCTGTAACAGTTTCTGCTGATACTCCTGCATGCGTGAATCCCTTTCTATGGCAGGAATTATTTCGCCAAATTTGCTTTTGTACCGGGGATCTAAGAGTGTGGCAACCCAGTAGTCGGCATTACTTCGGATTCTGACAATCCGAGGGTCATGTTGCAGGTAGTGCAGCAAGAAGGCACTCATGTGTCTTGCGCATCCAGGAGGACCAAGTCCTTGTTGTCTTGGTGGTGGCGAGGTGAGAATCATGCTTCCTTCGTCTGCCCTCTCCCCCCAACCTCGCACAACAGAAATTTGATCAAGGTCTCCCTCATCTGATGATGAGTCTTCCATGCCCAGCTCCAGTTCATCCTCCACTTCTTCACCTCCTGCACCTTCCTCAACAGTTTGGCTGCTACCAAGCGCCCTCAGTAATCCCTCTCCCCCAGCCTCCAATGCCAGCCGCCTTGGTGCTGCCAACCTTCTTGACCTTGGAGATATGATCCCTTCCACATACAACTCCTCCTGTTCCTCCTCCTCTTGTTCCACAACCTGACTCCGAACATTGTAAGGTGTGCTCCATCATGTAAATCACCGGAATGGTCATGCTGATAATGGCATTGTCAGCACTAAACATCTTCATTGCTATTTCAAAACTGCAGAAGGGTGCATACGTCCCTGATCTGAGACCACTCCTGCAGCGTGATTTGCCCCACCTCTTGATCCCGTTGGACCAGGCTATATATCATAACATATTGCACCAGGGCTCGTCGGTGCTGCCACAGTCACTGCAACATGTGCAGAGTTGAATTCCACCATGTGGGCACATCGCATTTCAGCCGGTGAACTGGCAGGCCCAACGACTTCTGTAGATGCAAGTCGTCGAGCTGTGGGATGCAAACGGTGGAAGTGAGCACACAGCGACCGTGCCCTCTGCAGAAGCCCATCTAGTCCGGGATAGTGGGATAAAAATTGCTGGACAACCAGGTTCAAAACGTGAGCCATACAAGGCACGTGTGTGACATTGCCCTGGCGAAGGGCCGCACCCAGGTTTGCAGGTTGAGTGGAGACAACCATTGATGGAACTCGGTCTCCAGAGCTGACCACAACTCCTCTGCTGTGTGACTCACGTTTCCCAGACATTTCAATGTAAACACTGCCTGATGCTGTTGAGCCCTGGTGACCGCATAGTGAGGAGGTGTGCAGGATTCCTTCTGCGCAGTTACAACGCGGGTGGCATTACCAGACAGGCTTTGGGTGCAGGTGAAGGACCGAGAGGAGGTTGAGGAGGCAGAAGCAGTGGAGGAACTTCTAGATACAGAGGATCGACGAGCAACTTGTGGGGATGGCAAGACTTGGACAGCAGCCCCTTCTCCTGATGTCGCCATAGTTACCCAGTGCCAAGTCACCGACATGTAACGCCCCTGTCCATGTCTACTCGTCCAAGTGTCTGTGGTGAAATGTACCTTGTCACACACAGAGTTTCTCAAGGAAGCGGTGATGTTGTGTGCGACATGCTGGTGTAGCGCAGGCACAGCTTTCTTTGAGAAGTAGTGGCAACTGGGCATCTGGTACTGGGGCACTGCGACGGACATAAGGTCTCAAAAATCCTCTGTGTCCACCAGGCGGAAAGGCAGCATTTCTGTAGCCAACAACTTGCTGATGGAGAAATTCAACCTCTTAGCTTTGTCATGGCTAGGAGGAAACTGTCTTTTACTTGTCCACATCTGAGGGACTGAGGGCTAGCTGCCGTGCTTAGACGTAGTTGAATAGGGTGTCCCCGGCAAACTGCTGGTCTGTAAGGAAGGTGCAGGAGGATATGTTATGTTGCCTTGATCAAAATGTGGTGTCGATGTCGGCGAGCGCTCAACACAAGCAAGGTGTTTCCACTAGCAAATGTCCTGACGACCTGTCAATCACACTGGCTGTTGCGGGTAAAGAGGTGGAAGGTCTGCATCCAAAACCATGTGCGACTGCTGTCCCAACAGTCACAGAGGATGCAGATGCACTTGATGGGGCAGATGGTGGTTGACCCGGCCCACTTGGCCGCATTGTAGCACAGTGAGCTTCCCACTGCAAACTATGCCTCATATCCATGTGATGGTTCATGGATGAAGTACTCAAGCTAGTGATTTTTTGGCCTCTACTGAGATTTTGTTGACAAATCTTAGACAACATGAGTTGGGTCATCCTTTGCGATGTCAAAAAATGCCCAGGCTATGCAAGGCTTAGAGCCCGTGCAACCTGAAGAGCCACCACGACTTCTGGTCTGAGGCACAATTGGGGTTGAGGATGCACTTGTTGACGTGCTTCCAGTACTCTGTCTCTGTCCAGGAAGGCACACCGTTACCTCGTCATCACTCGTCACTAGCATTCTCCTCCACCTCCTCTGCTGACCTCATGGACTGGCGGACTGGGGGTTGACAGTAAGTGGGGTCTCCAACCTCGTCATCATCATCCTGTGTGTTCTCACACCCGTCGTCCTCAGAGCCAACCTCTTCCTGCCCCGACCGAAAAGTCAAGCTTTTATTCCAATCATATACTGTATCTCAGTCTCATCATCATCTTCCTCATTGTCTCCACCAACAGGAGTTACAGTTTGGGAACGAGGGTCTACATTATGCTCAGAACCTTCTTCATCTGGGTCTGGATCCGACTCACAAAGATTCTGGGCATCAGTGCAGATCATTTCCTCGTCTGGATTCACAGAAGCTCTGGAGCAGACCTGATTCCCAGGCTATAGTATGCGTAAACAGCTCTACAGACTTAACCATGTGTGTTACCCCATGCTCAGACGGGCAGCTGGAGACTTGGGAGCTGTGAGGAAGCAAGTGCGATTCGGGTGACAACTCTTAGGACTGGAGTAGATGTGATGTTGAAATTGACATGGAGGAGAGCCCACTTGAATGAGCACTTGATATCCGTTCAAGCACCTGCTGTTTTTGTGCCTCATCTGGAATTTTTGGCGATGCTTGTAACGATGGTCGTAAGAAAGGGATCATATCAGATTGTCCACGAAAAGAAGTAGACATCTTACTTTGGCTGGAAGATGGTCTTTCTTCTGCAGATGTTACTGTTGCTTTACCACATACCCCACGGACACAATCTTTTTTTCCCTTTCCAACACGCCTATTCCCCTTTCCACCATCAGCAGGCCTTTTGCCACTCATTTTAGTGCTTAACTAATTGGCAACTCTGTATCTGTACTTGTTGGCACAACAACTGATGAATGAAAACTGAGCAGAACTGAGTGGCCAAACTGTGGTACTAGGCCCAAAACTATTAACTGGATTAGATGCAGTCAAAATTGAGACACAGGCGGTGTAGTTTGTTTCACAGGTGGGCTACTCTGCTGACTTGCAGACACTGCTCCTAGGCCCTAAACTAATAACTGCATTAATAACTATTATTAAGTGGATTAGATGCAGTGAAAATAGAGATACACAGGCGGTATAGTTTGTTTCACAGGCGGGCTACTCTGCTGACGTGCAGACACTGCTCCTAGGCCCAAAACTAATAACTGGATTAGATGCAGTGAAAATAGATATACACAGGCGGTATAGTTTGTTTCACAGGCGGGCTACTCTGCTGACGTGCAGACACTGCTCCTAGGCCCTAAACTACTAACTGCATTAGATGCAGTGAAAATAGAGATACACAGGCGGTATAGTTGTATAGTTTGTTTCACAGGCGGGCTACTCTGCTGACATACAGACACTGCTCCTAGGCCCTAAACTATTAACTGGACTAGATGCAGTGAAAATAGAGATACACAGGCGGTGTAGTTAGCTTCACAGGCGGGCTACTCAGATGACTATCAGACAATGCTACTAGCCCAAAAGGATTGGCTGAGCTAGATTACACCAAATGCTGTGACAAACATTTGCACAGCACTGGCACAGACCTGCCTGGCAAACAGTGCTATGAACTGCTGTAACCTACCCTAAAAAGGACTGATATTACAACTAGTCCTGACTCCTCCCGATTCCCTAAATCTATCTCTCTGACAATTCGCTCCAAAAAACACTTTTTGTCTGTATAGCGCCCACAGCAGCAGCGGTGCCGTTTAACACTAAGCTGCAGAAGTGAGGAAGTGGTAGTGACGGGGCAAATGGCTGGTTCTTATAGGGCAAGGACATGTGACATAGACAGCCAATGACACATGCCCTTGCTTGTGTGCATCACATGCACATTGCTGTGTGTGTGCGCACTGCTGATAGGCTGAGAGACTGCACCGCCCCACTGTAAATGCGGGAAAGAAAAAAAATGGAGATCGGCGTTATTTCAGCACAGATCTATCCCCCGCTCCCCCCACCCACTATACACTGAAACAGTTTATTAACAATGATAAACAGTTTTAATGTGCAAATCAAGCGAGGCTTTTGCTGAACGAACAGTTATCGAACAGAAACTTGAAAAGCCGAATTTTAAGCAAATTGTTCGGGTTCGTCGAACGACTCGAACACCGCCCGAAACAACTCGAATTTGAGATTGGCAAACAGTTCAACTCGAACACCGCTCATCTCTACTTATCACCAGTGTTTGAGTCTTTCAACAAATTCTGCCAACTTTATCACCTCTGTGCTGCATTAGGCTGGTTTCACGTTTGCGTTTAAAAACGCAGTGTTAAAAACGCAAATGCAGGTGGTGAAAAAAATGCATGTAAGGCTGGTTTCACACTTGCGTTTTGATCTGCAGCGTTTGTACTGCAAAAAAGCGCATGCGTTTTTTTCCCTATGTTTAACATTAAAAACGCATGCTTTTTTTGTGTGCGTTTGACCACGTTTTACGACGCATGCGTTTTTTTTGCTGCATGCGTTCTTTTGCAGAAATGCAACATGTAGTAATTTTCAGAGGCTTTTTTGATGCAAGAAAACGCATGCGAACGCATGCGTGTTTTTTTGTGTCAAAAAATACATTGGTGTCTATGGAAACGCATGCGTTTTTGCGTGCATGCGTTTGCATGCGTTTTTGAACGCATGCGTTTCAATTAAGATAACCATGTCTAGACACTGATAAGACACCCCCTACCAACAAGGTTATAAAAGGGAGGTTGGGGAAAGTTTCAGGACACTTCTCATCAGACTCTCAAGAAGACAGGACACTGGCAGGACGCATTTTGGAGGACAAGACCCAGATCAATGTGAGTATATCCTAACAAATGCCGTAATTTTCTTTTTTTGGGCTCTACATGTCCTAATTTCTTCTATTTCTTTCTTTCTACATGCATCAGAATGTCTTCTGCGGAGTCTTCATCTGAGGAGGAATACCAGCCACGTCAGTCGGAAGTGGAGCATGTTAGTGAGGTGAGTATTTGCCTCGTCAGATCGGTAAGTATTGACTGTCACATCGACACGTGTGACAATTTGATTTTTTTTTAGAGCACTTCTACTGAGGCACAGACCGGCCCAGAGCAGCGGAGTCAAGGTCCGGTGGGAAGACGGCAGCGGGTATGTATAAAAGGCTGACTGTCCTCATTGTAAAATTCTTTAATCTTCCTTTCTTTACCCTCGTATTTCTTTAAATTTTTCTTCTGGAATCCTTTTGTATGTTTACTTTCGTATTCATGCCATTTCTCATCATCTGTTCTCTTTCTTTGCCTTATGTGATTGAGCAAACTTTAATGATTGTGTTTAATTTTTAGGGTTCACGACAGGACGATGACCTCATCGACAACGACCTCCTAATAACCCTCGTCCATGAGCGAGTTCCGTTGTGGGACAGCCGGGAACCACTGCATTCGATGAACACCACGCTCCGCCGTTTATGGAATGAGGTGGCCCAAGCGTTGCGGGATGGATGGGACAATGCCACGCCACGGGTCCGTAGTGCATTTGGTAAGTATTGCACTGCACTGTGAAGCAGCAGAGACCTTTGCCGTGCTCTCTTGACTGTGTGTGATGAAATAAACTCTCCGGAGTTTCTCTCATCACACACAGGTTTTGTCTTTGAACGGCAAAAATTCCATTTCCTGACCATAATGGTTTTTTTTTTTAACAGTGGACAAAGTCAAAACACGTTGGCGTTCCATGAAGGACCGCTTCAACAAGCACCTGCACCAAGAGAGTCGTGCTCCAAGTGGTTCAGGAGCAAGGATCAGACTGTACAAGTATCATCGCGTGCTGTCATTTTTAAGACCGGTCCTTCTCCAGAGAACGTAAGTTTTTCTCACATGCTTTCGGTTGTATTGTATTCACGTAATCTGTATTTTAAAATTCCACAGGATTTAGCGTCTGGTTATTGTTTGGTATTAATTTTCTGTTTCCTTTTTTCACAGCACACACAGCACGACTGTCGGCCCAGGTTCTGGAGTGGTCCTTCTTCCGGCAGCCACGGACCCATCCCAGCCATCCAGCAGCGCAGCAGCAGGTGGGCCTTCCACACTAACTGGAGACCAGGGAGCTGGCCCATCAGGTCTCCCCCTTTTGCAGTCCTCTTCCACTGCCCCCTTTTTTTTGGGCTCATCCCGACAGCGACAGAGGGCTTCGGACAGGTCACTCATGCCCGAGTTTTTGCACTTGAGCTCGGTTTTACATGAAGCAGTCAAGGCTTTAGGTGACCAAATGGATGTTTCTCATAACCTCTTGAATTGCCGTATCCAGGAGGTCACCAAAAGCCTTGATCAACTGAAAGTCGACCTCCAGAGGCCAGCTCATCATTTTTTCAATCAAATTGAGCAGAGCATGTCGGAACACCTTAGCCCTGATCTCCAGCTCAGTGTGATGCAGGCCTGCAATGCTGTTTTTGTGCAGGCTATGCAGCAGAGTCGTTATTTACAGCAGACAGTGGCGGCATATCCAACTGTGCCATCACTGTCACGATTAACCTCCATGCCGACCTCTGCTGCATACCACTGCACGGCCATCTCAATTCCTTCAACAGGTGGACTCCACTACAGCGCCAACACCATGACGAAACAGGAACACATGGGCTACTTGCAGTTGGACATCCCACCGCCACCACCGTGACCTCCGCTGCTCTGGCTTGGACCTCCTCCACTGACTCCACGATGCAGCAGGACCCTGGCGTGGCTTTTCGGACCGCCCCCACCACGATGCAGCAGGACCCTGGCGTGGCTTTCAGGACCGCCCCCACCACGATGCAGCAGGACCCTGGAGTGGCTTTCAGGACTGCCCCCACCACGATGCAGCAGGACCCTGGCGTGGCTTTCAGGACCGCCCCCACCACAATGCAGCAGGACCCTGGCAGGGCTTTATGTTCCCCCCACCACGACGCAGCAGGACTCTGGCATGGCCGAGCGCTCGACAAGCGCAATGGACTGTGAGACCGTGCAGCCAGACCCTGACGGGTCTCCTGCTACCACGCTACAGCATATGAGCCCGCCAAGACGTCCCCCTACCAGGCAAACCCAAAGAAAAACTCAGAAAAAAAAAAACTCTTAGTATTCCTCCCCCTTCACCGACCGATGTATTTGTATTGTCAGTTGTCTCACCCTTCCAGTGCGTCTCAAGCCTCTCATGGGTCAAGCCCCATCCCCTGAACTTCCAGACCCTTCTAGTTTCATTGCCCCTTCTCCTGCCACCTCTGCATCGTCCACGGTTAGCCAGGCCTTGGTTCTTCACACCCCCCATTTACATCACTCAACCCCAAGCTGGCACGGTTCAAAGAAATACGTTTTTGACATTAACAAAATAAAAAAAGTTTGATTTGCCACAATTATGTTTGGTTTATTGTGTCTTTCGCCGCCGGTAATACACACCGTGCGCCAAGAAACTTCGCCACACACTTATTTTTTGGGCCACTACAAATCTCCAGGAAGATTTGAGGTGGCCCCAAAAATATAACATGTATCTACATAATTTCCTTTTGTATATGCCTAGTGTGGCAGTATGAAGAGAAAATGGTGGAAATACTGAATATACTCTACTGAACAGGTCAGGTGTCCAAAAACTCAAAAGTTATGACACCTGACCTGTTGAGTAGATAAATGCCTTGTATAACCACCATTTTCTCTTCTTTATACGTAATCTATTACACACCAATTGAGGGGACAATGGTTGTCACACGCTAAATATCTATGCTCACCTGCCCAGGTTTCAGAAATAGTGAATTCATGAGCCTGTATATGTTTGTCATGAATTCATTATTTCTGACACCTGACTTGATGAGTATAGATAGCGTGACAGTGATTGTCTCTCCATTTTGTGTCCAATGGATATCATGACGCAATGACGTCAACAAACTTACCAATAAAGCAACATGGGTATTACTTGCAGTATGCAGGAGGTGGCCAGTGGTTTATATCAGGAGTGGAAAAATTAGAGGTCAATTATGATATTTACATAATAACTAGCACCTCTGCCTGTATGTCCCACTCCTGGTTTTGGATTATAAAAAAAGGTATTAAATACAGATCTAATTTAAACTGCCCATTTTTGGGTAACCTGGGTTTGGAGAGGAAAAAGATAGGAGACACAACCAACACAAAAGTTTATTAATGTGAAATATTATTTTCATTTTAGAAAATTACTGGTACAGATAAAGATACAAAAGGACATTTAAACAACATTGTCCTGCCATGACACCCGTCAAATATCTGAATCAAAATAGGCAGCAAATTGCTCCCGCATGAGACCAACGGCTGCAGTTGACCGCAGCAGGTGATGCTGGAAATCAGGCAGAGGGTGTGCAACTGGTTCATCCAGTTCAATGTGGGGTCGTTCCTTAGTAATTATGTAATTGTGGAGAACCACACAGGCTTTGACTACCTCGTCAACTGTTTCTACTTTTAGATTTATATGGCTGATGCAAGAATGCGCCATTTAGCGACCAGAATGCCAAAGGTGCACTCGACTGTTCTTCGGGCCCTGGTCAGTCTGTAGTTGAAGATCCTTCGAGTGTGGTTCAAGTCACGACTGGAATAGGGCTTCAGTAGATTTTCACACATCTGGAAGGCCTCAACCCCAACCATAACAAATGGCAGCGGTGGGCCTTGAGTGTTGGGGAGAGGCTGTGGAGGGGGAAAATTAAAATTGTTGCCATACACACGCCGGCCCATATCTGAGCTCTTCAAAGTCTGGGAATCATTGCCACGGCCAAAAGCTCCGATGTCCACGGCGATGAAGCGACAGTCTGCATCAGCTATTGCCATGAGCACCACAGAAAAATATTTTTTGTAGTTGAAAAACTCAGATCCGGTTCTGGCAGGTTTAATAATGTGGATGTGCTTTCCATCCACCGCTCCTAAACAGTTGGGGAAATCACACACATTCAAGAATTTTACAGCAATTTCACGCCACATGTCCGTGGTGGGTAGTGGTATAAATTCATCATGGAGTGCATTCCATAAAGCCCGACAGGTGACCACAACTATTCCCGACAGGGTGGATATTCCAAGCCGGTATTGGAAGTGGAGGGAAGATAAACTCTCCCCTGTGGCAAGAAATCTAGAAGAAAAACACAAACAAAAAACAACATTACAATCTACTCTTTTTATGGTGTGTTTAAAAAAATATATATTTTTTTAAAAATTAGAAAAACACAAAAAATGCATGTCAGATTAACCCAAATTTGGACTGTCATTGGTTTAGATTTTGAACGTACCTTAATGTCACCAGCAGACGTTCCTCGGGTGGAATCGCTCTACGGAGCCGTGTGTCCGGTCGCCGTATGGCTCCTTGGACACGAGACAGCAAATCCCGGAACGATTCTTGCGACATTCTCGTGTACTCCATGAATTTCTCCGGGTTGACATTCAGCTCGGCATAGAGCGTGTGATAGGCTCCACGGCTCTCACGCACTTCAATTATGGGGTGCCTCCAAAAACGCCTACGTTCTCCATCTTTCGCGGTTTCGGTCTTGCTCCCAAGCAAAAGCACAGGCAAGAAACATCTTGAAGCTGAAATCCAGGTTAAAATAAAAGCTCTCCATGCGAAGATCCATCATGACACAGGATACAGTAGCAAGCTGTTAAAATTTAAGTATCCGTAGGGTTTATATATAGAGAGCCCATAATTTACGCCCTCTCTAGTCCCATTGGTGGTGTCTGGTTATCTTTTTTTTGCTCTTGTGAAATTTCTCTTCTTGTACCAAAAAAACACAAACGCATGTAAACGCGTTAAAATGCTGCGTTTTTTTAAACGCATGCGTTAACACATGCGTCAAATAAATGCTGCGTTTGTACACTTTTACATGCGTTTTTTCATGCGTTTGCAGATGCAGATCAAAACACAAGTGTGAAACCAGCCTAAATGCGTGCAAACGCTGTGTTTTTTTAGATGCATGCGTTTTCGTATGCAGTAAAAAAACGCAGCGTTTTGACACGTTTACATGCGTTTTTTCCTGCGTTTGCGTTTTTGAAACGCATGATGAGAAGTGTGTGACAGCTGCCAATCATCAAAATCAACTAGAAAACCCACTAGAAATAGCTAGGATTAGGGTTAGGGTTTAGATCCCTAGGGTTAGGGTTAGGATCCCTTTATCACCTTGATGGTGTTGGGGTTAGGGTTTGGATCCCTAGGGTTAGGATTAGGATCCCTTTATCACCTTGATGGTGGGGGGTTAGGGTTTGGATCCCTAGGGTTAGTGTTAGGGTTAAGGTTAGGGTTAGGATTAGGGTTTGGATCCCTTTATCACCTTGATGGTGGGGGGCGGCTTATCAGTGTGTAGACTTGTTTTTTTCTATGGAAATGCATGCATTTAAAAACGCATCCAAACGCATGTGCTATAAACGCATGCGTTTACATAGACAGCAATACTTTTTTTGCAGCAAAAAAAGCCTCTAGAAATTACTACATGCTGCAACCAAACGCAAGCAGAGAAATGACGCATGCGTCGTCAAACGTGGCAAAACGCATACAAAAAAACGCATGCGTTTTTAATGTTAAATATAGAGAAAAAAAAGCATGCTTTTTTTGCGCTAAAACGCAGTGCCAAAAAACGCAAATGTGAAACTAGCCTTACACTGACATGTATATTGACTCCTGACCACCTGTTTACCCCCATACAAAACATTTTATTTGCTCTCCGGCTGTATTTAAAGTGAGGGTGGTCGTGCGTCATCTCTGTTGTATGCTGCTGACCTGTACTTAGACTATCTAGAGCAGTGGTCCCCAACTCCAGGCCTCGAGGGCCGCCAACAGTGCAGGTTTTCAGGATTTCCTTCAGGATTTTCCGCAGTCTCCCCCCCAAAAAAGTGAGATTTAAATTAACAACAAGTTTATATACACCTTCTACCTTGTTTTACAGTAACATATAACGGTTGTTATTTTGGTTAGATTTTCCCAAAAAATGAGGAAGTATGGTGGAAGAGGCCGTGGGCGGTTGTTGCCAGCTGGTATTGATGGTGGTGGTGGTGGAGCATCTGGTGGTAGTGGAAAAAGCAAAATAGCACCTAAGGCTGGAGGTGTTGAGCCAGCGTCATCGTCTGGCTACACAAGGCCTCGAAGGCTCCCTTATCTGGGAGTAGGAAAACAGCTTTTAAAGCCGGAGCAGCAGGAAAAAGTTTTGGCTTTCCTTGCTGACTCCGCCTCTAGCTCTTTTGCCTCCTCTTCAGAAAGTTCAAAATATAAAAGCAGCGAGTCGTCAGTGGATGCTCCCGGTCAGGACCAAGTCGCTTCCTTGTGACCTTCACCCAAAGCAAAAGTGAAGGATGCGGCAGGCGACACTACAGATTACTAAATGGAGCTCTTTACACATACCGTGCCTGGGTTAGAAAGGGAAATTTTTAACAGCCCATTACAAGATGAATCAGACATGGAGTGCACAGATGCACAGCCACAGCTAGATTATTATGCTGTTCCATTGACTCAGATCACTACATTGCCCTCGCAGTGTGCTGAGCCAGAATCTGACCCTGATGAGACTATGGTTCCCGAACGCTATAGCACCTTACACGGTGACACAGAGGAAGGTGCACATGACATTGAAGAGGAGGTGATAGATGACCCAGATTGGCAGCCATTGGGGGAACAGGGTGCCACTGGCAGTAGCTCTGAAGTGAAGGAAGATGATCCGCAGCAGGCATCTACATCGCAACAGCTTTCATCTGGCAGACCCGTATTTGGCCAAAAACGTTTGACAAAACCAAAAACACTTTTAGGACAGCGTGGCCATCCGGTGAAAGGAGAACAGCGTGCAATGCCTGAAAAGGTATTCGATAGTAGGAAGAGTGCAGTGTGGGAATTTTTTAACCAAGATCCGAATGATCCGCGTAAAGTTATCTGTAAGAAATGCTTAAAGACCTTTAGCAGAGGGAAGAATGTCCAAAATTTAAATACAACGTGCATGCGTAGACATTTAACCAGCATGCACTTGCAAGCCTGGACTAACTACCAAATGTCCCGTACCATTGGTGCACCCGCTCAGAATGAAGGTAGTTAGCAATGCTACATTGCTTCCCTCACTGTAAGCCCACCGGTTAGGACACCACCAACAGCAAATGTGGAGTTATCGTCGCAAGGTCACAGCAGTCAGGGAATCACAAGGTTCTTGGTAGGAAACACTGTAGGTAGGCCAACATCAAGAATACCATCACCAAACCTCTCTCAATCTGCCATGTCCACCACCACCCCCGTTAGTTCCACCATATGCAGCTCTCCAGTCCAGCTCACCCTACAAGAGACTCTCGTTAGGAAAAGGAAGTACTCATCCTCTCATCCGCGTACACAGGGTTTGAACACCCACATTGCTAGACTAATCTCGTTAGAGATGATGCCCTACTGGTTGGTTGAAAGTGAAGCTTTCAAAGCCCTGATGGCCTACGCAGTACCACGCTATGACCTACCCAGTTGACACTTCTTTGTGAGAAAAGCCATCCCAGCCCTCCACCAGCATGTCAAAGACTGCATTGTCCATACACTCAGGCAATCAGTCAGTAGAAAGGTGCACCTCACAACTGATGCATGGACCAGTAGGCATGGCCAGGAACGCTAAGTGTCCATCACAGCACACTGGGTTAATGTGGAGGATGCAGGGTCTACAGGGGACAGCCATAGAGGGACAGTTCTGCCTAGCCCACGGTCTAGGTAACAGTTGGCAGTAGGCGTTCGCCACCCCTCCTCCTCCTCCAGAAGCGAAAGCTCATCCACAGAGTGCAGTTGCCCGACCACTCCATCTGCAGCTGCCAGTGTTGCACATGAGGTGTCACATTATGGAACAGCTAGTGGTAAGCGTCAGCAGGCTGTGTTTTAAATGACAACAGACACACCGCGGAAGTACTGGCCGAGTACTTGTGGCAAGAAACTCAGTCATGGCTGGGCAGTGTACATCTTGAGGCAGGCAAGGTAGTCAGTGATAACGGAAGGAATTTTATGGCTGCCATAGCCCTTTCAGAACTGAAACACATTCCTTGCCTGGCTCACACCTTGAACCTGGTGGTGCAGTGCTTCCTGAAAAATTATCCTGGGTTACCAGCCCTGCTCCTGATGGTTCGAAGACTTTGCTCGCACATCCGCCGGTCGCCCGTACACTCCAGCCGTATGCTAAACCATCAGCGATCGCTGAAGCTTCCCCAGCACCGCCTAATAATCAACGTTGCAACAAGGTGGAACTCCACACTGCACATGCTTCAGAGGCTGTGCAAACAGAGGCGTGCTGTAATGTATGTGTGGGAGGATACACATACACGGGCAGGCAGTTGGATGGCAGACATGGAGTTGTCTCGTGTGCAGTGGTCGAAGCTCCAAGACCTCTGTCAAGTCCTTTAGTGTTTTGAGGAATGCACACAGCTGGTAAGTGCCGACGATGCCATCATAAGCATGAGCATCCCACTAATGCGTCTGCTGATGCAAAGTTTGACGCACATTAAGGAGCAGGCATCTGGGGCCAAGGAGGAGGGAAACCTTGATGACAGTCAGCCATTGTCTGCTCAGGGAACTCTCCTGGACGAGGTGGCGGACGAAGAGGAGGAGGAGGATGATGGGGATGAATATTTATGCGAGGAGGATGCTTCTCAGGGGGCAATAGAAACTGGTGGCGTTGCAAGGTCAGGTACAGGGTTTTTGCGGGAGACAAGTGATGTTGATTTGCAAGAAAGTGTTCCTCAACCCAGCACAAGCAGTGAATTTACACCTGGAACATTGGCCCACATGGCTGATTATGCCTTGCGTATCCTAAAAAGGGACCCCCACGTTATAAAAATGATGACCGATGATGATTACTGGTTGGCCTGCCTCCTAGATCCACAATATAAAGGGAAATTACAAAATACCATGCCACATGAGAGCCTTGAGCAAATATTGGCTACCAAACAAGCAACTCTTGTAGACCATTTGGTTCAGGCATTCCCAGCACACAGAGGCGGTGATGGTTCTCACATGAGCTGTAGGGAGCAACATGGCAGAGGTGTTAGAGGTGCACAAATCATAAGTGGCGTTGGACAGAGGGGTTTTATGACCAGGTTGTGGAGTGATTTCGCAATGACCGCAGACACGACAGGTACTGCTGCATCGATTCAAAGTGACAGGTGACAGCATTTGTCCAGTATAGTTACAAACTATTTTTCCTCCCTTATCGATGTTCTCCCTCACAGGTCATTCCCCTTTGATTACTGGGCATCAAAAATAGACACCTGGCCTGAATTGGCAGAATATGCATTACAGGAGTTCGCTTGCCCAGCTGCTAGTGTGCTATCAGAAAGAGTCTTCAGTGCTGCTGGTTCAATACTGACCAAAAAAGGACTCGTCTGGCTATCCGAAATGTTGATGATCTAACCTTCATTAAAATGAACCAATCATGGATTTCTAATTATTTTGCCCCACCTTCCCCTGCTGACACGTAGCTTGCCTGAAAAATGTCTTGCTTTTGGCCTTCTCTTACTGACTGCTCCAATTCCTCTATTTGCAGCTGCTGAATGTCCACCATAGGCCATTTTTATACCTCCCTAAATGGGCCGACTCCCCCCACAGGGCCGTGGTCACCTCTTGGTGCAAGCACCCGTGCGAGTGCCGTTTGCCTGGACAGGTGGGTGTGCCCACTTTTGGGCGATGGCACTGGCACAAAGTCCCTCATAGTACAATGAAGTGTCTCTGACGGTGGTGGTGCACACCCAACGTCAGACACACCGTCGTAATATGAGGGGCCCTGTGCCAGTACCGCCGCCCACGAGAGAGTGTTCCCCCCAGCTCGAACAGTGCTCTACCACTTGCTATACTACTTACCTCTCCCTGCTCCTCCACTGTGTAGTCTGTGCTGTTAAATCCTTCAATGGCTTTGCCAAAAAATTTTTTTTGAAATGATAGATGATAGTTAAAATATACAGGGGCCCTGGCCTCCATTTAGACCAGTTAATACATTGCGCCTTCTACCACTGTCTGCTACTCAGCAGAGGAGCCCACACCAGTACCTAGCTATGCCGCCTGGTTAGTCCTGTTACCAATTTTGAACAGCATTTAGCCTACTTTTTTATTTTAGGTCTACTAAGTCTGTGTGAGCCTCTCATAACAGTTGTCCTCCTCTGCTGAAAAAACCTATGCCGCCTGGTTAGTCCTGTTACCAATTGAACTGCATTTAGCCTACTTTTTTATTTTAGGCCTACTAAGTCTGTGTGAGCCTCTCATAACAGTTGTCCTCCTCCGCTGAAAAAAGCTATGCCGCCTGGTTAGTCCTGTTACCAATTTTGAACTGCATTTAGCCTACTTTTTTATTTTAGGCCTACTAAGTCTGTGTGAGCCTCTCATAACAGTTGTCCTCCGCTGAAAAAAGCTATGCCGCCTGTGTACTCCAGTTACCAATTTTGAAGTGCATTTAGCCTACTTACTTATTTAGGCCTAATAACTGTGTCTGCCTCCCATTACAGTTGTCCTCCACTGAACAAAGCTGAGCTTCAATTTTCACCGTTTCAGATATTAAACTGCATTTGGCTTACTTGTTTGGTTGGGCCTACTGTTGTGACTTCTGTTATCGAACTCCCTCCTGTGGTCATGAAGGGTACTTCGGCGAGTTCTGTCCATGGACTCCCTCTGGTGGCTGTGAGTGGAGCTGCTGCTTCTGAGGTTCCTTCCACAGGTGATTTAGTTTATTCTTTGGCTGGCTGCTCTATTTAACTCCACTCAGATCGTTACTCTATGCCAGCTGTCAATGTTCTTGTACTGGTTCAGTTCGGTCTTGGATCTTTCTGGTGACCTGTCTACTCCAGCAGAAGCTAAGTCCCTGCTAGTTTATTATTTGTTCATTGTTTTCTTGTCCAGCTTGCTATCATGATTTTGCCTTGCTAGCTGGAAGCTCTGGGATGCAGAGTGGCACCTCCGCACCGTGAGTCGGTGCGGAGGTCTTTTTGCACACTCTGCGTGGTCTTTTTGTAGTTTTTTATGCTGACCGCAAAGATACCTTTCCTATCCTCAGTCTGTTTAGTAAGTCTGGCCTCCCTTTGCTGAAACCTGTTTCATTTCTGTGTTTGTGACTTTCATCTTAACTCACAGTCAATATATGTGGGGGGCTTCCTTTACCTTTGGGGAATTTCTCTGAGGCAAGGTAGGCTTTATTTTCTATCTCTAGGGCTAGTTAGCCATTAGGCTGTGAAGAGGCGTCTAGGGAGAGTCAGGAACGCTCCACGGCTATTTTTAGTGTGTGTGATAGGATTAGGGGTTGCGGTCAGCAGAGCTCCCACTTCCCAGAGCTTGTCCTTGTTAGTTTAACCATCAGGTCTTTTCGGGTGCTCCTAACCACCAGGTCCATAACAGTACAGCTGGCCCAAAGTATTAATGCATCTCAATAGAGGGATAAGAGAAGTTCTGAGACCATTTTTTTTTCTCTGCAGCGTGTTTTGTCTTTCTTTTCCCCTTAACCTCTGGGTGGTTCAGGAAACAGGTGTAGATATGGACATTCAAGGTCTGTCCTCTTGTGTGGATCATCTCACTGCAAGGGTACAAAACATTCAAGATTTTGTGGTTCAGAATCCGATGTTAGAGCCTAGAATTCCTATTCCTGATTTGTTTTCTGGGGATAGATCTAGGTTCCTGAATTTCAAAAATAATTGTAAACTGTTTCTTGCTTTGAAACCCCGCTCCTCTTGTGACCCCGTTCAACAAGTAAAAATCATTATTTCTTTGTTGCGTGGTGATCCTCAAGACTGGGCATTTTCCCTTGCGCCAGGAGATCCTGCATTGCGTGATGTAGATGCATTTTTTCTGGCGCTTGGATTGCTTTATGATGAACCAAATTCAGTGGATCAGGCAGAGAAAATATTGCTGGCTTTGCATCAGGGTCAGGATGAGGCGGAGGTATATTGTCAGAAGTTTAGAAAGTGGTCTGTGCTTACTCAGTGGAATGAGTGTGCCCTGGCGGCAATTTTCAGAAAGGGTCTTTCTGAAACCCTTAAGGATGTCATGGTGGGATTTCCCACGCCTGCTGGTCTGAATGAATCTATGTCCTTGGCCATTCAGATCGATCGGCGCTTGCGGGAGCGCAAAGCTGTGCACCATTTGGCGGTATTCTCTGAGCATAGGCCTGAGCCTATGCAATGTGATAGGACTTTGACCATAGCTGAATGGCAAGAACACAGACGTCGGAATGGGCTGTGTTTTTACTGTGGTGATTCCACTCATGCTATCTCCGATTGTCCTAAGCGCACTAAGCGGTTCGCTAGGTCTGCCACCATTGGTACGGTGTTATGAAAGGCAATTCAGTACTACAATGGACATAGCGGTCAGAGCACATACAGTGATCTGACAATAACCCAAAATCATAGAACGAGCTCTGAGACGTGGGAACTCTGCAGACCGCAATCCCTAATCATCTCCAAACAACACTAGAGGCAGCCGTGGATTGCGCCTAACTCTGCCTATGCAACTCGGCACAGCCTGAGAAACTAACTAGCCTGAAGATAGAAAATAAGCCTACCTTGCCTCAGAGAAATACCCCAAAGGAAAAGGCAGCCCCCCACATATAATGACTGTGAGTTAAGATGAAAAGACAAACGTAGAGATGAAATAGATTCAGCAAAGTGAGGCCCGACTTTCTTAACAGATCGAGGATAGAAAAGATAACTTTGCGGTCTACACAAAACCCTAAAGAAAACCACGCAAAGGGGGCAAAAAGACCCTCCGTACCGAACTAACGGCACGGAGGTACACCCTTTGCGTCCCAGAGCTTCCAGCAACAAATTAGACAAGCTGGACAGAAAAAATAGCAAACAAATAGCAAAGAAGAACTTAGCTATGCAGAGCAGCAGGCCACAGGAATGATCCAGGGAAAAGCAAGTCCAACACTGGAACATTGACAGGAAGCCAGGATCAAAGCATTAGGTGGAGTTAAGTAGAGAAGCACCTAACGACCTCACCAGATCACCTGAGGGAGGAAACTCGGAAGCCGCAGTACCACTTCCCTCCACCAACAGAAGCTCACAGAGAGAACCAGCCGAAGTACCACTTGTGACCACAGGAGGGAGCTCTGCCACAGAATTCACAACAGTACCCCCCCCCTTGAGGAGGGGTCACCGAACCCTCACCAGAGCCCCCAGGCCGACCAGGATGAGCCACATGAAAGGCACGAACAAGATCGGGAGCATGGACATCAGAGGCAAAAACCCAGGAATTATCTTCCTGAGCATAACCCTTCCATTTAACCAGATACTGGAGTTTCCGTCTAGAAACACGAGAATCCAAAATCTTCTCCACAATTTACTCCAATTCCCCCTCCACCAAAACCGGGGCAGGAGGATCAACAGATGGAACCATAGGTGCCACGTATCTACGCAACAATGACCTATGGAATACGTTATGTATGGAAAAAGAATCTGGAAGGGTCAGACGAAAAGACACAGGATTAAGAACCTCAGAAATCCTATACGGACCAATGAAACAAGGTTTAAACTTAGGAGAGGAAACCTTCATAGGAATATGACGAGAAGATAACCAAACCAGATCCCCAACACGAAGTCGGGGACCCACACGGCGTCTGCGATTAGCGAAACGTTGAGCCTTCTCCTGGGACAAGGTCAAATTGTCCACTACATGAGTCCAAATCTGCTGCAACCTCTCCACCACAGTATCCACACCAGGACAGTCCGAAGACTCAACCTGTCCTGAAGAGAAACGAGGATGGAACCCAGAATTGCAGAAAAATCGCCAAACCAAGGTAGCCGAGCTGGCCCGATTATTAAGGGCGAACTCAGCCAAAGGCAAAAAGGACACCCAATCATCCTGATCAGCAGAAACAAAGCATCTCAGATATGTTTCCAAGGTCTGATTGGTTCGTTCGGTCTGGCCATTAGTCTGAGGATGGAAAGCCGAGGAAAAAGACAAGTCAATGCCCATCCTAGCACAAAAGGCTCGCCAAAACCTTGAAACAAACTGGGAACCTCTGTCAGAAACGATATTCTCTGGAATGCCATGTAAACGAACCACATGCTGGAAGAACAATGGCACCAAATCAGAGGAGGAAGGCAATTTAGACAAGGGTACCAGATGAACGATCTTAGAAAAGCGATCACAGACCACCCAAATGACTGACATCTTTTGAGAAACGGGAAGATCAGAAATAAAATCCATAGAGATATGTGTCCAAGGCCTCTTCGGGACCGGCAAGGGCAAAAGCAACCCACTGGCACGAGAACAGCAGGGCTTAGCCCGAGCACAAATCCCACAGGACTGCACAAAAGCACGCACATCCCGCGACAGAGACGGCCACCAAAAGGATCTAGCCACTAACTCTCTGGTACCAAAGATTCCAGGATGACCAGCCAACACCGAACAATGAACCTCAGAGATAACTTTATTGGTCCACCTATCAGGGACAAACAGTCTCTCCGCTGGACAACGATCAGGTTTATTAGCCTGAAATTTTTGCAGCACCCGCCGCAAATCAGGGGAGATGGCAGACACAATTACTCCCTCCTTGAGGATACCCGCCGGCTCAGACAAACCCGGAGAGTCGGGCACAAAACTCCTAGACAGAGCATCCGCCTTCACATTTTTAGAGCCCGGAAGGTACGAAATCACAAAGTCAAAACGGGCAAAAAACAACGACCAACGAGCTTGTCTAGGATTCAAGCGCTTGGCAGACTCGAGATAAGTCAAGTTCTTATGATCAGTCAAGACCACCACGCGATGCTTAGCTCCTTCAAGCCAATGACGACACTCCTCGAATGCCCACTTCATGGCCAGCAACTCTCGGTTGCCCACATCATAATTTCACTCAGCAGGCGAAAACTTCCTGGAAAAAAAAGCGCATGGTTTCATCACTGAGCAATCAGAACCTCTCTGCGACAAAACAGCCCCTGCTCCAATCTCAGAAGCATCAACCTCGACCTGGAACGGAAGAGAAACATCTGGTTGACACAACACAGGGGCAGAAGAAAAACAACGCTTCAACTCTTGAAAAGCTTCCACAGCAGCAGAAGACCAATTGACCAAATCAGCACCCTTCTTGGTCAAATCGGTCAATGGTTTGGCAATACTAGAAAAATTGCAGATGAAGCGACGATAAAAACTAGCAAAGCCCAGGAACTTTTGCAGACTTTTCAGAGATGTCGGCTGAGTCCAATCATGGATGGCTTGGACCTTAACAGGATCCATCTCGATAGTAGAAGGGGAAAAGATGAACCCCAAAAATGAACCCTTCTCCACACCAAAGAGACACTTTGATCCCTTCACAAACAAAGAATTAGCACGCAGGACCTGAAAAACTGTTCTGACCTGCTTCACATGAGACTCCCAATCATCCGAGAAGATCAAAATGTCATCCAAGTACACAATCAGGAATTTATCCAGGTACTCTCGGAAGATGTCATGCATAAAGGACTGAAACACTGATGGAGCATTGGCAAGTCCGAATGGCATCACTAGATACTCAAAATGACCCTCGGGCGTATTAAATGCAGTTTTCCATTCATCTCCTCGCCTGATTCGCACCAGATTATACGCACCACGAAGATCTATCTTGGTGAACCAACTAGCCCCCTTAATCCGAGCAAACAAATCAGATAACAATGGCAAGGGGTACTGAAATTTAACCGTGATCTTATTTAGAAGGCGGTAATCTATACAAGGTCTCAGCGAACCATCCTTCTTGGCTACAAAAAAGAACCCTGCTCCTAATGGTGACGATGACGGGCGAATATGCCCCTTCTACAGGGATTCCTTCACATAACTGCGCATAGCGGCGTGCTCAGGCACGGATAAATTAAACAGTCGACCTTTTGGGAATTTACTACCAGGAATCAAATTGATAGCACAATCACAATCCCTATGCGGAGGTAGGGCATCGGACTTGGGCTCATCAAATACATCCCGGTAATCAGACAAGAACTCTGGAACCTCAGAAGGGGTGGATGACGAAATTGACAGAAATGGAAAATCACCATGTAACCCCTGACAACCCCAGCTGGACACCGACATGGATTTCCAATCTAATACTGGATTATGGGCTTGTAGCCATGGCAACCCCAACACGACCACATCATGCAGATTATGCAACACCAGAAAGCGAATAACCTCCTGATGTGCAGGAGCCATGCACATGGTCAGCTGGGTCCAGCATTGAGGCTTATTCTTGGCCAAAGGCGTGGCATCAATTCCTCTCAATGGAATAGGACACTGCAAGTGCTCTAAGAGAAACCCACAACGCTTAGCATACTCTAAGTCCATCAAATTCAGGGCAGCGCCTGAATCCACAAATGCCATGACAGAATACGATGACAAAGAACAGATCAAGGCAACGGACAGAAGAAATTTTGACTGTACCGTACCAATGGTGGCAGACCTAGCGAACCGCTTAGTGCGCTTAGGACAATCAGAGATAGCATGAGTGGAATCACCACAGTAGAAACACAGCCCATTCAGACGTCTGTGTTCTTGCCGTTCAACTCTGGTCAAAGTCCTATCGCACTGCATAGGTTCAGGTCTAAGCTCAGGTAATACCGCCAAATGGTGCACAGATTTACGCTCACACAAGCGTCGACCGATCTGAATGGCCAAAGACATAGACTCATTCAAACCAGCAGGCATAGGAAATCCCACCACGACATCCTTAAGGGCTTCAGAGAGACCCTTTCTGAAGATAGCTGCCAGCGCAGATTCATTCCATTGAGTGAGCACGGACCACTTTCTAAATTTCTGACAATATACCTCTATCTCATACTGACCCTGACAAAGAGCCAGCAAATTTTTCTCTGCCTGATCCACTGAATTAGGTTCATCGTACAGCAATCCGAGCGCCAGGAAAAACGCATCGATATTACTCAATGCAGGATCTCCTGGCGCAAGAGAAAATGCCAAGTCCTGAGGGTCGCCGCGCAAAAAAGAAATAACAATCAAAACCTGTTGAACTGGATCACCAGAGGAGCGAGGTTTCAAGGCCAGAAATAATTTACAATTAGTTTTGAAACTCAGAAACTTAGTTCTATCTCCAAAAAACAAATCAGGAATAGGAATTCTTGGTTCTAACATAGATTTCTGATCAATAGTGTCTTGAATCTTTTGTACTCTTGCCGAGAGCTGATCCACAAATGAAGACAGACTTCTAATGTCCATCGCTACACCTGTGTACTGAACCACCCAAATGTCTAGGGGAAAAAAAAGGCAAAACACAGCGCAAAGAAAAACAAATGGTCTCAGAACTTCTTTTTTCCCTCTATTGAGAAGTACTTTTGGCTTCTTGTACTGTTATGAAAGGCAATTCAGTACTACAATGGACATAGCGGTCAGAGCACATACAGTGATCTGACAATAACCCAAAATCATAGAACGAGCTCTGAGACGTGGGAACTCTGCAGACCGCAATCCTTAATCCTCTCCAAACAACACTAGAGGCAGCCGTGGATTGCGCCTAACTCTGCCTATGCAACTCGGCACAGCCTGGGAAACTAACTAGCCTGAAGATAGAAAATAAGCCTACCTTGCCTCAGAGAAATACCCCAAAGGAAAAGGCAGCCCCCCACATATAATGACTGTGAGTTAAGATGAAAAGACAAACGTAGAGATGAAATAGATTCAGCAAAGTGAGGCCCGACTTTCTTAACAGATCGAGGATAGAAAAGATAACTTTGCGGTCTACACAAAACCCTAAAGAAAACCACGCAAAGGGGGCAAAAAGACCCTCCGTACCGAACTAACGGCACGGAGGTACACCCTTTGCGTCCCAGAGCTTCCAGCAACAAATTAGACAAGCTGGACAGAAAAAATAGCAAACAAATAGCAAAGAAGAACTTAGCTATGCAGAGCAGCAGGCCACAGGAATGATCCAGGGAAAAGCAAATCCAACACTGGAACATTGACAGGAAGCCAGGATCAAAGCATTAGGTGGAGTTAAGTAGAGAAGCACCTAACGACCTCACCAGATCACCTGAGGGAGGAAACTCAGAAGCCGCAGTACCACTTCCCTCCACCAACAGAAGCTCACAGAGAGAACCAGCCGAAGTACCACTTGTGACCACAGGAGGGAGCTCTGCCACAGAATTCACAACAGTACGGTACAGTCTAAATTTCTTTTGTCCGTTACTCTGATTTGCTCTTTGTCGTCCTATTCTGTTATGGCATTTGTGGATTCAGGCGCTGCCTTGAATTTGATGGACTTGGAGTTTGCCAGGCGCTGTGGTTTTTTCTTGGAGCCTTTGCAGTGTCCTATTCCATTGAGAGGAATTGATGCTACGCCTTTGGCCAAGAATAAGCCTCAGTATTGGACTCAATTGACCATGTGCATGGCTCCTGCACATCAGGAGGATATTCGCTTTTTGGTGTTGCATAATCTGCATGATGTGGTCGTTTTGGGGTTGCCATGGCTACAGGTCCATAATCCAGTATTAGATTGGAAATCTATGTCTGTGTCCAGCTGGGGTTGTCAAGGGGTACATGGTGATGTTCCATTATTTTCAATTTCGCCTTCCACTCCTTCTGAAGTCCCTGAATTTTTGTCGGATTACCGGGATGTATTTGATGAGCCCAAATCCAGTGCCCTACCTCCCCATAGGGATTGTGATTGTGCTATTAATTTGATTCCTGGTAGTAAGTTTCCTAAGGGCCGACTGTTCAATTTATCTGTGCCAGAGCACGCCGCTATGCGGAGTTATATAAAGGAATCCTTGGAGAAAGGTAATATTCGCCCGTCGTCATCACCGTTGGGAGCAGGGTTCTTTTTTGTGGCCAAGAAGGATGGTTCTTTGAGACCTTGTATTGATTACCGCCTTCTTAATAAGATCACAGTCAAATTTCAGTACCCTTTGCCGCTGCTGTCTGATTTGTTTGCTCGGATTAAGGGGGCTAGTTGGTTCACCAAGATTGATCTTCGAGGGGCGTATAATCTTGTGCGTATTAAACAGGGCGATGAATGGAAGACAGCATTTAATACGCCCGAGGGCCATTTTGAGTACCTGGTTATGCCATTCGGGCTTTCTAATGTTCCATCTGTATTTCAGTCTTTTATGCATGACATCTTCCGAGAGTACCTGGATAGATTCATGATTGTATATTTGGATGACATTTTGGTCTTTTCGGATGATTGGGAGTCTCATGTAAAGCAGGTCAGAATGGTGCTCCAGGTCCTTCGTGCAAATTCCTTGTTTGTGAAGGGGTCAAAGTGTCTCTTTGGAGTTCAGAAGGTTTCATTTTTGGGTTTCATTTTTTCCCCTTCTACTATCGAGATGGACCCTGTTAAAGTTCAGGCCATTTATGATTGGACTCAGCCGACATCTGTGAAGAGCCTGCAGAAGTTCCTGGGCTTTGCTAATTTTTACCGTCGTTTCATCGCTAATTTTTCTAGTGTTGCTAAACCGTTGACTGATTTGACCAAGAAAGGTGCTGATGTGGTCAATTGGTCCTCTGCGGCTGTAGAGGCTTTTCAGGAGTTGAAGCGTCGTTTTTCTTCTGCCCCTGTGTTGTGTCAGCCAGATATTTCGCTACCGTTTCAGGTCGAGGTTGATGCTTCTGAGATTGGAGCAGGGGCTGTTTTGTCGCAGAGAAGTTCTGATGGCTCGGTGATGAAACCATGTGCCTTCTTTTCTAGAAAGTTCTCGCCTGCTGAGTGCAATTATGATGTTGGCAATCGAGAGTTGTTGGCCATGAAGTGGGCATTCGAGGAGTGGCGACATTGGCTTGAAGGAGCTAAGCATCGCGTGGTGGTTTTGACGGATCACAAGAATTTGACTTATCTCGAGTCTGCCAAACGGTTGAATCCTAGACAGGCTCGATGGTCGTTGTTTTTCTCCCGTTTTGATTTTGTGGTTTCGTACCTTCCGGGCTCTAAGAATGTGAAGGCTGATGCCCTGTCAAGGAGTTTTGTGCATGACTCTCCAGGTGTTCCTGAGCCGGCGGGTATTCTCAAAGAGGGGGTAATTTTGTCTGCCATCTCCCCTGATTTGCGGCGGTTGCTGCAAAAATTTCAGGCTGATAGATCTGACCGTTGTCCAGCGGAGAAACTGTTTGTCCCTGATAGATGGACTAGTAGAGTTATCTCTGAGGTTCATTGTTCCGTGTTGGCTGGTCATCCTGGAATCTTTGGTACCAGAGATTTGGTGGCTAGATCCTTTTGGTGGCTTTCTTTGTCACGGGACGTGCGTTCTTTTGTGCAGTCCTGTGGGACTTGTGCTCCGGCTAAGCCCTGCTGTTCTCGTGCCAGTGGGTTGCTTTTGCCCTTGCCGGTCCCGAAGAGGCCCTGGACGCATATTTCCATGGATTTTATTTCAGATCTCCCTGTCTCTCAGAGGATGTCGGTCATTTGGGTGGTTTGTGATCGCTTCTCTAAGATGGTCCATTTGGTACCCTTGTATAAATTGTCTTCTTCCTCTGATTTGGTGCCATTGTTTTTCCAGCATGTGGTTCGTTTGCATGGCATTCCGGAGAACATCATCTCGGACAGAGGTTCCCAGTTTGTTTCGAGGTTTTGGCGGTCCTTTTGTGCTAAGATGGGCATTGATTTGTCTTTTTCTTCGGCTTTCCATCCTCAGACAAATGGCCAAACCGAACGAACTAATCAGACTTTGGAAACATATCTGAGATGCTTTGTTTCTGCTGATCAGGATGATTGGGTGTTCTTCTTGCCTTTGGCCGAGTTCGCCCTTAATAATCGGGCCAGCTCGGCTAGTTTGGTTTCGCCGTTTTTCTGTAATTCTGGTTTTCATCATCGTTTCTCTTCAGGGCAGGTTGAGCCTTCGGACTGTCCTGGTGTGGATACTGTGGTGGACAGGTTGCAGCAGATTTGGACTCATGTGGTGGACAATTTGGCATTGTCCCAGGAGAAGGCTCAACGTTTCGCTAAGCGCCGGCGCTGTGTTGGTCCCCGACTTCGTGTTGGGGATGTGGTTTGGTTGTCGTCTCGTTATGTTCCTATGAAGGTTTCCTCTCCTAAGTTTAAGCCTCGTTTCATTGGTCCGTATAAGATTTCTGAAGTTCTCAATCCTGTGTCATTTCATTTGGCCCTTCCAGCTTCTTTTGCCATCCATAATGTGTTCCATAGGTCGTTGTTGCGGAGATACGTGGCGCCTATGGTTCCCTCCGTTGATCCTCCTGCCCCGGTGTTGGTCGAGGGGGAGTTGGAGTATGTGGTGGAGAAGATTTTGGATTCTCGTATTTCGAGACGGAAACTCGAGTACCTGGTCAAGTGGAAGGGTTTTGGTAAGGAAGATAATTCCTGGGTTTTTGCCTCTGATGTTCATGCTGCTGATCTAGTTCGTGCCTTTCATTTGGCTCATCCTAATCGACCTGGGGGCTCTGGTGAGGGTTCGGTGACCCCTCCTCAAGGGGGGGTACTGTTGTCAATTCTGTTATCGAACTCCCTCCTGTGGTCATGAAGGGTACTTCAGCGAGTTCTGTCCATGGACTCCATCTGGTGGCTGTGAGTGGAGCTGCTGCTTCTGAGGTTCCTTCCACAGGTGATTTAGTTTATTCTTTGGCTGGCTGCTCTATTTAACTCCACTCAGATCATTACTCTATGCCAGCTGTCAATGTTCTTGTACTGGTTCAGTTTGGTCTTGGATCTTTCTGGTGACCTGTCTACTCCAGCAGAAGCTAAGTCCCTGCTAGTTTATTATTTGTTCATTGTTTTCTTGTCCAGCTTGCTATCATGATTTTGCCTTGCTAGCTGGAAGCTCTGGGATGCAGAGTGGCACCTCCGCACCGTGAGTCGGTGCGGAGGTCTTTTTGCACACTCTGCGTGGTCTTTTTGTAGTTTTTTATGCTGACTGCAAAGATACCTTTCCTATCCTCAGTCTGTTTAGTAAGTCTGGCCTCCCTTTGCTGAAACCTGTTTCATTTCTGTGTTTGTGACTTTCATCTTAACTCACAGTCAATATATGTGGGGGGCTTCCTTTACCTTTGGGGAATTTCTCTGAGGCAAGGTAGGCTTTATTTTCTATCTTTAGGGCTAGTTAGCTCTTAGGCTGTGAAGAGGCGTCTAGGGAGAGTCAGGAACGCTCCACGGCTATTTCTAGTGTGTGTGATAGGATTAGGGGTTGCGGTCAGCAGAGCTCCCACTTCCCAGAGCTTGTCCTTGTTAGTTTAACCATCAGGTCTTTTTGGGTGCAGCCTACTAACGGTGTCTGCCGCTCCTTGCTTTTATCCTCCACTGAACAAAGCAATGCCGCCTGTGTACTCCTGTTACCAATTTTGAACTGCTTTTAGCCTACTTTTTTTTATTTTGGGCCTATATCTGTGTTTCCTCCTCATCCTGCCCATTGCCCAGTTACTGCTAGATGAGTCTGATGGTACATTGACCCAGACCACTACATTCCCCTTGCACTCTACACAGCCAGAATCTGACCCTGCTGAAAGTCAGGTTCCCCTTTCCGCATACTATACCACCTTACACGGGGACAAAGAGGAAGGTGCAGATGAAAGTGCAGGTTCCTTCATCAGGTGGGGGGCATACTCGTTGGCGACGTCACTGGCACAGGGCCCCTCATAGTACGCAAAAGTGTCTCTGGCAGTGGGAGGCGCCGCCCGCCGTCAAACACACCGCCGTACTATGAGGGGCCCTGTGCCAGTGCCAACTAGTGGGGCCCCCCCTGCTTGCTGAGGATCGCAGCACTTGCAAAGTTGAAATACTTACCTCTCCCTGCTCCACCGCCGTGACGTATTCCTTGTTTCCTGGGCCCACGAAAATCTTGAGCCAGCCCTATGCCCCACAACTTTAGCCAAATGAGCCCCTGTTTTCAATCCCTAACTATTATTATAAAGTAAATTAAGATTGACAATCTTCAGTAATACGAATTGATGTTTTTGGCATTAAAATGGACATTGTAGGTGTTTTCCTGTCCTCCACTCACTGCCGACTTTGATTCCCCATTGACTCGCATTGGGTTTCGTGTTTCGGTCAAACCCCGACTTTTCGCAATAATCGGCCGATTTCACCCGACCCGACTTTTGCGAAACCCAACTCGATCCTAAAAAAGTAAAAGTCACTCAACTCTAATGGCAATAAATTTGTTGAACACTTTTGCATCACGTCAAGTCTGAATGTGCGGTATTTTTTGGTATATGACGTTTTGGGCCACTTGGTCTGTCTTACCAGCACCTCTATTGTTTTGACCTGAGTGCATACCATTATTCTCCTTAAAAATACAGCTCTGGCAAAAATTAAGAGACCACTGCACAGTTTTAGAAAAACCAGCTTCTCTTCATGTCTGAAAGCCATTCCACTCTAGTGTCAGTTTAATTCCAACCAGAGTACACCTCATTCTACTTAATGTGCTTCTGATTAGGTGATCACCTTAACCAAATCTTATTTAACAAAGGAAAGTATAAAAAAAACACTGCTGTGGTGTTCACAATCCCCTTGCAATAGGGCAAGCTGGATGGCAAAACAAATGCTAGTAATATCCCAAAAGAAATATTAATGGAAAAATAACTTTTAACCATGCCAAAGGAGTTGAAAAGAAAAGTCTTGAGTGAGGAAAAGAAGGGCTCAATTGTGGCTTTACGAGCAGAGGGACACAGTGAGCGTCATGTTGCCTCCATCCTTAAAATTTCTAAGACTGCAGTCCATTACAACAAGGTCAAGCAGCAGACATTGGGGGCAATAAAGCAGCAGACCGGCAGAGGGCGAAAACGACTCTCCACTGACCGGGATGACCGTCATCTTATTCGAATGTCACTCAGCCACTGCAGGATGACATCAAGTGACCCACAAAAGGAATGGCAAATGGCACCTGGGGTGAAGTGCATGGCAAGAACAGTTCGTAACAGGTTCCTAGAGGCAGGACTCAAGTCATGTAAAGCTAGAAAAAAGCTTTTCATCAATGAGAAGCAAAGGAGAGCCAGGCTAAAGTTTCCCAAAGACCATAAGGATTGGACCACAGAGGACTGGAGTTTGCCCAACACCTGATCATATAATGGTTAGATGGAGACCTGTAGAGGCGTACAAGTAACAGTGTCTTGCATCCACTGTGAAATTTGCTGGAGGATCGGTGATTATTATTATTATTTATTGTTATAGCTCCATTTATTCCATGGCGCTTTACATGTGAGGAGGGGTATACATAATAAAAACAAGTACAATAATCTTAAACAATACAAGTCATAACTGGTACAGGAGGAGTGAGGACCCTGCCCACGAAGGCTCACAATCTACAAGGGATGGGTGAGGATACAGTAGGCGAGGATAGAGCTGTTCATGCAGCGGTTTGGTCGATCGGTGGTTACTGCAGGTTGTAGGCTTGTCGAAAGAGGTGGGTCTTCAGGTTCTTTTTGAAGGTTTCGATGGTAGGCGAGAGTCTGATGTGTTGTGGTAGAGGGTTCCAGAGTAGGGGTGATACGCGAGAGAAATCTTGTATACGATTGTGGGTGATGATCTGGGGATGCTTCAGCAAGGCTGGAATTGGGCAGGTTGTTCTTTGTGAAGAACATATGAATCAAGCCGCATGCAAGGTTATCCTGGAAAAAAAAAGTTCATTCCTTCTGCTCAGGCAATGTTCCCCAACTCCGAGGACTGTTTTTTCCAGCAGGACAATGCGCTATGCCACACAGCTAGGTCAATCAAGGTGTGGATAAAGGACCACCACATCAAATCACTGTCATCGCCAGCCCAATCTCCAGACCTGAACCCCATTGAAAACCTCCGAAATGTAATCAAGAGGAAGATGAATAGTCACAAGCCATCAAAGAACTGCATAAATTTTTGCACAAGAAGCAGTATATACATAGTTACAGAGTTATTAAGGTTGAAGGAAGACTATAAGTCCATCTAGTTCAACCCATAGCCTAACCTAACATGCCCTAACATGTTGATCCAGAGGAAGGCAAAAAAACCCATGTGGCAAAGAGTAAGCTCCACATTGGGGAAAAAAATTCCTTCCCGACTCCACATACGGCAATCAGACTAGTTCCCTGGATCAACGCCCTATCAAGGAATCTAGTGTATATACCCTGTAACATTATCCTTTTCCAGAAAGGTATCCAGTCCCCTCTTAAATTTAAGTAATGAATCACTCATTACAACATCATATGGCAGAGAGTTCCATAGTCTCACTGCTCTTACAGTAAAGAATCCGCGTCTGTTATTATGCTTAAACCTTTTTTCCTCCAAACGCAGAGGATGCCCCCTTGTCCCTGTTGCAGGTCTATGATTAAAAAGATCATCAGAAAGGTCTTTGTATCGTCCCCTCATATATTTATACATTAAAATAAGATCACCCCTTAGTCTTCGTTTTTCCAAACTAAATAGCCCCAAGTATAATAACCTATCTTGGTATTGCAGACCCCCCAGTCCTCTAATAACCTTGGTTGCTCTTCTCTGCACCCGCTCCAGTTCAGCTATGTCTTTCTTAAACACAGGAGACCAGAACTGTGCACAGTATTCTAAGTGTGGTCGAAATAGTGACTTGTATAGAGGTAAAATTATATTCTCCTCATGAGCATCTATGCCTCTTTTAATGCATCCCATTATTTTATTTGCCTTTGTAGCAGCTGCCTGACACTGGTCACTGAATATGAGTTTGTCATCCACCCATACACCCAGGTCTTTTTCATTGACGGTTTTGCCCAGAGTTTTAGAATTAAGCACATAATTATACATCTTATTACTTCTACCCAAGTGCATGACCTTACATTTATCCCCATTAAAGCTCATTTGCCATTTATCAGCCCAAGCTTCTAGTTTACATAAATCATCCTGTAATATAAAATTGTCCTCCTCTGTATTGATTACCCTGCAGAGTTTAGTGTCATCTGCAAATATTGAAATTCTACTCTGAATGCCCCCTACAAGGTCATTAATAAATATGTTAAAAAGAAGAGGGCCTAATACTGACCCCTGTGGTACCCCACTGCTAACCGCTACACAGTCCGAGTGTGCTCCATTAACCCTGCTGTTCTGTTCGGTCTGGGGAGACCTATTTTGAACTTTGGTATTTTTTGGGGTGTTCAAGATGCGGTTCTGAAACTTGTGGTTGATTGACTTAAATGAGGATGGGTCGGTCGGCCACGGGTTTCAGAGCCGCATCTTGAATATTTTAAAGAATATTGAAGTTCAAAGTCGGTCATTTTTGACCAACAGAACAGCAGGGTTAATAAACACCCTTTGTTTCCTATCCCTGAGCCAGCTCTCAACCCACTTGCACATATTTTCCCCTATCCCCATTATTCTCATTTTATGTATCAACCTTTTGTGTGGCACCGTATCAAAAGCTTTTGAAAAGTCCATATACACTACATCCACTGGGTTCCCTTGGTCCAATCCGGAACTTACCTCTTCATAGAAACTGATCAAATTAGTCTGAAATGAACGGTCCCTAGTAAACCGTGCTGATACTGGGTCATGAGGTTATTCCTCTTCAGATACTCCAGTATAGCATCCCTTAGAATGCCCTCCAGGATTTTACCCACAGTAGAGGTTAAGCTTACTGGCCGATAATTTCCGAGTTCAGTTTTTGTCCCCATTTTGAATATTGGCACCACATTTGCTATACGCCAGTCCTGTGGTACAGACCCTGTTATTATGGAGTCTTTAAAGATTAAAAATAATGGTCTATCAATGACTGTACTTAATTCCTGCAGTACTCGAGGGTGTATCCCATCCGGGCCCGGAGATTTGTCAATTTTAGTGATTTTTAGACGCCGCCGCACTTCCTGCTGGGTTAAGCAGGTGACATTTAATTGGGAATTTTTATCACTAGTCATTTTGTCTGCCATGGGATTTTCTTGTGTAAATACTGATGAAAAAAAGTCATTTAGCATATTGGCTTTTTCCTCATCCTCATCCACCATTTCACCCAGACTATTTTTAAGGGGGCCGACACTATCATTTTTTAGTTTCTTACTATTTATGTAGTTAAAGAATATTTTAGGATTATTTTTACTCTCTCTGGCAATGAGTCTCTCTGTCTCAATCTTAGCTGCCTTGATTTGCTTTTTACAGAATTTATTTAATTTTCTGTATTTATTTAATGCCTCATCACTACCTACTTCCTTTAATTCTCTAAATGCTTTCTTTTTGTCACTTATTGCTCCCCTTACAGCTCTATTTAGCCATATTGGTTTCCTCCTATTTCTAGTATGTTTACTCCCATACGGTATATACTGTGCACAGGTCCTATCCAGGATGCTAATAAACATCTCCCATTTTCTTTGTGTATTTTTGTGTCTCAGGATATGAAAGACTGGTGGAAAGCATGCCAAGGCGCATGAAAGCTGTGATTAAAAATCATGGTTATTCCACAAAATATTGATTTCTGAACTCTTCCTGTGTTAAAACATTAGTATTGTTGTTTCTAAATGATTATGTACTTGTTTTTTTGCATTATTTGAGGTCTGCAAGCAATGCTTTTTTTTGTTATTTTGACCATTTCTCATTTTCAGAGAATAAATAAAAAATGTATTGCTTGGAACTTCGGAGACATGTTGTCAGTATTTTATAGAATAAAACAACAATTTACATTTTACTCAACAATATACCTATAAATAGAAAAATCAGACAAACTGAAAATTTTGCAGTGGTTTCCTAATTTTTACCAGAGCTGTATATAATACCGTATATACTCGAGTATAAGCCGAGATTTTCAGCCCATTTTTGGGGGCTGAAAGTCCCCCTCTTGGCTTATACTCGAGTCACACCCGGGGGTCGGCAGGGGAGGGGGAGCGGGGGCTCTCTAATTGTACTCACCTACTCCTGGCGTGGTCCCTGCACATCCTTGCTTCTTCCAGCGCTGCAGATTCTTCCTGTACTGAGCGGTCACATGGTACCGCTCATTACAGTAATGAATATGCGGCTCCACCTCCCATAGAGGTGGAGCCGCATATTCATTACTGTAATGAGCGGTAACTGTGACCGCTCAGTACAGGAAGATGATGCAGAGGTGGAAGAAGCAGGGACGTGCAGGCACATCGCCAGCAGTAGGTGATTATACGGGGAGGGGAGCGCTGCGCGATATTTACCGCTCCTCGTTCCGGTGTGGCTCTGTCTTCAGCGTCCTCTGGCTGTGACGCTCAGGTCAGAGGGCGTGGTGACGTGGTCAGTGCGCGCCCTCTGCTGAACGTCAGTGCTGAAGATGGAGCCGCACCGGAACGAGGAGCAGGTAACTATTGAAAGTGCCGGGGCTCCTGAGCGAAGAGAGGTGAGTATGTGATTTTTTTTTTATGGCAGCAAAAGCATATGGGGCAAGTGACTGTATGGAGCATCGTATGGGGACATAACGCTTGTGCAGCACTATATGGGGCAAGTGACTGTACGGAGCATCTTATGGGGACATAACGCTTGTGCAGCACTATATGGGGCAAGTGACTGTACGGAGCATCTTATGGGGACATAACGCTTGTGCAGCATTATATGGGGCAAGTGACTGTACGGAGCATCTTATGGGGACATAACGCTTGTGCAGCACTATGTGGGGCAGTGACTGTACGGAGCATCTTATGTGGACATAACGTTTGTGCAGCATTATATGGGGCAAGTGACTGTACGGAGCATCTTATGGGGACATAACGCTTGTGCAGCATTATATGGGGCAAGTGGCTGTACGGAGCATCTTATGGGGACATAACACTTGTGCAGCATTATATGGGGCAAGTGACTGTACGGCGCATCTTATGGGGCCATAACGCTTTGCAGCACTATATGGGGCAAGTGACTGTACGGAGCATCTTATGGGGACATAACGCTTGTGCAGCATTATATGGGGCAAGTGACTGTACGGAGCATCTTATGGGGCCATAACGCTTGTGCAGCATTATATGGGGCAAGTGACTGTACGGAGCATCTTATGGGGCCATAACGCTTGTGCAGCACTATATGGGGCAAGTGACTGTATGGAGCATCTTATGGGGACATAACACTTGTGCAGCATTATATGGGGCAAGTGACTGTATGGCGCATCTTATGGGGCCATAACGCTTTGCAGCACTATATGGGTCAAGTGACTGTACGGAGCATCTTATGGGGACATAACGCTTGTGCAGCATTATATGGGGCAAGTGACTGTACGAAGCATCTTATGGGGCCATAACGTTTGTGCAACACTATATGGGGCAAGTGACTGTATGGAGCATCTTATGGGGCCATAACGCTTGTGCAGCATTATATGGGGCAAATATCTCTATGGAGCATCTTATGGGGCCCTTATTATCCTTTATGCAGGATTATATGGGGCATATTTTAATATGGAGCATCTAATGGGGCCCATTAAACTTTATGGAGCATTATATGGGGCTCCTGATTCAATATGGATATTCAAAAACACTTAACCTACTGATGTCTCAATTAATTTTACTTTTATTGGTATCTATTTTTAATTTTGAAATTTACCGGTAGCTGCTGCATTTTCCACCCTAGGCTTATATTCGAGTCATTAAGTTTTCCCATTTTTTTTGTGGCAAAATTAGGGGGGTCGGCTTATACTCGAGTATATACGGTAAGTAAGGTTTATTTTTCATATTAAAAACTGTAGTAGCAAATCACCAAAGATCCATAGACATAGGAGAAGCAGATCAACTAGTTTCAGCTTAACACCTTAATCATGGTATAGCACCATGATTAAGGTGTTAAGCTGAAACTAGTTGGTCTGCTTCTTTTATTAATTATAGGGGAACCCTAATTCATTTTTTTGGGTGGTCCCCCATTTTAATAATCAGGAAAGGCTAAGTATACAGCTGTGAGCTGATATTATTAGCTTGGGAAGCTCCATGGCTCTTACCCCCTTTCCAGGCTTTAAACATCTGCCCTTAACTGTCTGCTTTCCCTCTGCTGGTTAATAAAATTTAGGGGATCCCATGTCATTTTTTTCCAAAAGGAATTTATTTACTAAAAAAAAACCATGTACGGTAAACTACACACACAAAGCACTAATTACTGTATATATCTCACATATTTCTATCTACCTATGTATCATCTATCTAATATTTATAGACATTTATAATCCTGAAGAATATTTCCTTTGAAAACTGTTTGTAAATTACATAAAAAATTTCTCTATGTAAAAGCTCATGTTAAAATCGCATTGCAATTGGATCACATTCACATGTAAATTTGAAGGACCTAGGTCTTTTTTCAAACTACGTAACTATGCAAATGAAATCTAAATAGGATGCTAGGTATTAAAAATCGGATAGTACTAGCATGAAAATCGCATGACACTTGTCCCACTTTTCTGGACAGAAATAGGACCTTTTTTCACGGTGAGGGGTAGGAGCCCTTATAACCACACACAGCTCTGCAGTGAGATCAGGCGAGAAGAAAGCAGCTGTAACGCTCGCGTCCTGATGGATGGCGCAAACGAGGATTGTGGCCCCATTGTGCCACAAACCAGACTACCCTGGAGGGGCGTGATGAAGCAGCTACCTTGGTGTTCACTGGAGCCTCTAGTGGTGAGGCCAGGCTTGTGCGGCAGGTAGCTGCCAGGTACCACTTCAGGGTGGTGTCTGGCCTTAGCAGCTGATCCCACTGGTTAATGGAACACAAGTGACAGGTGCGAGCTAGTACAGTACTAGTACTGTAGTGGGCACAGCTGGCACTCAGGCAGGCAGGCATGGCTGGGACTCTGGCAGGCAGGTGGGCATGGCTGGCAATCTGGCAGGCAAGTGGGCATAGCTGGCACTTAGGCAGGCAATACAGCCCCCAGGGTGATGATAGCAAGACACACAGAATATGGGTATGGGCCTGGGTATGCAGCCCCCAGGGTGGCAGAAACAGTACAGGACCTGGCAACTCAGTAGCAGAACACAGACTGAGAAAGTTTGTTGCTCAGTCATCTCCCTGTAGGTGGAGATGCCTTAAGTACCCAATACCTCTTAGTAATAGGCTGGGGACATATTAGGAGGGTGTACACTGTCTCTATAAGACTCAGGAAGTTCCGGGGCTGCCGCCCTAAGCATACAGCCAGGAAGTATGCAGCAAGGAAACACAAGAGGCCCACAGCAAGGAGCCGGCAGAGGACAGAACTCACAGCATGGCCCAGAGTGGTGAGGGAGATGGGAAACCATGCAGTGATGCCAGCAGGTATGACTTTTTTCAGCATTCTATAACCTGTATTCCCATATTAATAGTTTAGATAGGTCATATGTGGTGACAGATTCCCTTTAAGTGAATGCATTTTCCATTACCGTCACTGTCCTGGGTCAGCTATTAAAATATATCTGTGTATGTATAGTGCCTTGAAATACCCTGTGAACTGTTACACATTTTTTCCCCTTACAACCACAAATTTAAATGTATTTTATTGGGATTATATACAATATACCAACACAAAGTAGCAAATATTTATGAACAGGAAAGGAAATAATACATGGTTTTCTAAATAGTTTAAGAAAATAAATCTAACAGTTTAGATGTGCGTCTGTATTTAGGCCCCCTGAGGCAAATACTTTGTAGGACCACATTTTGCTCCAATTACTGATGCAAGTCTTTTGGGTATATCTCTACCAGCTTTGCACATCTTTTTGCTCATTCTTTTATGCAAACTAGCTCTAGCTCATTGAGTTTGGATGGAGACTGTCTGTGAATAAGGGATCATCCTTATTCTCATTTGCATATGGAAAGATGAGAAGCAATTGGACGAAACTGAAAGGGAGAAGATACAGATTAGATATTATAAAAAACTTTTTGACAGTGAGGGTGATCAGGAACAGGCTAACACGAGAGGTGGTGCGTTCTCCTTCAATGCAAGTCTTCAAACAGAGGCTGGACAGACATCTATCTGAGATGGCTTAGTGAATATGACGCTGCATTGAGCAGAGGTTTGGACACGATGACCCTTGAGATCCCTTCCAACTCTAACATTCTCTAATTCTATCAACCCCAACTTCCAAGTCTTGCCACAGATTATCAATGGGATTTACAGTGAGGAAAAAAAATATTTAGTCAGCGACCAATTGTGCAAGTTCTCCCACTTAAAATGATGAGAGAGGCCTGTAATTGACATCATAGGTAGACCACAACTATGAGAGTCAAAATGAGAAAACAAATCCAGAAAATCACCTTGTCTGATTTGACAAGATTTTTTTGCAAATTATGGTGGAAACTAAGTATTTGGTCACCTAAATATATGCAAGATTTCTGGCTTTCACAGACCTGTAACTTCTTTAAGATGCTCCTCTGTCCACCCCTCATTACCTTTAGTAATGGCACCTGTTTGAACTTATCAATATAAAAGACACAAGTCCACAACCTCAAACAGTCACACTCCAAACTCCACTATGGTGAAGACCAAAGAGCTGTCGAAGGACACCAGAAACAAAATCGTAACACACTACGCCACCAGGGACTCAGATCCTGCAGTGCCAGACGTGTCCCCCTGCTTAAGCCAGTACATGTCTATGCCCATCTGCAGTTTTCTAGAAAGCATTTGGATTATCCAGAAGAGTATTGGGAGAATGTCATATGGTCTGATGAAACCAAAGCAGAACTGCTTGGTAGAAACAAAACTCATCGTGTTTGGAGGAGACAGAATGCTGAGTTGCAACAAAAAAACACCATACCTACTGTGAAACATGGGCATCACAACATCATGCTTTGGGATTATTTCTCTGCAAAGGGACCAGGACGACTGAAGCGTGTACAGTACATGAACGAATGACTGGAGCCATGTATTGTGAGATTTTGAGTGCAAATCTCCTTCCATCAGCAAGGGCATTGAATATGAAACATGGATGGATCTTTCAGCATGATAATGATCCCAAGCACACCGCCAGGGCAACGAAGGGGTGACTTCGTAAGAAGCATAGGCAGGTCCTGGAGTGGCAAAGCCAGTCTCCAGATCTCAACTCCATACAAAACCTTTGGAGGGAGTTGAAAGTCCATGTTGACCAGCGACCGGCCCAAATGATAACTGCTCTAGAGGAGATCTCCATAGAGGAGTGGGCCAACCTTGTGAAGACTTACAGAAAACGTTTGACCACTCTAATTGCCAACAAAGGATATATAACAAAATAATGAGATTAACTTTTGTTAATGACCAAATACTTATTTTCCACCATAATTTGCAAAAAACAATCTTGCCAAATCAGACAAGGTGATTTTCTGAATTTTTCTTCTCATTTTGACTCTCATAGTTGTGGTCTACCTATGATGTCAATTACAGGCCTCTCTCATCTTACCTGATACCTGATACCTGGAAATTATAGGCCAGTAAGTCTAACCTCTATTGTTGGTAAAATATTTGAAGGGTTTCTGAGGGATGTTATTCTGGATTATCTCAATGAGAATAACTGTTTAACTCCATATCAGCATGGGTTTATGAGAAATCGCTCCTGTCAAACCAATCTAATCAGTTTTTATGAAGAGGTAAGCTATAGGCTGGACCACGGTGAGTCATTGGACGTGGTATATCTCGATTTTTCCAAAGCGTTTGATACCGTGCCGCACAATAGGTTGGTACACAAAATGAGAATGCTTGGTCTGGGGGAAAATGTGTGTAAATGGGTTAGTAACTGGCTTAGTGATAGAAAGCAGAGGGTGGTTATAAATGGTATAGTCTCTAACTGGGTCGCTGTGGCCAGTGGGGTACCGCAGGGGTCGGTATTGGGACCTGTTCTCTTCAACATATTCATTAATGATCTGGTAGAAGGTTTACACAGTAAAATATCGATATTTGCAGATGATACAAAACTATGTAAAGCAGTTAATACAAGAGAAGATAGTATTCTGCTACAGATGGATCTGGATAAGTTGGAAACTTGGGCTGAAAGGTGGCAGATGAGGTTTAACAATGATAAATGTAAGGTTATACACATGGGAAGAAGGAATCAATGTCACCATTACACACTGAACGGGAAACCACTGGGTAAATCTGACAGGGAGAAGGACTTGGGGATCCTAGTTAATGATAAACTTACCTGGAGCAGCCAGTGCCAGGCAGCAGCTGCCAAGGCAAACAGGATCATGGGGTGCATTAAAAGAGGTCTGGATACACATGATGAGAGCATTATACTGCCTCTGTACAAATCCCTAGTTAGACCGCACATGGAGTACTGTGTCCAGTTTTGGGCACCGGTGCTCAGGAAGGATATAATGGAACTAGAGAGAGTACAAAGGAGGGCAACAAAATTAATAAAGGGGATGGGAGAACTACAATACCCAGATAGATTAGCGAAATTAGGATTATTTAGTCTAGAAAAAAGACGACTGAGGGGCGATCTAATAACCATGTATAAGTATATAAGGGGACAATACAAATATCTCGCTGAGGATCTGTTTATACCAAGGAAGGTGACGGGCACAAGGGGGCATTCTTTGCGTCTGGAGGAGAGAAGGTTTTTCCACCAATATAGAAGAGGATTCTTTACTGTTAGGGCAGTGAGAATCTGGAATTGCTTGCCTGAGGAGGTGGTGATGGCGAACTCAGTCGAGGGGTTCAAGAGAGGCCTGGATGTCTTCCTGGAGCAGAACAATATTGTATCATACAATTATTAGGTTCTGTAGAAGGACGTAGATCTGGGTATTTATTATGATGGAATATAGGCTGAACTGGATGGACAAATGTCTTTTTTCGGCCTTACTAACTATGTTACTATGTATGTTACTATGTTACTATCTTTTTAAGTAGGAGAACTTGCACAATTGGTCTCTGACTAAATATATATATTTTTCCCCCACTGTAGGTCTTGACTTTGACTAGGCTATTCAAGCATGTGAATATGCTATGATCTAAACCATTCCATTGTAGTTATGGCAGTATGTTTAGGGTCGTTGTCCTTTTGAAAGAAGAACCTACTCCCAAGTCTCAAGTCTTTTGCAGGCTCTACCAGGTTTTCCTCCAGGATTGTTCTGTAATTTGCTTCATCTACCCACCAACTCTGACCAGCTCCCCTGTCCTTGCTGAAGAAAAGTATCCCTAGAGAATGATGGAGCTACCACCATGTTTGACGGGGGAAGGGGATTGTTTTCAGGGCAATGTGCAGTGTTCGTTTTCTGTCACCCATAGCATTTTGCATTTAGCACAAAAGTTTCTACCTTTTTTTTAGATTTCATCTAACCACAATACTTTCTTCCACATTCTAGCTGTGTCCCCTGCATGGCTTCTGCAAACAAAACATATGGGTAATTTAAAAAATGTCTTTCTTCTTGCCACTCAATAAAGGCCAGATTTGTGGGGTATATTACTAACAGATCTCCTGTATGTACAGATTGCCCCACCTGAGCTGTGGATCTCTGCAGCTCCTCCAGAGTGAGTGCTCTTCATGCTTGGGATGTCAGTTTAGGTTGACTTGGTAGATTTGCAGTTGTGCTATACTCCTTCCATTTTTGAGTGATGGAATGAACAGTGCTCCATGAGATGTTCAAAGCTTTGGCTATTGTTTTATAATTAGTGATGAGCGAGTGTACTCATTGCTCGGGTTTTCCCGAGCATGCTCAGGTGGTCTCTGAGTATTTATGACTACTCGGAGATTTCTTTTTCCTCTCAGCAGCTGGATGATTTGCGAATGTTAGACAGTTTGATTACATGTCAGAATTCCCTAGCAACTCCCACATGTAGTCAGCCTGGCTAGTAGCTGTAAATCATTCAGCTGAGGTGATGAAAACTAAATCTCCGAACACTAACAAATATTCGGAGGTCACCCGAGCACTCTCGGGAAAACCCGAGCAACGAGTATACCCGCTCATCACTGTTTATAATCTAACTCTGCTTTTAAATTCTCTCTACAACTTTATCCCGGACTTGTCTGGTGTGTTTTTTGGTTTTCATGATGCTGTCTGTTTCATGATGTTCTCAAGCAAATCTCTGAGGCCTTCACAGAACAGCTTTAGTTATAGGGAGAATAAATTACACATAGGTGGACTCAGTTTACTAATTATGTGACTTCTGGAGGCAATTGGTCACTCAGGATTTTGTTCACATCTCAACATTGAAATTGCAACACCAAGAGGAAAAATATCACAGGATTGATATACATGTTACTGTTATACAAAAGATGAAAACTATAAACAAAATATTTGAAACATCTTGATATATTCAGCTTCCATTATGAGGACCACCAGCAGAAATACAGTCTCTTACATTGGCATGCTATCAATGATGATTTGCATGCCCAAGTGCATTCAGTGTGGCAGAACATTCTTAAGGCAACCATTAATAAACTGATAGCATAGCAAGGGGTGTAAATGCATGCTCATCTCCATGGGGTGCTAATGGTTGATACTAAATAAATTGAGATGTTTTGAAAATTTTTCCATTTTTTCATAATTTGCATATCATTAATATATTTATCCTTCCTGTGATTTCCATAATTTCTTGCTGTTCCAATTTCAATGTAGAAGAATGACTTGTAAATGCATATACATCACTAGGAGGACATAATAAGAACAGTATGTTTTATGGAAGTAAATCCAATGTTTCCATAACAATATACTATATAAGGGGCAATAAGGGTTTGTCTAGTCTGCAGCAGGAAATTGTCCTCCTGCGAGTGTTCTGTTTATCAGAGACAATGTTGCTGAGCCTTTCACTGCCAGCATCAGTACTTCAAATGAATACAAGTGAGTGCATAATGATACTAGTGCTGTAGGCAGGCAACAAGACTGGGGAAATGCAGGGGTTAGGAAGTCAGTTACATGCATTTTTTTCAGGAATGAAACAAATCCCCTAATAAAGTGATTTGCAAACTTTTATAATTTTTAGTGGACAAAAATATAGAAAAAAAAATAAAGTTTATTTACTCTCTTGTTAACCCCTTAATTTCATATGACATACTATCCCGTCGAGGTGACCTGGGACTAAATTCCCAGGGACAGGAGAGTACGTCATAGGAGATCGGCCGCGCTCTTGGGGGGAGCGCAGCTGATCGCCGCCAAGTGTCAGCTGATTATTACAGCTGATATTCGGCACTATGTGCCAGGAGCAGTCTCGGACCGCTCCTGGCACATTAACCCCTGGAACACTGCGATCAAACATAATCGCAGGGTTCCGGCGGCATAGGGAAGCACCCCCTTAGTTAGGGAAAAATAATACAATTAAAAAAAATTATTTTCATTTTCCCATTAGGGTTAGGGTTGGGGCTAAAGTTAGGGTTAGGGCTACATTTAGGGTTAGGGTTGGGACTAAAGTTCGGGTTAGGGTTGGGACTAAAGTTAGGGTTAGGGCTATAGTTAGGGTTGGGGCTACATTTAAGGTTGGGGCTAAAGTTAGGGTTAGAGTTGGGTGTTATGATCTGGTAATTCCGTACCACAATGGACATAGAAGTCAGAGCACATACAGTGACCTGACAATAACCCAAAAACATAGAACGAGCTCTGAGACGTGGGAACTCTGCTGACCGCAATCCCTAATCCTCTACAACCACACTAGAGGCAGCCGTGGATTGCGCCTAACGCTCCCTATGCAACTCGGCACAGCCTGAGAAACTAGCTAGCCTGAAGATAGAAAATAAGCCTACCTTGCCTCAGAGAAATACCCCAAAGGAAAAGGCAGCCCCCCATATAATGACTGTGAGTAAAGATGAAAAGACAAACGTAGAGATGAAATAGATTCAGCAAAGTGAGGCCCGACTTTCTGAACAGAGCGAGGATAGGAAAGGTAACTTTGCGGTCAACACAAAACCCTACAAACAACCACGCAAAGGGGGCAAAAAGACCCTCCGTACCGAACTAACGGCACGGAGGTACACCCTCTGCGTCCCAGAGCTTCCAGCAAGCAAGAAAAAACAAAAAGCAAGCTGGACAGAAAAAAACAGCAAACAAATAGCAAAAGCGGAACTTAGCTATGCAGAGCAGCAGGCCACAGGAACGATCCAGGAGGAAACAGGTCCAATACTAGAACATTGACTGGAGGCCAGGATCAAAGCACTAGGTGGAGTTAAATAGAGCAGCACCTAAGGACTTCACCACATCACCTGAGGAAGGAAACTCAGAAGCCGCAGTACCACTCTCCTCCACCAACGGAAGCTCACAGTGAGAATCAGCCGAAGTACCACTTGTGACCACAGGAGGGAGCTCTGCCACAGAATTCACAACAGTTGGGGCTAAAGTTAGGGTTAGGGCTACAGTTAGGGTTGGGGCTAAAGTTAGGGTTTGGATTACATTTACGGTTGGGATTAGGGTTAGGGGTGTGGTTAGGGTTATGGTTGGGATTAGAGTTAGTGGTGTGTTGGGGTTAGGGGGGTGTTGGGGTTAGGGTTGTGGTTGGGATTAGGGCTAGGGGCATGTTCGGGTTAGGGTTATGGTTATGGTTGGGATTAGGGTTAGGGGTGTGTTTGGGTTAGAGGTTGAGATAGAATTGGGGGGTTTCCACTGTTTAGGCACATCAGGGGCTCTCCAAACGCGACTTGGTGTCCGATCTCAATTCCAGCCAATTCTGCGTTGAAAAAGTAAAACAGTGCTCCTTCCATTCCGAGCTCTCCCGTGCGCCCAAACAGGGGTTTACCCCAGCTTATTGGATATCAGCGTACTCAGCGCAAATTGGACAACAACTTTTGGCGTCCAATTTCTCCTGTTACCCTTGGGAAAATACAAAACCGGGAGCTAAAAAATCATTTTTGTTGGAAAAAAAAGGATTTTTTTTATTTTCAGAGCTCTGCATTATAAACTTAAGTGAAACACTTGGGGGTTCAAAGTTCTCACAATATATCTAGATAAGTTCTTTTGGGGGTCTAGTTTCCAATATGGGGTCACTTGTGGGAGGTTTCTACTGTTTAGGTACATCAGGGGATCGGCAAACGCAATGTGATGCCTGCAGACCATTCCATCTAAGTCTGCATTCCAAACGGGGCTTCTTCCCTTCTGAGCTCTGTCATGCGCCCAAACGGTGGTTCCCCCCACATATGGGGTATCAGCATACTTAAGACAAATTGGACAACCAATTTTGGGGTCCTATTTCTCCTGTTACCCTTGGGAAAATACAAAACTGGGGCTAAAATATAATTTTTGTGGGAAACAAAGAATTTTTATTTTCACGGCTCTGCGTTATAAACTGTAGTGAAAAAATTGGAGGTTCAAAGTTCTCACAACACATCTAAATAAGTTTCTTAGGGGGTCTTCTTTCCAAAATGGTGTCACTTGTGGGGGGTTTCAATGTTTAGCCACATCAGGGGCTCTCCAAATGTGACATGGTGTCCTATCTCAATTCCAGTCAATTTTGCATTGAAAAGTCAAATGGCGGTCCTTCCCTTCCAAGCTCTGCCATGTGCCCAAACAGTGGTTTGCCCCCACATATGCGGTATCCGTGTACTCAAGACAAATTGCACAACAACTTTTGGGGTCCAATTTCTTCTGTTACCGTTGGGAAAATAAAAAAATTTGGGGCGAAATATCATTTTTGTGAAAAAATATTATTTTTTATTTTTACGGCTCTGCATTATAAACTTCTGTGAAGCACTTGGTGGGTCAAAGTGCTCACCACACATCTAAATAAGTTCCTTAGGGGGTCTACTTTCCAAAATGGTGTCACTTGTGGGGAGTTTCAATGCTCAGGCACATCAGGGGCTCTCCAAATGCAACATGGCGTCCTATCTCAATTCCAGTCAATTTTGCATTGAAAAGTCAAACGGCGCTCCTTCCCTTCCGAGCTCTGCCATGCGCCCAAACAGTGGTTTACCCCCATATATGGGGTATCAGCGTACTCAGGACAAATTGTACAACACCTTTTGGGGTCCAATTTCTCCTGTTACCCTAGGTAAAATAAAACAAATTGGAGCTGAATTAAATTTTTTGTGAAAAAAAGTTAAATGTTCATTTTCTTTCAAACATTCCAAAAATTCATGTGAAACACCTGAAGGGTTCATAAACTTCTTGAATGTGGTTTTGAGCACCTTGAGGGTTGCAGTTTTTAGAATGGTGTCACACTTGGGTATTTTCCATCATATAGATCCCTCAAAGTGACTTCAAATGTGATGTGGTACCTAAAAAAAAATGGTGTTGTAAAAATGAGAAATTGCTGGTCAACATTTTAACCCTTATAACTCCCTAACAAAAAAAATTTTGGTTCCAAAATTGTGCTGATGTAAAGTAGACATGCGGGAAATGTTACTTATTAAGCATTTTGTGTGACATATCTCTGTGATTTAAGGGCATAAAAATTCAAATTTGGAAAATTGCGAAATTTTCAAAATTTTCGCCAAATTTCTGTTTTTTTCACAAATAAATGCAGGTAATGTCAAATAAATTTTACCACTATCATGAAGTACAATATGTCATGAGAAAACAATGTCAGAATCATCAGGATCCGTTGAAGCGTTCCAGAGTTATAACCTCAAAGAGACAGTGGTCAGAATTGTAAAAATTGGCCCGGTCAATAACGTGCAAACCACCCTTGGGGGTTAAGGGGTTAAATATATATGTTTAATTGTTACTTACATTTTCCTTTCAGATACAACAGTTAAAGGAAATGTTCAAAAAGAAGAAAGAAGAAACAACAACTGAACCCGAGACTCCAAGTCCAGACAATCAGCCAAATGGTGAGCTCCAAAACTCAGGAGGCCATATAATTTATTATATCTATGAGTCAGAAGAAGAGGATGATGAGGATGACAAGAAAGATGAACCACCTCCAGAGCCTCCACGGCCTGTCAATGACAAGCCTCACAAATTCAAGGATCACTACCTGAAGAAACCTAAGTTTTGTGATGTGTGCGCTAGAATGATTGTTTGTAAGTCATCCTTAAGACTATTTTAGTTTCACAAATGTTATATTACAGCTAATTAAGTTTGGTAGAGGCAGTAAAGTAACAAGCATTTCAAAGGGGTTGTTTGGTCTTGAAAACCAATTTTCATGTACTCTGTTAAAAAAAATCTAGGTTAATAATGAGGGCCCCTTACTTTCCTCTGTTTTTCAAAGGCTGGATAAACAAAGAAGAAAAAATGTCTCCAGAGCGAGAGGACCCAGTATGTCGCTGCACACAGCTGGTTTAAATGAGAACCGTGTAATGCCTTATTTCTCCTATGGTGGCACTGCAGAGAAACTGAACACTTACTATAACTACATCAAAGGGCACAAGGTTGCCTCAGGATAACCTAGCATCAAAGAGTACAACCCCTTTAAAGTGCACCCTGCATATTGTTAGGCAAAATTTTATGCATCTCTTTTGTCCTGTCCTTTTGTTTTATTTTTTTTCTGATAGAAGCTCAAATCCACAACTAAAGGGAATGTGTCAACAGGATTTCACTCCCAAACTACTTATGTGCATGTAGCCCAGGGGTCCCCAACTCCAGGCCTCGAGGGCCGCCAACAGTGCAGGTTTTCAGGATTTCTTTAGTATTGCATCGGTGGTAATGTGATCATCTGCACAGGTGATGATTCCAACCCCTGTGCAATACTAAGGAAATCCTGAAAACCTGCACTGTTGGCGGCCCTCGAGGCCTGGAGTTGGGAACCACTGATGTAGCTTTTTCAAACACAAGTCCAGCAATACCTATACAAGGCCGATCCGTTCTTCCGTCACTGAGAAATCAGTGTTTGAATTAATGTAGAAAAGATGCTGTAGATCTGAAGCCTCTGTCACTCCAGCTCTATTTTCCAAACAGCTCCGCCTCCTCTATGACTTGACTGATGGTTCGTTTGACTGAAGTCACACAGAATAGTCAGTCAAGCATGAGGAGTTAGTGCTGGGTGGGGAATAGAGCTGGAATGACAGAAGCATCAGATCTACCATAGTACTTTGCATATAAATACAAACACTGATTTGTCAGTAATGGAGGAAAAGACTGGCAATGGAAAGGTATTGCTGGATTTGACTTTGAAAGAGTTATATAATGAGTTAGGTGAGTGAAAGCCTCCAGTCAGATTCCCTTTAAAGGTTATTCAAATGAGTGTGTTTTAGACTAAACTTAAAAAAACAGAGAGACCAGTATGTAGTCAGTCAATGTGCTAGTCCACATTAGCATTTGTCCTCACAGCATACGCTATTGTGGCCCTTTTTACAGATCAGAAAAATACATGCAATAAAAGGCAGCCCTTGCACTTATCCACAATATGGCTGAGCACATTTTGAGGACGTGATTTGCTCTTTTTTTGATACAGCCATCTCAACCTGGCCTTACAGAGCAAATATTGTTGTTTATATGACTAGAACAGATAAAAGAAGATGGAGAAAGGAATAGTAGGTTACTCTGGTAACATCACATTATTTCATAAAATGCTGAATCAGCAATAAAAAGTATATTTTACCTTGCCGCTCTAGTCTGTCTGTTCTACTGCATCACCCAGCAGTTGGCCATTGCTAGTCTTGTGGAAATAGCTGACTGAATTTACTTTTAGATTGGCAAATTTAAAAAAGGCATAGTCTCTTTACTATGGCACGGGACACACTACTGGAATGACAGGCAGTCATGGAAGACTTATTTAAGAGAATGAAACAATGATCCTTTAAATAGGAGCACAAAGCAGCTCTCCTCCCTCCCCCTCCATCTGTATAAATCTTATCAGTATCATCCGCCATCTCCTATCTCAGTAATGTAATAATCTGTCTTCACTGAATACAGATTTTACCCAGGAAATGAGAATTATGACAAAGATCAGTCTTGGTGGAGGCAGAAGAACATTTCTCTAATAAGATAGATTACAAAGCTTCTAATTTTCATGGGTACTATTGATTTAGGAAATAAAAATTAAAATGACAGTTACTTTTTAACCAATGCCCAGAATTTTTTCATGTTCTGGTTGACCCAGGTTTTGGAGTTAAAGCTGCCTAGACCATATGGGCAATGTCAGATCAGTTTTTCAACTATCGCAGACTTAGTTCTGTCTTCACTTCAATACAAGAATTTATAAATTTAGAAATATTTGTAATATATTTTTATTATTGGATATGCTCAATGTTTCCTTTGATCTCCCATCACAATTTTGGCAGCTATCTGCTGTTAAAGGTGATCTTTCATCAAGCTTTAACTATCTATCTTAGGGCCCAATATAGTAGTGACATACATTTCAACATTGTTACTATTCAGAAGCTATATATTATGCAGTATAATATTGGAAGACAAGAGAAAAAAAGGCTTAATCAGTCCATATCTAATATAAAGGTAGTATAGAGATTACCCATATTGAGCTGAAGAGAACCCACATAGAGCCACAAGTGCCGCAACGCGCATTTCACTGTTATGCTTTCTCAAGGAGAGAAAGCGTAACGCACTCCACTTCTCACACTCGCCTTGAAAAAGCGTAACAGCGAAACGCACATTAGGGCACTAATGGCTGTATGTGGGGTGCATTCAGCTGAAAAACATGGGTAAGCTCTATACTAAATTTATATTATATTTAGGCTGATTAAGCCTTTTTTTTCCTTGTCTGATGTAAATGGTATGAAGGAATGAAGATTACAGCATGAAATATATTATTATTTTTGTAAGGAAACGACTAACCTACAGTTGTGTGAAAGTGTTTTCCCCCTTCCTGATTTCCTATTCTTTTCCATGTTTGTCACACTTAAGTATTTCAGATCAACAAACAAATTTAAATAGTAGACAAAGATAACACACGTAAACACAAAATGCAGTTTTTAAATGAATGTCTTTATTAATAGGGAAAAAGAAATCCAAAACTACAGGGCGCAGTGTGAAAAAGTGATTGTCCCTCCATTAAAACATACATTAACTGTGGCTTATCACATCTTTCGGAAGCTGAGTTCAAATTTCCAGGCCACGTCCTGGCCTGATTACTGCCACACCCCATCTCAATCAAGAAATCACTTAAATAGGACCTAACTGACAAACTGAAGTAGACCAAAAGGTCCTCAAAAGATGCACATCATGCTGCGATTCAAAAAGAAATTCTGGAACAAATCAGAAACAAAGTAATTGAGATATATCAGTCTGGAAAAGGTTATAAAGCCATTTCTAAAGCTTTGGGGCTCCAGTGAACCACAGTCAGTGAGAGCCATTATGCACCAATTGTGAAAACATGAAACAGTGGTGAACCTTCCTAGGAGTGGCCTGACAACCAAAAAGGCCCCAAGAACACAACGACGACTCATCCAAGAGGTCATAAAAGACCCCACAGCAACATCAAAAGAACTGCAGTCCTCATTGACTCAGTTGAAGTCACTGTTCATGACTCCACTATAACAAAAAGACTGGGGAAGAATAGTTTGCCTGGCAGAGTTCCAAGACGAAAGCCACTGCTGAGCAATAAGAACATAAAGTATCTTCACAGTTTTGACAGACAACATCTTGATGATCTCCAAGACTTTTGGGAGAATACTCTGTGGACTGACAAAAGTTGAACTTTTTGGAAAATGTATGTCCCATTACATGTGGTGTAGAAGTACGGTGCTGTGCAAATTAATTGGGACAAAGCAAAAAAATAAAATGTTATAATGCACTGTTACATACTAATTCTGAAAATTACCTTTTTCCACTGGCTAGTTGACCAAGATTTATTTATTATATATTAAAACTGGTTTGAATCACTGACTGATAACCAACTTACGATTTTATTTATAAAATGATTTGTCCCAATTAATTTGCACAGCACTGTAGCACAGCATTTCAGAAAAGGAACATCATACCAACCATAAAATATGGTGGTGGTAGTGTGATAGTGTGGGGTTATTTTGCTGCTTCAGGACCTGAAAGACTTGCTGTGGTGTATGGAACCATGAATTCTGCTGTCTATCAAAAATCCTGAAGGAGAATGTTTGGCCATGTGTTCGTGACCTCATACTGAAGCGCACTTGAATTATGCTGCAGGACACTGATCCAAAACAAAGTGGAGTGGCCTAGTCAAAGCACTCACCTTAATCCTATCAAGATGCTATGGCATTACCTTAAAAATGCAGTTCATGCTCGGAAATCATTCAGTGTGGATGAATTACAGTAATTCTGCAAAGATGAGTGGGACAAAATTCCTCCAAAGCGTTGTAAAAGACTCACTACCAACTATCGCAAATGCTTGACTGCAGTTGTTGCTGCTAAAGGTGGCCCAACCAGTTATTAGGTTTAGCGGGCAATGACTTTTTCACACCGGTCCTTGTAGTTTTGGATTTCATTTTCCCTTAATAAAAAAAGACCTTCATTTAAAAACTGCATTTTGTGTTTACTTGTGTTATCTTTGTCTAATATTTAAATTTGTATGGTGATCTGAAACATTAAAGTGTGACAAACGTGCAAAAGAATAGGATATCAGGAAGGGAGCAAACAATTTTTCACACAGCTGTATGTAAAGAAATCATTTTATCCATAAGTACATGCCCTTTTAGGCTGATAATAGTATTGAATTAAAAAGTAAAATGCATGTATAATTATTAATGATATACCTGTATAGAGTCTATTGCTGAACACACTGATCAGATCGGATTCCAAGTGTATCTAGGCCCTTCGGCAACAGAAGCAAAGCAGGTCTCCCATCTGCCACACCATTAGCTTGACAAGCGCAGAGAATGCTCAACCCAGATATCTGGGAGTCCTGGTGGCTTGTTGCTGAGTTTAGCCCAGGTATGCTTTGGTTGCTCTGATAAAATAGCATATTGTTTGTGGTCACAGAATGTTTTTTTGCTAGCATTCTTGATGGTCAAGGCCTAACACAAATGTCATTGTTTTCAGATGCTTTTCTATTTGCCCAGCAAAGCAACACTTGCAATTGGAATATTTTGTAATGTTCTCTATTGCTGCTGTCGGTTCTTGTTAATGGGACAGCAGAACCATTACTCATGGGCATGGAAGATGCACTGGAGTCACTGACTAATTCTGTCTGAGCATGTGTTTACTCAAGAAATTCTCAGATGAGCTACTAGAATATAAAAAAGTCCTATTCCAAAAGTGAAGCCATCATTTCAGAAATGAAATGGATAGTACCGTAGTTGTAGTAGGCCATATTACCGACTGCAAGATAACTTCCCGTTTGTAGAAAGCAAGTAGAAAAAAACATAATAGCATATTTTGTATTAATTTCTTCTATTTCACTTGCAGTAAACAACAAATTTGGACTGCGATGTAAAAACTGCAAGACTAACATTCATCACCATTGTCAGTCCTATGTCGAGTTCCAGAAATGTTTTGGCAAAATAGTAAGTTCTCGAAGTTTTCGACAGTCTTGTTATATTGTATTACATACTTTACTTTCTGCTAATGAAAAAAAAATCAGCAAATGTCAGTTTATTTTTAATGATTTCCAAAGCAACTTCTAAAGTATTACTTTGTTGTAAAAGCAAAAAATAGAACCTAGTCAGTAGAATATTTTCTAATGAGAAGGAGGACGAAGGCATGAACATTGAGAAAGCAGATATTTTTAGTCTGTACTGTATCTAGTTGTTACTATTTGGCTTTTCCATTGATGTAAACAGCTGAAAGAGGATCTGTCATCACCGATTCCAATACAAGCTGCATACATTTTCAAATAGATCTCTTTCACCTGATCTAGTTGGTGTACTTTCTATGAAAATCTATGTCAGAATGGCTAAATAATCATGTTTGAAACAGTTCCTGCTTGATATTAAAATTAGTATTTTATCCAGCTCTACTTATCAAGATATATATTTAAAGGAACGCTGTCAACACATAAGGACTTTTCAAACTAAGCACAGGAACAGCCTTATTGTGGCCAAACAGCTCAGTGTACCTTCCCGTCTACCTGTTTTGCACCTAACTCAGCTCTCACCTACTTAAAGCACCACTCCAGCGTTTTTTTATTGCACTGCTGGAGTGGTGCTTTAAATGTAGTTCCCCTGCCCCCACATACTCAACTGCCGCCACCATTATTGTTTTCAGGCATCGGTCCCATCGGTCTCCGGTGAAAAGTGACCTTTTGGCAGTTGCAGAGTTTCGTAGAGCACGTCGGAGGTCACATTTCCGTGCTTCTCTATGAGAGCCTCATTCTGGCTGTCATAGACTTGCATTGAGCTCCTGTGGAGTAGCTTCTGACTTATCAAGTCTGAAATTACAGGCACGAGATGCATCTGCGGGACCGGAACGGCATCAGTAAAAGGTGAAGCCACCAGATGGTGAGTATATATTCTGCCACCGATATACGTGGATGAGATGTGTCTGAGGGATGTGATCACAAATCGCTATATAAACAATGGCGGGTAGCGTTACTCGCTAAACTGTGCTCCTAGTCCTTATCAGCTGCGCGTCGTGATCCGGAAGGATGATGCAGTGATACATTCAACAGGTTTATTTACAGTACCTTGGTGAGATGAGGTGAGAGTGAGGACTGTAGGTTAGGGCTGTTACAGAATCACCAGACAGAGATAATAGAAGCTCCAGGTTAGAGGTAACAAGAGAATCCTTCTCCAGCTCTGCAGCACATGTGTATTCCAAGATGGCACGGAGTACAAAACAGGAAGAGAAGGAAAAAGATAGGAGGAGCTATGACAGAAAGGTATTGTGGGAAAGTACCATAACAAAATATTACAGTGTAATACAGCAACGGCCAGTAGATGGCAGCAAAGTATAACAAATACAATAAATGATAGAACTAGGTATATTAGCATTACATAAATGTCCATGTATGACTGAAAGTCTATCAGAATAAACTGAACAGCACAGTATAAGAATGGGAGCTTACATTTAAAGCGTTACTCCATCAGCAAAAAACAAAAAAAACAAATGGTGTGTTTTTAGGCTATATGCACACGTTGCGGATTAGATTGTGGAATTTTCTGTTCAGATTCTGCATTTCTTGGCAGAAAACGCAGGTCAAAATCTGCACCTTTTTTTTGCGGATTTTGTGGGGATTTTTTGCAGATTTGCTGCGGATTCTGTGCGGATTTCATACTTTTTTTTCCCCTGCGGATTTCTATTATGAAATGGGTGCAGAAACACTGCAGATCCGCAAAAAAAAATTGACATGGTCCTTTTTTGAATCTGCTGCATTTTCCGTGCGGATTTTTCCACACCATTAGCACATTATTTTTTTTTCCATTGATTTACATTGTACTTTAAATCACTTGAGGATCTGCGCGGAAAAAACGTTGTGGATCCACAGGAAATCCACAACGTGTGCACATACCCTAAAGGGGTTTTCCAGAATTATATTATTTTTTTGCCATTTACCTGCCTGTTCTATGTGGTGTCGGCTCAGAGAGGTCCCTTGTTCTGGTCTGCTCTGTTGATGGGGAGTTACCATGGATTTCATGCTGATTGACAGTTGGCTTCACGCAGTTAAGTAGCGGGAATGTGGCTGTCAGTCATCATAACATCGGGAGTCACGCCCTAGCAACAGAGCAGAGCAGAAGAGAATCCGCTGCTCTGTCGTCGTGATGTCAACAGAAGCCTCAGAATAGCCAGCAGGAGTAGTCAGTGACAGTCTGTGCCGGAAGAGATCTGCGTTAGAGAGAACAAGAAGGTACCTAAAACCTACCTGCCTGTTAGTTCTTAGGCCCATAGTGAGAAATTAATATAGTCCTGGATAACCCCTTTAATTGAAAGCTCTGACTTTACAGAATACAGAAGAGGGCACAGATAAATGAAAAACAGGTTCCTGAAAAGGTGCACTGAGCTGCTTAGCCACATCAAGTGTATACTGAGGGCATGTGCTTGTGTGAGGTGGCAAGGGTGGTATTCATGGTGAGGGGCTGCTGTTCCGGCACACCCTGACACCGCACAAAGAAAACACGATGTCCCATTTGTTGTGTGATTTGTGTGCAATGCAAGTCACTCACTTTTAGTTTGGAGTTTCCTCAGGTTGCACGGTCCCAATTCCAGATATCATCACACACTGATTGACAGAGTCCAAGTCCATTCTTAACAAAACAACTTTACTCAGCAAGTTCAGTTCAGTCACAGACATCGCACAGTAATTCCCACTGATCATAGATCCTTTGCTATGTGTTGTCTCTTGCTCTACTGGCAATCTTTGTTCTGGTAACGTTCCATCTGGCACCGCAGCTTCCCGGATAGCTAGACTAGTTCTTGCCTGGGTGACCCCACCCATTTTCCTCTCTGAGGGCGTACAAGAAGTATTGTTTCTCCTTGTGGAGAATGACATGATAAGCTTGTCGAGGTGAGGAGACTTAAAGCCGCATTGCTCCTCTGGGAAATATGAAAATTGTCTCTTCAGAGAGGAAGAGAACTAGAACTCTAGTGCCACCTATTGGAAGTAGCAATCCTAACAGTCAATGTCGACCCTTTACCGAGCCTTGTCATATGACTTAGGATAATAGCCAAACCAGAATCTCAATTTGCAGACACTGTGTTTCGGGGTACTGCCCCTCGTCAGTGCAAAGTGGAGATCTGGTTTGGCTGATTGAGAAGTGTCTGACCGAGATCCAAGAAGTATCGCTTCTCCTTGTGGAGAGTGACATGATAAGCATGTCAAGGTGAGGAGACCTAAAGCCGCAATGCTCCTCTGGGAAATATGCAAATTGTCTCTTCAGAGAGGAAGAGAACTAGAACTCAAGTGCCATCTATTGGAAGTAGCAATCCTAACAGTCAATGTGGACCCTTTACCAAGCCTTGTCACATGACTTAGGATAATAGCCAAACCAGAATCTCAATTTGCAGACATTGTGTTTCGGGGTACTGCCCCTCGTCAGTGCGAAATAAAGGATGGCTCTTCCAAATCTTTTCCAGACCATAGGGCTTGGACGTTCTGGGAATTCCCACTGAACCTAGTCGCTGCCGCTTTCATGCTGCTCCTGTTCCCTTGTACTTGTGTACCTTCCAGCCCTGAGGCTCTGAGCTGCTGGACTCTTCTTCTTAAATGTGTTTCTGAAACAACCTTGCTGTTCTCCATCCAACTCTCTGACTAAATCCAGGAACTGTCTCAACTATCTCTACTCTGACCCCTCCTAAGGCTACTTTCACACCAGCGTCGTACGACGCACGTCGCAATGCGTCATTTTGGAGAAAAAACGCATCCTGCAAAATTGCTTGCAGGATGCGTTTTTTCTCCATAGACTAACATTAGCGACGTATTGCGACGCTTTGCCACACGTCGCAACCGTCGTGCGACGGTTGTGTCGTGTTGTGGCGGACCGTTGGCACCAAAAAACATTGCATGTAACGTTTTTTGGTGCGTTGTGTCCGCCATTTCCGACTGCGCATGTGCGGCCAGAACTCCGCCCCCTCCTCCCCACAGCTCAGAATGGGGCAGCGGATGCGTTGAAAAACTGCATCCGCTGCCCCCTTTGTGCAGCTAATTCTCACAGCATGCATCGGTACATCGCAACGTCGTATTGCGACGTGCGTCGTACGACGCTAGTGTGAAAGTAGCCTAACTTAGAAATGCCTTATTTCCTCAACCAATTCTTATCCTAACCTTATTTAATCTCCTAATCTACAGTGTCCCTCACTGTACTAAACTCTATACTACCCGTTACTATTACTCTCACTAAATGCTACACTTATACTGTAATTCCCTAACTCTAGCCTTAGTCTATAAAGATGCATAACTACACATTACACATGCATTAATACATCATAAAGCATCTTACATGCAAAACGCACCTGTTTTACTAGGAAGGGTTGCGGGGCATGACTTGACCCCAACACACCCTTACACTTGGTTAGAACAGTCATTTTGTGCTGACTCCCTTTAATAATGCATACAGTTTGTATTGTGAAACTGATGGTCCGTGTGAAAAAAATTGCAGCAAATATTGCACCAAAAAATAGAAGAAAAAAATTGCAGTCTGGTCCGATTTATACACCACACTAGTGCATGGAAATAATCAGCTGTGGCACACAGAATAAGTCAGATTTATAATTTGGGAGCCTGACTGGCCCAAATTTTAATATGTCTCAACCAGGTCTAGAAGGGGAGGTAACCCATTAACTCCCTTTCCAGAAACCTTTGTCTTGCCTATATACACACCTTTACATTTAAATTTCTACGACAAAAAGGAAAAGTGGAATTACGGAAATCACAGGATGGATAGACATGTTAATGATAACCAAATCTTTTAAAACATCACAATGTATTCAGCATCAAATATGAGCACCTTGCGCAGAAATACCCACTCATACATGGCTTGGCTGCTATCAGTGAGGTTACCAATGGTTGGGAAGTTTTGCCACCCTGAATGCATACAAGTCATCATGATCCACTGCTGGCAGCTCAGTGTGCTAGATGGGACACACATCTGAAAATGTGCTGCAGGCCATGGTAGCATATTTAGGCCATGCAGGCTGTTGACATTTGCATGGGCAACTTGGGACTGTGGTTTTGAAAAATGGCTCTTGGGACATCTTGGAGAATTGGCCGTACCATTGGTTCAACTCATTAATCCATTCTGTACTACAAGTGAAATTGGATGTCATATAAAAAGCCTAAGGCGTCAAACTGTATCTATAAAAGCCATAAACAGACATTGGGCTATGAGTCAGATGTGCCAAAGTGCATTCAGGATGGCAGAACATTCCTCAGACAACCATTAGTAACCTAATTGATGGCAGCGCAGGTGTGCAAGTGTCCCAGGTGTGCACGTGGTGAGAATACTTGATACTGAATAGATCAAGATGTTTAAAAAATGTTGTTTCCATTTTATCATCATTTACATAACATTAGCATGTATATCCATCCTGTGATCTCCAAAATTGCATGATTTTTCCTGCCTGGTATTTGAATTTCACTGAGTTGTATCTATATCTAGCCAAACAAACCCAGTGAGGATGAACTAGATTATGAGATGGTTCCAGGTAAACAATAATATAGACAAGGCCAAGAGATGCTTTTCTTCCAATTAGTTAAATCTGTTCCCTTTGTCAATAGTCCTATGTAGTTGAGCTACTAAATTGTATAATGTGGAGCTATACAGTATCAATGGCAAGATATCAAGTGGAAAATAGTTTGGAAAAGGGCAGAGTCCATTGCCTAGTAGTAAACTTGGCCAGTATTGTTGTTTCCTGTACCTGTGTAAGTTGAATATATAATGAAGACATGTTTTAAAGGTGATGTCCGGCACCACTAATTTCCATCTTGGGATTGAGAGATGTTACATTCTTGGAGTTTCTACGTTACAATTAGCCGATTGGCAGATATCACACACATGTCCTATTTTAATTAAGGATATGTGCACCAAGGATGAACAAATCATTGGTGCACCCTGTGCAGCTGCACATGGGCTTAAGAGGTAAGGGGCCCACTACTGCTGCCAAAGGTGGTATTGTGCATTTTAATGAGTTATTGACCTGCAAAGAGCCCATATATTGTTCTTGCACAGGTCCCCTCTTTTTTTTAATCAGCCAAGGGAAAGCAGACAGCTCGGAGCTGATATTAATAGGCTGGGGAGGGTCATGGATATTGGCCCTTTCCCAGCCAAATAACACTAGCCGTGTGTCCGCCATTGAAATATACAACACCTGTTGGATGTCCGGGTTTTCATCCAGCATGCAGCACCATCTTTATTATCCAATGTGGAAATGAAAAGTGCAATTTGACCTCTTTAAAAACCTCCAAGTGTAAACCGGACTGATTCCCTTCACTTTCATCAAGCAGAGATCCTGAATATTGTCAGGCATTGAGAAGCCAAACTACATAGTTCAGTACCGAAGTTTTACTTACAAAAACTTTCAATTATTATAAAGTTGGTGGTTCTAGACAGAATCTATTACACACTCTCTAAATTTATCAATATAGAACTGAAATCTAAATAATAATAAATTATGATTTTATTCTTTTTTTTTTCCAGCCCCCTGGGTTCCGTCGTGCATATAGTTCCCCTCTGTACAGTAATCAGCAATATGCGTGTGTGAAGGAACTGCTGCCTTTCTGTGAGTTGTTACTCTTCACTGTTTAATTGAGAAATGACTGTATGAACAAGCAGTTTGTTTTTTTAAATATACCCTGAGCCTTAGTCATGCTACCATGGCCAAGTGTTCAGTTTCTACTGCTATTCCTTGTATCTGTTATTGTCTCGTCGATACCACTGTAGCCAATCAGTAAGCTTAGTGGCTTATGCTGTCAATTCAGGGAGAGCCGTGAGCTCAGTTATTGGCTGCAGCGCTGTTGATGTAACATGAGTGTTGCAGACAATAAGAGACACCGGGATCAGCAGTAGAGTAGAGCAGCTGCAGAGATCAGTGAGGAGGGCATGTTCTTGTTTCCTCATGTGTTACTGCCTGCTTATGATTGGCCAACTTTATGCAGGAGAAGCAGTACACGCCCCCAGAGATAAATTGTGGTAACACCAGGTTTAACTATACCATAAATTATAACTTAAACTTTACAACATATTAGCTCTGCAACAAAGAGGAGAAATAAAAGAAAATTATATTTTACTAAGCACCACGGCTGTCATTCCATGATGTGGCCGGTATAACATGCTCATACTGGTGAAAGGTTCTCTTTAAACATTACGAACAGCAGCAGGCACAGTGGATGTTGGCGGGTTTCTCTTTCCAGGGTGGACAGTATGCGTTCTCTCAATATATCAATAAACCTACAAAGAGGGCACCGGAGGTAAAAGCTCCGCCATAATATATAAATAGAAACCCAAAAGAAAAATGGACACTGAGAGCTAAGAGCTAAAATATAACAATTTTATTGAAGAAGCATATAGATAAAATACAGAAAATATGAATAGAAACCAAGTTCTCTCAATATAGTCCCTTAGGTACCCTCTAGAGATGAATGTAAAGACTCTTGGGACCCTGGTCTAGTGGAAAAAGAAAATGTTGGATCATCCCAATTCCCTAGCAAAATCCAGGTAAAAGATGGAAGTATCAGCATACACTCAGGGGTGGATTAAGTGTAGCCAGTGCCCCGGGCTGTTCAGACACTGTGAGCCCCCCGGTCATGTGATGGGGTCATGTGACGGCGTCATCATATACCTGAACCAGATTATTCCAGAAAAATAGTTGCTGTGTGAAACTATAACCTGTCAAACATCCATTGATCTAGTCAATTTACCCTTCAGTTAGGAAGAAAAAAAAAACACAATACTATCGCCATAAGTGCCAGTATTCACAGGGGATCTGTACTTAGTATGCAGTGTCTGTGTAGAGGTAATACAGTGATCACCGGTGACATTGTACACAGGACCTCTGTATATAGTATACAGTGTATAGTGTCAGTGTATAGGTAACACTGACTCACCAGTGACGTCTCTAGCTGAAGTCCTTCATCTTTCATCTAGCACAGACTGCCATCACTTCATCCAGCCAGGACTTGTCTCTGCAGGAAATAACAGTTATCTCGAGCTCCGCTTGCAGAACCCATTACTTAATTTTTCCCAACTTCTACATTACACCACATGAAGAAAAAGAGGCGACATAGTATCACTTTAGCATCCTGCCTCCAGTGTGTTTAGCATCCTTCCCCCAGTGTGTTTAGCATCCTGCCCCCAGTGTGTCCAGCACATTGCCCCCAGTGTGTCCAGCATATTGCCCCTAGTGTGTCCAGCATATTGCCCCCAGTGTGTCCAGCATATTGCCCCCAGTGTGTCCAGCAATCTGCCCTACTGTGTCCAGCATATTGCCCCCATTGTGTCCAGCAATCTTCCCCAGTGTCTCCAACATATTGCCCCCCAGTGTGTCCAGCAATCTGCCCCATTGTGTCCAGCATTCTGCCCCAGTGTGTCCAGCATATTGCCCCCAGCATGTCCAGCAATCTGCCCCCAGTGTATCCAGCATATTGCCCCCCAGTGTGTCCAGCATTCTGCCCCAGTGTGTCCAGCATATTGCCCCCAGTGTGTCCAGCATATTGCCCCCAGTGTGTCCAGCATATTGCCCCCAGTGTGTCCAGCATATTGCCCCCAGTGTGTCCAACATATTGCCCCCAGTGTATCCAGCATATTGCCCCCTGTGTGTCCAGCATATTGCCCCCAGTGTCTCCAGCATATTGCCCCGTGTTTCCAGCATATTGCCCCCAGTGTGTCGAGCATATTGCCCCCAGTGTGTCCAGCATTCTGCCCCAGTGTCTCCAGCATATTGGCCCCAGTGTCTCCAGCATATTGGCCCCAGTGTGTCCAGCAATCTGCCCCCAGTGTGTCCAACATATTGCCCCCAGTGTCTCCAGCATATTGCCCCCAGTGTGTCCAGCATTCTGCCCCAGTGTCTCCAGCATACTGCCCCCAGTGTGTCCAGCATCCTGCCCCCAGTGTGTCCAGCATTCTGGCCCCATTGTGTCCAGCATATTGTCCCCAGTGTGTTCAGCATATTGCCCCCAGTGTGTCCAGCATTCTGCCCCCAGTGTGTCCAGTATCCTGTCCCAGTGTGTCCAGCAATCTGCCCCCAGTGTGTCCAGCATATTGTTCCTAGTGTGTAGAGCATATTGCCCCAAGTGTGTCCAGCATATTGCCCCCAGTGTGTCCAGCATCTCTGCCCCCAGTGTCCAGCGTACTGGCCCGGGCCCCCAGGATTGCCGTTCGCAATAAAAAAAAAGAGTTCTCCTAATCTGTCCGCACTCCAGCGGTGAAGCTCTCTCCTCGCAGCTGCAGCGTGCACTTGTCGGTGACTGACAATGACATCAGACGCCGGCGACGTGCGCGCTGCGACTGATGTCAGCTGCCAGCCTCCGATTGGCTGGCGGCTGTTAACTATTGATGTGCGGGCGCGCGCTTGCACATCAATAGCGTTTAACTGCCGCAGCGCCTGTAGGGGGGGTCCGGTGAGCAGATGAGATGGGGCCAGATGCGGGCCCCCTCTGCCCACCGGGCCCATATGCCAATCAGGCCAGTAATGCCCTGATGGAGGCGGGCAATCTGAGCGGTAGCCCGGGGCCCCCCCACACCACTGGGCCCTGGGCTACCGCCCAGATAGACCCTATTATAATCCGCCCCTGCATCCAATGATGATCAAATTGTTTTTACTGTGGCATCATAAATACACAAACAGCAGCAACTTGTCTCCTAATATAGAGCTGAGTTTTCATAAAGACTCAGATGAATAATAGGGGGGCAAAACATTCTTTACAATTACAAAATATGGTTGAGATGTTGGAAAATGTTCGAGTTTACCAAGTTTAGTCGTTCTTTTTCTAGTAATGTGAACAAAGATGAGTTCTCCACAACAATTCTGAGCTATCAAGTAAGGGTTAAATGGAACCTGTCACCCCGAAAATCGCTGGTGAGGTAAGCCCACCGGCATCAAGGGCTTATCTACAGCATTCTGTAATGCTGTAGATAAGCCCCCGATGTTACCTGAAAGAGGAAAAAAAGACGTTAGATTATACTCACCCAGGGGCGGTCCCGCTGCTGGTCCGGTCGGATGGATGTCTCTGGTCCGCTGCGGCGCCTCCCATCTTCATTCCAAGACGTCCTCTTCTGATCTTCAGCCACGGCTCCGGCGCAGGCGTACTTTGTCTGCCCTGTTGAGGGCAGAGCAAAGTACTGCAGTGCGCAAGCGCCGGGCCTCTCTGACCTTTCCGGCGCCTGCGCACTGCAGTACTTTCCTCTGCCCTCAACAGGGCAGACAAAGTACGCCTGCGCCGGAGCCGTGGCTGAAGATCAGAAGAGGACGTCTTCGAATGAAGATGGGAGGCGCCGAAGCGGACCAGAGACAACCATCCGACCGGACCAGCAGCGGGACCGCCCCTGGGTGAGTATAATCTAACGTCTTTTTTTCCTCTTTCAGGTAACATCGGGGGCTTATCTACAGCTTTAGAGAATGCTGTAGATAAGCCCCTGATGCCGGTGGGCTTACCTCACCCGCGATTTTCGGGGTGACAGGTTCCCTTTAAGGATGAGCGAACTGCAAAGTTCGGGATTTATACAGGGCACCTAGTAATGAACCCCGAACATGAACTTCTTACTGTATGTCCATGTTACTGTTTTGTTTTGGCAGACTAATAAAGCTTGACGAAAGGTTGCAGTGCAGCCAATCAACAATCTTTTCCGGGGTGGGCATTTCCAACACCATCACAGCCACCAAAGTATCGGCATAGCTGTGATTGTACGGCTCACCATGTGAGAAAAGAAATAATAAAAAAGACGTTCTCAGAACGGTCAGTGGCAGGATTATGAAAATTTCCATGCCAGCCACTGAAACTATAAAGTTTCGTTCTGTGAACTTTCTCAGAACAAGACTCCATAGGATTCCATGGGTGTCATGGGACATTTCACTATTGGATTAACGTCGGCCCTTCCTCGATTTATTTTTAATTAATAAATGGATAAATGAGGGAGCGTGGGGGAGTCTTTAATCAAATAAAGTGTTTTTTTCTGTGTGTTTATGCATTTTTACTACAAGGTAAGTAATGGGGTGTGTTCATTGACACCTCTCCATTACTAACCTCTGGGCTTGGTGTCACCCAGCTTCTGACATCAACCCCAAAAACAATTACCTCGATTGCCACTGTACTAAGGCAATAGGAAAGAGCTGAGGCTAAGCGTCAGATACCCCCATTACTAACCCAGTAAGTAAAAAGAAAAGAAAACACACAGAAAAAAATATTTATTTGAAAAAAACTCCCCATTTATTAAAAAAAATATTATTAAAAAAACAATAATAATCCACATTGTTTGCAGTAATACATAATATGGAGGTCTTGCGACGAACCCAGTCTTCTTCATCCAGTCAAAAATGCTGGAGAAAATGCCCCAAAAAACTGCTAGTGCCCAAAACCTTTAAAAAAGCTCAGTAAACAAAAAACACAAAAAATATGCTTCAGGAAAAAAAATGCTGGCGTTCCATGATCAGTCTTGCTCTTGAACAACCCAGTGGATTCACCTGTCTGGAAAGATGTAATGTGCACTCTACTGAAACTGCCCTCACTAAAATCTCTAATGATCTACTAACCGCTAAATCTAATGGTCACTACTCCATGCTAATTCTCTTGGATCTCTCTGCAGCATTTGACACTGTAGATCATCAGCTCCTCCTCAATATGCTCCGCTCCATCGGCCTCAAGGACACCGTTCTCTCCTGGTTCTCCTCTGATCTCTCTGACCGCTCCTTCACTGTATCTTTTGCTGGCTCCTCCTCCTCTCATCTTCCCCTTACTGTTGGGGTTCCTCAAGGATCGGTTCTAGGTCCATCCTATTCTCCTTGTATACTGCCCCTATTGGACAATCAATAGATTTGGTTTCCAGTACCATCTCTAAGCTGATGACACCCAATTATACACCTCCTCTCCTGACATCATGCCTGCCTTTTTAGAAAACACCAGTGATTGTTTTACCGCTATCTCCAACATCATGTCCTCCCTCTATCTGAAACTGAACACCTTGTGTTTCCTCCCTGTATTAAACTACCTATGCCCGACATTGCCATTTCTGTGTGTGGTTCTACCATTACTCCCCAGCAACATGCCCGCTGTCTTGGGGTCATACTTTATTCAGAGCTTTCATTCACCCCAACATCCGATCACTAGCTTGCTCTTTTTATCTGCACCTCAAAAACATTTCTAGAATTCGACCCTTTCTTACTCTGGAGAAATGCTCACTGTTTTTCTTATTCATTGTCGTCTGGACTATTGTAACTCTCTACTAATCGGTCTCCCTCATACCAAACTCTCCCCTCTCCAATCTTTGTTGATTGCTGCAGCCAGGATCATATTCCTCACCAATCGTTACACCAATGCCTCTACCTTGTGCCAGTCATTACACTGGCTACCCATCCACTCCAGAATCCAGTACAAACTTATTACCCTCACCCACAAAGCACGCCATGGCTCAGCACCACCCTACATCTCCTCCCTCGTCTCAGTCTACCACCCTACCCGTGCCCTCCGCTCCACTAATGACCTGAGGTTAGCATCCTCAATAATCAGAACCTCCCACTCCCATCTCCAAGATTTTTCACTTGCTGCGCCAATTTTTTGGAATGCACTACCCAGGTTAATTTGATTAATCCCCAATACCCACAGTTTTATGCATGGCCTAAAAATGCAATTCTTCAGACTGTCTTACCGCTTCAGTACATTAATCTAACCATTCCTGTGTTGCCTATTCAAAATTTTTACCATAACCAGGTTCCTCGTATCATGTTCTCACACACTTTATGCATTTAATAGCCCTCTGTGTCTCTGCTGTTACATATTTAGGCTGTTAGCTGGTTCATGCAGCTTTACATGAACACCCGATTCTTACACTATGGCTGGTCTGAGCAATGAAAGCAATTGTTACCATCCACCTTTTGTATCTCCCCTTTTTCCTCATAGACTGTAAGCTTGCGAGCAGGGCCCTCATTCCTCTTGGTATCTGTTTTGATCTATGTGTTTATTGTTATGCTGTAATGTCTATTGTCTGTACAAGTCCCCTCTAAAATGTAAACTGCTGCGGAATATGTTGACGTTATAGAAATAAAATTATTATTATTATGTGCACATACCCTAAAATAGACAAAGAAAACCTCATGGTTTTCAAAATGTTTAGATGCTCTTTCAGTCATGACCACGAGGAGGCACCAGTACACTATAAATATGATTTGTGATACTTTGGCTATTCTGGAGCTGGATACTGCATGCACACTAGCATGGGATAGAATGATATTTAGGAACAAGTGTAGTATTGAGGTATAGTATGTCCATAGAGGCGTTTTCTATTTAATTTTAGATAGAAACAGTTAATTGTCTTATTTTCTGTAAAAAGTGTAGCAAACACTAACAGGCTACTTTCACACATTAGGTTTTTGCCGTCTTGCCGATTCCGGCATCGTGTCGGATTGACAGATCCGGTGCAAAATGTGAAAAACTGATGAGACTAGCGGAAACGGAAAAAATCGGATCCGTTTAATCAGTTTTACATCCGTTTCTTCCTTTTTTTATCCATTTTTTTATTCGTTTTTTTATCCGTTTTTTGATGGATTCGGTTTTTAAAAACTCCCCTGGTAGGCTCCAAAATGCGATTGGCTACTGAAAACCAATATATACAGTGCTTTTACAACCCATCTTTGACAGGTTGTAGAGGAGCAGGTTGGAGAGCAAGATGGAAGAAGTTATTGCGAATATTCTGAAGATCAACGTGGATTTTATTGTGGAGGCGAATCTTTTGAAAGCTATTGTTCTGGAAAAGGACTGAGAGAGACAGCAGCGTATCATGTGTCTGCGCCGACGGCGTTTGTGGATCCACCCCATCACTGCACAGAGAATGACACGTGGGGTGTTTTCTACACAGTACCTGGAGTTAGGAGGAGACCCCGAGAAATTTTTCTCATATGTGCAGATGAAAGCGGAGAACGTCTATCTATTGGTGGACCGAATTGGACATCTCATCCGAAGGCGTGACACGTATTGCCAATTCTCCATTTCACCGGCGGAGCGTCTGATGGTCACTCTTCGGTAAGCCATTTTTATTGCATCTCCTCCTGTTAAAGCACACTTACAACTTTATTTTTGTTGCTGGTAGTTTTTATGATTTCTTTTTATTGTATCTCCTACTGTTAAAGCTGACTTATAACTAATGTTATTGATGGTATTTTGTAATAATTTTTGCCTTGCTTTAATTCACAGATTCTTTGCAACTGGAGAATCCATTTCGTTACTACATTTTCAATTTAGGCTTGGAATTTCCACCATATCGGGAATTGTGAAGCACATCTGCTGTGCACTGTGGGACAATTTGCACGGAGAATTTATACCACATTCCACAATGGAGAATTGGTTGGAAATAAGCGATAAATTCCACCTAGTTTGTCAGTTTCCCAATTGCTTGGGTGTAGTGGACGGGAAACATATCCACATCGTGAAACCAGCTGGATCTGGCTCGGAATATTTTAATTATAAAAAATACTTCTCCATCGTGCTGATGGCAATCGCTGACGCGGAATACATATTTATAGCAGTGGATATAGGGGCGTATGGCCGCTCCAAGATTCCCAAGTTTTCAAATTGTCTGCAATGGGGCATCATCTGTATGGAAACACCTTCCAGTTCCCCCCCAAGACCACTGCCTGAAACCTCTGAGCCACCAATGCCTTTTGTTTGTGTTGGGGATGAAGCGTGCCAACTATTGGAACGCCTACTGAAACCTTACTCCAGTATTGGATTGATGCAAACTCAAAGGATTCCGTCACACTAGCAGTATTTGGTCAGTATTTTACATCAGTATTTGTAAGCCAAAACCAGGAGTGGAACAATTAGAGGAAAAGTACAGGTCCTTCTCAAAAAATTAGCATATAGTGTTAAATTTCATTATTTACCATAATGTAATGATTACAATTAAACTTTCATATATTATAGATTCATTATCCACCAACTGAAATTTGTCAGGTCTTTTATTGTTTTAATACTGATGATTTTGGCATACAACTCCTGATAACCCAAAAAACCTGTCTCAATAAATTAGCATATCAAGAAAAGGTTCTCTAAACGACCTATTACCCTAATCTTCTGAATCAACTAATTAACTCTAAACACATGCAAAAGATACCTGAGGCTTTTATAAACTCCCTGCCTGGTTCATTACTCAAAACCCCCATCATGGGTAAGACTAGCGACCTGACAGATGTCAAAAAGGCCATCATTGACACCCTCAAGCAAGAGGGTAAGACCCAGAAAGAAATGTCTCAACAAATAGGATGTTCCCAGAGTGCTGTATCAAGGCACCTCAATGGTAAGTCTGTTGGAAGGAAACAATGTGGCAGAAAACGCTGTACAACGAGAAGAGGAGACCGGACCCTGAGGAAGATTGTGGAGAAGGACCGATTCCAGACCTTGGGGAACCTGAGGAAGCAGTGGACTGAGTCTGGTGTGGAAACATCCAGAGCCACCGTGCACAGGCGTGTGCAGGAAATGGGCTACAGGTGCCGCATTCCCCAGGTAAAGCCACTTTTGAACCATAAAAAGCGGCAGAGGCGCCTGACCTGGGCTACAGAGAAGCAGCACTGGACTGTTGCTAAGTGGTCCCAAGTACTTTTTTCTGATGAAAGCAAATTTTGCATGTCATTCGGAAATCAAGGTGCCAGAGTCTGGAGGAAGACTGGGGAGAAGGAAATGCCAAAATGCCTGAAGTCCAGTGTCAAGTACCCACAGTCAGTGATGGTGTGGGGTGCCATGTCAGCTACTGGTGTTGGTCCACTGTGTTTCATCAAGGGCAGGGTCAATGCAGCTAGCTATCAGGAGATTTTGGAGCACTTCATGCTTCCATCGGCTGAAATGCTTTATGGAGATGAAGATTTCAGTTTTCAGCACGACCTGGCACCTGCTCACAGTGCCAAAACCACTGGTAAATGGTTTACTGACCATGGTATTACTGTGCTCAATTGGCCTGCCAACTCTCCTGACCTGAACCCCATAGAGAATCTGTGGGATATTGTGAAGAGAAAGTTGAGAGACGCAAGACCCAACACTCTGGATGAGCTTAAGGCCGCTATTGAAGCATCCTGGGCCTCCATAACATCTCAGCAGTGTCACAGGCTGATTGCCTCCATGCCACGCCGCATTGAAGCAGTCATTTCTGCCAAAGGATTCCCGACCAAGTATTGAGTGCATAACTGAACATTATTATTTGATGGTTTTTTTGTTTGTTATTCAAAAACACTTTTATTTGATTGGATGGGTGAAATATGCTAATTTATTGAGACAGGTTTTTTGGGTTATCAGGAGTTGTATGCCAAAATCATCAGTATTAAAACAATAAAAGACCTGACAAATTTCAGTTGGTGGATAATGAATCTATAATATATGAAAGTTTAATTGTAATCATTACATTATGGTAAATAATGAAATTGAACACTATATGCTAATTTTTTGAGAAGGACCTGTATAATACAAACATATGCACCACTTCTGCATTTATCACCCACTCCTGGTTTTGGCTTACAAATACTGATGTAAAATACTGACCAAATACTGCTAGTGTGACAGCAGCCAAAGAATTTTTAATTACCGCCTCACACGAGCACGAAGAATGGTGGAGTGCGCTTTTGGGATTCTGACGGCCAAATCGCAAGTTTTATTAACCGCTATCAACTTGAAGAGCGACACTGTTGATGAGGTGGTGAAAGCTTGTGTTGTCTTGCACAATTTTGTGATATGCAAGGAACATATTTCCATTGAAGACCACTCTGAAGAAACCACCTTGGCTGATTATTGGAACATTACGTATAGAAGTTCTGTGACTTTTTCCATAATGAGGGACAAATTTGCAGAATACTTTATTTCACCTGAAGGAATAGTAAACTGGCAGGATGAGAGAGTTTGAAAAATTTGTCTTGGACCTTGTAACCAAAGTATTTTACCTTATTTTATCAAAGTTGTGTACCTGTTTGGGTTTTACCCAAATTATTTTACCTTATGTATGTTACCTTAATTTACCCAAGTTGTGTCCCTGTTTGGGTTTTACCCCAAAGTATTTTACCTTCTTTTACCCCAGTTGTGTACCTGCTTGGGTTTTACCCCAAAGTATTTTACCTTCTTTTAACCCAGTTGTGTACCTGCTTGGGTTTTACCCAAAGTATTTTACCTTCTTTTACCCAAGTTGTGTACCTGTTTGGGTTTTACCCAAAGTATTTAACCTTTACCCACAGTATTTAACCTTGTTTTACCCGACGTATTTAACCTTATAAATAAATGAAAGACAACATTTTTAACCAATAAACTGTTTATTAACTAATTATTAAACAAAAAAAAATTATAAGTTTAAATAGTGTGGGGTGGAGATAATGCTGGAGGGGCTGTCAGATTGAGACACTTCAACATTGGGAGTGTGGAGAGAGGAATGTGATGGTGGTGGGGAAGAATCAGTAGGTAAAACAGGTGAAGGGATGGAGAAAGAAATAGAACGGGTGGACATGAAGCCGGGAGTAGAATTGGGAATTTGGAGGGGTGGAGTGGATGTATTGGGAGGCAGAAGAGGTGGTGGCTGGAGAAGAGGATTGTGTTTGGGGCATGATGGGTGAAGGAGACTGGTGTTAGTGGGCAGGGAGTGGAGGCGCGGATGATGTTGGTAGGAACTGGTATGGGGCGGGATGTTGGTACAGGGCTGGATGCTGGTAGTGGCTGGAGGGAGGGACAGTGGCTAGAGGGGGAGCAGGTGGAGTGGCTTGGGAGGTAACCTGTGCTAAAGTAAAATGGCACGATTGCATTGCTTGCATCTGCTGATCAGGAGATAGCTTATTCATGCACTCGAGTACCGACTGGAAAAATGTGTAGTTCGGTGATTTACTTGCATCCGAATGCATCCGTTGCAGAAATGTGTGCAACTCAAGAAGACTTTTGTTGATCAAACTAAAACCTGCAGCCATTTGCTCCAACAAAAGTTTCAGACAGTTCTGGAAGGATGCATTCAGATGCATGAACTCGAGCGCATAGCTCTGTACCTGACCCCTCTGCCGCTGCCGCCCAGAACCCACAAGTGTACTAGAGGTGGCAGCATCAGAGGGGGGGTACAGGAAAAGCTATATCTATTGTTGAGCAAATATCGGGTATTGGCCGATATTCGCGGTATCGGAATTCTGATACTGAGTTCCGATATTTTCTCAATATCGGATACTGGAATCGGAAGTTCCCATAATTCAATGAGCCAGTTTGATTTAATTCAGCCAATGAGGAAGCTTAAGAAGTGTGTTCACATCCTGTTATGCATGTTAGTCATGTAACTACTGGCATTGCTGTGATTGGCTGCTGAAATGATGTCATGATGCACAATAAAAGTCGCCGCCGCCGCCATTTTGGGTTCACTCTGCTGTGAATTCAGTTAGGGACAGGATGCTGTGTTCTGACTGAGGGCCAGTTTGAGATATCAATTTGCTTCATTGTGCTTTACCCAGGCTAATTTAGGAACCGCTGTGTGAGAACCTTGTTTTTGCCTTGCAGCGCTGTTCATGGCTGTCTGCAAGGTTTCTCTGTGTGAGTGCAGCTCACTCTGTATTCTGATCTGCAGTCACAGCTGGTTGTAGACAGCTCAGTGTGCGTCACTGCCTCATAATGTTCCATTGTCCTTTTTTCAATTAGTGCTGCCTGCTGCACATTTTGTCCTGAATTATCCTATTAGTGGGTTTCCATCCGTATTCTGCTAGATTGTGGAAAAACACTATATAGGATTACATAGAGGAGCTTTTTCAGGCCTTGCAGCACCGTTCATGGCTGTCTGCAAGATCTCTGTGTGAGTGCAGCTCACTCTGTAGTCTGTTCTGCAGCCACAGCTGGTTGTAGTCAGCTCAGCGTGTGTCACTGCCTCATACTGCTCCATTGTCCTTTTTTCAATTAGTGCTGCCTGCTGAACATTTTTCCTGATTTATCCTATTAGTGGTTTTCCATCCATATCCTACTAGATTGTGGAAAAACACTATATAGGAGTACATAGAGGAGCTTTTTTTGGCCTTGCAACGCCATTCCCGGCTGTCTGCAAGGTCTCTGTGTGAGTTCAGCTCACGCTGTAGTCTGTTCTGCGAAAAAAACAAAAAGTTAATAAAGTTCACCAAACACTCCACTTTACAATTGTGTAGGCCACATTAGCTCATATTAAAGTCTAGTCCACACTTTATAAAATGCGTGTTTCTTATACCTGTTAGCAGCTGTTCAGGAATAAGCACACTAAGCCCTTAGTAATTTTCTGCCTATCTTTATCAGTCTACCAAGATGAAGAAGGCAGGGAGTAAGGCAAGTGGTCGTGGGCGTGGAGTTACTGCAGGGAGAGGACGTGGGGATTCTGTGCCTGCTGCGGGCACCGGTGACTCATCATCCCCCAGTTTTAGCAGGGAACAGTCCTTCATGCGCAGATTTGTAGGAGCTCGCCGTACCCCACTGCTTCGGGACGAACAAATTGAAGCCGTTGTCGGATGGTTGGCAGCTAACGCATCGACTTCAATTAGTGCCACATCCTCTTAGGCACAGAGCACTGAAAAGCACCCATCTGTCTCTTCACCACCTGCCAAATTGTCCAGGCAGTCAGAGAGCCCTAGACAGGAGCCATCTCTACTTCTGTTCTCTGAATCTCTTGGCTTGGAAAGAGGGGGCCAGCCAAGCAGCATTCTAAAATCTGAAGAGGTAGTATGCAGTGATGCGCAACAGCTTTGTCTCTTTGAATCTGAAGAGGCGGGTGGGCCAGTGCCTACGGTCACGACACCTCAGTACACATCTGATGATGAGACTCAGGTGCCACTTTCTGGTGCGTACTGTGCTGCCGAGACTACCCAGGAGGAGCAGTTGTTGGAAGAAGGTAGTGTAGATGATGAGGTCCTTGACCCATCATGGCGTGAGGTACAGGAAGGTGGTGGGAGCAGCTCTGAGGAAGAGATTCCCCGAACGGCCCGAAGAGGGAGAGGGAGGCGGAAGACTGCGGAGCCTGTAGCCTCCACTTCAGCACCCATTAGGAGCATGCCTCTTCCAAAAGCCAAAACGGGTGCTCCCAAGACTTGCAGTGCATGGTCCTTTTTTGACACAGTTGCAGATGACATTTGCTTTGTCAAATGCAAGCTGTATAATCAGAAAGTCACAATACAAAACCAGAGGTAAACTACCCCACGACAAAAGCAGTCCAGAGATGTGTAAAAGATATAAATTTTATTGAAAGATTACAAAAAACAGGATAATGTGACAACCGCTGTGAAACTACATAGAGGGCGTTAAAAATGAAACGCTACAGGTCGGCAGAAACAACAATGAGCCTCATGCAACATTAGAGTACAAAAGAGAGTACAAAGATAGGCGAACAACACACTATATATGTGTATATCCCCATGGGGTATATCGTAATGGGGGTGGATATTTGTAGCACTCAATCTAAATCCGCATAGCATGAGGGTGTAAAAAGTATGGACAAATAGTCCCACCTCCAGCTAGCTGCTAGCCGTCCCAAATACAATAGTGCGATATACCGCAATAGTGAAGGTACATAGTTACCTGTGAATGCAGTTGCAAGGATGGCCCAGAGAGACTGCCCGACCGCCCCAACGCGCGTTTCGGTGGGCACCTTCGTCAGGGGGCATGGTTAGGTATCAGGACGCTGGCCTTTTTATACGGATGTGCCGGGAATACCCCCACCGCGCACCGGAAGTGACGCATGCGTCACCTCGGCAACCGCGACGCCGGCCGGCACCCGCGTCATGTAGTCCCGGGCATCAGAAACACGCAAACCCCACGTGATCCGATGCCCAGGGATACATAGAGACGCAGGATCCCGGCAGGCGAAGCGGGGACGAGGCGCGCATGCGTACTGGCCGCGGGGGGGGGGGGGAAAGAAAGGGGAAGGATGGTTTAGAATATGGGAGGAGAATAGTGGCAGATGTAAACAAAAGCTACCTATGACTAATACTGCCGTAAAAATGCAAAATAATGTACCATACCTTAGGGGGCAATCAAAATAAATCACTCTATCAATGTCTCAAGGTAATAATTTAACAGCATTAAGAGAATATATATGAATGAAAATAAATAATAAATCGTAAAATAGATTTAACAGTTATGATGAACCCAAAAGGAGGATATTGGTTTTGGCAGCCTGTATACGTATACACAAATGATTATACATAAAAATAATCAGAGAACAATATGAACCGTTATATAATATGGACAAAATAGAATAAACTGAACGTTGCACATATTGCTTGATGCCGTGGACTTCCAATGTGGGTGAAGACCAGGATTCAACCAAGATAGATGGAAATGATAAAGACCAGCAAGTGATATAACGATTAATACCTAAGAGAAATAGATATTGATAAGTTAAAATTAACATAAAGATAAAACAATATGTACTAACACCACAACAAGCAAGTGACCGCAGGGTGTATCACAATATATATTACAGAAATGGGGAGAAGGGCATATACTCATTTAATCCTAAAGGGTGGACGGTTTGTAACGTCCAAATCCACCTGGCTTCTGATTGTGCCAGGCGTTGTGACAACCTACCACCTCTAATATTAATGTCAAGGGAATCTATACCCCTCACCCTTAGGAGGTCACTATTACATTGATGGAATTCTTTAAAATGTCGGGGTATCGTTGCGAGAGTGGAGGCGTCCGTGTGGCCAGCAGCGGCTCTTATACCAAGCACGTGTTCACGCACTCTTACTTTAAACAAACGTGTTGTAAGTCCTACGTAAATAAGACCGCAGGGGCATACTGCATAGTAGATAACGTATCTTGTTGAGCATGTAATAAACCTTCTAATTCTGTAGCTTTTAGATCCACTAGAATTCGAAAATGTATCACTTCTGTCGATATTGCAACAGGCCACGCAATGGCCACACGGAACACATCCACTTCTACGATTACCCTGATCCAAGAATGTAATTTTAGGTTGCTCCTCATAGTGGCTTTTCGTGAGAAGATCACGTAGATTCTTTGATCTCCTAAACGTTATTGGTGGTTTATCAGGTAAAAATTTGGCCATGATAGAATCAGCCTGTAATACATGCCAAGACCTATTTAGAGCCGATCTTATGGATGCAGAGTGACAATTGAAATTCGTAATGAACCTACTCTGATTATCCATATGTCCACTCTCCCTGTTGTATTTGTATAATAAGTCATTACGGGTCGAGTGCCTCGCCCTATTATAAGCCCTTTTCAAAGTACGACGGCTATAGCCCCGCTCAAGAAACCGATCTTTCAAATCCTCCGCCTGTCTCTCAAAGTCCGCATCGGACGAGCAGATACGGCGGAGGCGTAGAAATTGTCCGACGGGGACTGATTTAATCATATGCTGTGGATGTGAGGAGGAAGCATGCAGTAACAAGTTCGTGGAGGTTGGTTTCCTAAAGACGTCAGAATTTATTTCCCCGTTAGGGCCTCTTTTTACAGTGACATCCAAAAATTCCACTGAATCAAAACTGAAGGTATGGGTTAGGCGGATGTTGAGATCATTGCTATTCAAGTCCCTCATGAACAATAAAAGTTCATGAGGAGTATCCTGCCAGACAAGGAAAATGTCGTCGATGTACCGCGTCCATAATAGGACGCGGTCCATCGACGTATGCTGGTCTGACATGAAGAGGTCCCTCTCCCACAGCCCCAAGAACAGATTAGCATAGGACGGTGCAAACGCCGCCCCCATGGCTGTTCCTTGGAGCTGTAGGAAGAAGGACCCCTTAAAAATAAAAAAGTTGTGAGTCAAAGCGAACTCGAGGAGTTCTACTATGAAGTGCTTCATACCCTCGGAAAAAGTGGACATGTCCAAGAAATAGCCAACGGCCCGAAGGCCATCACTGTGTTTAATGTTTGTGTACAATGATTCAACGTCAATTGTCACAAATGCAGAGTCAGATTCAATGGACAGTCCATCTATTTTCCGAAGGAATTCACTGGTATCCTTTAAATATGATGGCAGATTGCAAACCAATGGCTGTAGGACTGAATCTATCCATCGACCAACATTTTCTAGATAATTGCCTCTACCAGATATTATGGGACGTCCTGGAGGGGCATTGATGTTTTTATGTAGTTTGGGAAGGAGGTAGAGGGTCGAGATGGTGGGTTCATGCACCATTAATGCTAGTGCCAAATCTTTTGTTATAATTTCATTGGTAATGGCCTTTTTAAGAATGGTATCCAGCTTAGAGCAGAAGGCAGACAAGGGGTTGTACGTTAATTTTCTATAACAGGTCTTATCATTAAGTTGGCGAAATGCCTCCTTTTCGTACATGGTCTTAGGCCAAATTACGATGTTCCCCCCCTTGTCTGCCGGCTTTATTACTACGTCAGGCATATTTTGTAAGGCATTAAGACGATTACGTTCCTCCCTCGTTAAATTATCGTACCGTTTAAAATGTGGGATTTTCAAAAAATCTTTTGTGACTAGCTGCACAAACAGGTCAATATTAGTACAGGAGGAAAGTGGTGGAAACTTTTTAGAGTGAGGACGAATTGAGGGAGGTATCTTACCTCCTTCCGGAAGATTATGCTCGATGGATAGATCCTCCAAGATTCTTAACGCAGCTTGTTCTTCCTCTGTGGGGAATAATTGGTGCAAACTGTCATCATAAAAATGGCGCTTAAAGAGCAGTGATCTCGCAAAGATATGTAAATCTTTGATTGCTGTAAATGTGTCAAAACCCATTACCGGAGAGAATGAAAGACCCTTACTTAGTAATGAGAGATCGGTTTTAGACAAAGTATGGTGGCTCAAATTAATTACCTTGTTGTCCTTCCTCCTATATGCAATAGGAGAAGGGTCTGTTCTTGGGGCTGTGGGAGAGGGACCTCTTCATGTCAGACCAGCATACGTCGATGGACCGCGTCCTATTATGGACGCGGTACATCGACGACATTTTCCTTGTCTGGCAGGATACTCCTCATGAACTTTTATTGTTCATGAGGGACTTGAATAGCAATGATCTCAACATCCGCCTAACCCATACCTTCAGTTTTGATTCAGTGGAATTTTTCGATGTCACTGTAAAAAGAGGCCCTAACGGGGAAATAAATTCTGACGTCTTTAGGAAACCAACCTCCACGAACTTGTTACTGCATGCTTCCTCCTCACATCCACAGCATATGATTAAATCAGTCCCCGTCGGACAATTTCTACGCCTCCGCCGTATCTGCTCGTCCGATGCGGACTTTGAGAGACAGGCGGAGGATTTGAAAGATCGGTTTCTTGAGCGGGGCTATAGCCGTCGTACTTTGAAAAGGGCTTATAATAGGGCGAGGCACTCCCCCCGTAATGACTTATTATACAAATACAACAGGGAGAGTGGACATATGGATAATCAGAGTAGGTTCATTACGAATTTCAATTGTCACTCTGCATCCATAAGATCGGCTCTAAATAGGTCTTGGCATGTATTACAGGCTGATTCTATCATGGCCAAATTTTTACCTGATAAACCACCAATAACGTTTAGGAGATCAAAGAATCTACGTGATCTTCTCACGAAAAGCCACTATGAGGAGCAACCTAAAATTACATTCTTGGATCAGGGTAATCGTAGAAGTGGATGTGTTCCGTGTGGCCATTGCGTGGCCTGTTGCAATATCGACAGAAGTGATACATTTTCGAATTCTAGTGGATCTAAAAGCTACAGAATTAGAAGGTTTATTACATGCTCAACAAGATACGTTATCTACTATGCAGTATGCCCCTGCGGTCTTATTTACGTAGGACTTACAACACGTTTGTTTAAAGTAAGAGTGCGTGAACACGTGCTTGGTATAAGAGCCGCTGCTGGCCACACGGACGCCTCCACTCTCGCAACGATACCCCGACATTTTAAAGAATTCCATCAATGTAATAGTGACCTCCTAAGGGTGAGGGGTATAGATTCCCTTGACATTAATATTAGAGGTGGTAGGTTGTCACAACGCCTGGCACAATCAGAAGCCAGGTGGATTTGGACGTTACAAACCGTCCACCCTTTAGGATTAAATGAGTATATGCCCTTCTCCCCATTTCTGTAATATATATTGTGATACACCCTGCGGTCACTTGCTTGTTGTGGTGTTAGTACATATTGTTTTATCTTTATGTTAATTTTAACTTATCAATATCTATTTCTCTTAGGTATTAATCGTTATATCACTTGCTGGTCTTTATCATTTCCATCTATCTTGGTTGAATCCTGGTCTTCACCCACATTGGAAGTCCACGGCATCAAGCAATATGTGCAACGTTCAGTTTATTCTATTTTGTCCATATTATATAACGGTTCATATTGTTCTCTGATTATTTTTATGTATAATCATTTGTGTATACGTATACAGGCTGCCAAAACCAATATCCTCCTTTTGGGTTCATCATAACTGTTAAATCTATTTTACGATTTATTATTTATTTTCATTCATATATATTCTCTTAATGCTGTTAAATTATTACCTTGAGACATTGATAGAGTGATTTATTTTGATTGCCCCCTAAGGTATGGTACATTATTTTGCATTTTTACGGCAGTATTAGTCATAGGTAGCTTTTGTTTACATCTGCCACTATTCTCCTCCCATATTCTAAACCATCCTTCCCCTTTCTTTTCCCCCCCCCCGCGGCCAGTACGCATGCGTGCCTCGTCCCCGCTTCGCCTGCCGGGATCCTGCGTCTCTATGTATCCCTGGGCATCGGATCACGTGGGGTTTGCGTGTTTCTGATGCCCGGGACTACATGACGCGGGTGCCGGCCGGCGTCGCGGTTGCCGAGGTGACGCATGCGTCACTTCCGGTGCGCGGTGGGGGTATTCCCGGCACATCCGTATAAAAAGGCCAGCGTCCTGATACCTAACCATGCCCCCTGACGAAGGTGCCCACCGAAACGCGCGTTGGGGCGGTCGGGCAGTCTCTCTGGGCCATCCTTGCAACTGCATTCACAGGTAACTATGTACCTTCACTATTGCGGTATATCGCACTATTGTATTTGGGACGGCTAGCAGCTAGCTGGAGGTGGGACTATTTGTCCATACTTTTTACACCCTCATGCTATGCGGATTTAGATTGAGTGCTACAAATATCCACCCCCATTACGATATACCCCATGGGGATATACACATATATAGTGTGTTGTTCGCCTATCTTTGTACTCTCTTTTGTACTCTAATGTTGCATGAGGCTCATTGTTGTTTCTGCCGACCTGTAGCGTTTCATTTTTAACGCCCTCTATGTAGTTTCACAGCGGTTGTCACATTATCCTGTTTTTTGTAATCTTTCAATAAAATTTATATCTTTTACACATCTCTGGACTGCTTTTGTCGTGGGGTAGTTTACCTCTGGTTTTGTATCGTATAGCAACGACTGTCCATATTGAGTCCATTGAATTGGTGTAAATTAAGAAAATTTGGCTATATAATAATTTTTTATGTATATTACTGAGAATTGACCAATGTTTTTCATTAGTGTTTGCTATAATCAGAAAGTCAAAAGAGGGATAAGTGTTAACAACCTCAGTACCACAAATATGTGGAAACATGTGCAGACCCAGCAGGTGGTGGAGTTACAAAAACACACTGAAGACCTAGGCCAACCTATAGCGGCACCTACCACCTATTCAGCTCGTGTTGTAGCCTCTTCCTCCAGCTCACACACAGCTGGTTCGGCTTCCTCACAGGATCGCCATGGAAGAACCTCTGGCACTGTTGTACAGAGACCCAGTGTAATTCCACCCACAGCTGGCCGGCTTTTAGTCTATCTATCTATCTAATATGTAGACTGTGAGCCCTCACGGATAGGGTCCTCTCTCCCTCTGTACTTGTGTGTGCCTTGTTTTGCTCATGTTAAATGGTATAATAATATATACAGAATGTGTATATATCTATTTTATCTATTATATTCTAACCTGTCGCTCTGTGATTTTACTGTATGCGGCACATGAATTGCCAGCTTTTCAAGGACACTGGTGCGTAAAAATCGGACAGCACTTGCATCGTCCAAGTGCTGTGTGATTTTTTTTCTCGCACCCATAGGCTTGCATTGGCGAGTCTCGGATGATATACGAGTACAATCATAGCATGCTGAGATTTTAAGCGCGAATACGCCTGAGAAAATAAATGCTGATGTGAGCTGCCCCATAGATTAACACTGAGCTGAGTGCTATGTGATGTTTTCTCGCATAGCACTCGGCTGTATTCTACGGTAATGTGACGCCAGCCTTATAGTAGTGTGCCTTGTTATAATAAAACCTCCTCTGTGACCTGAACAGTAATAGTACCATCTTGCTGTGCCCCACACAATAACAGTACCCACTCTGTGCCCCTATGCAATAATAAGGTTACATGTGTACTTCCGTGTAGTAATAATGTTCCCCTCCACTTCCTTATAGCTAAACAGCATCCTATAGAAAGAATGTTCCCCCTGTGCCTCCTTATGTTAATAATAACTCCCCTTGACCCTTCATAATAGTAATGACCCCAACAGTTATGCCTCCTATGCTTCTTCTATAATGATAATGATCCCTGAGTGTGATTCTGTATAATAATGACCCTTAGTTCCTCTTTATTGTTATAATTCAGTTCATCTGGTAGATCTGCAGCAGACAGACAAAGCAGTGATTTTATCAAAACTGTAGCAAGTAGCCAAGTAAGTGACGCATGGCAGGAATCAAGGTCTCTTTCGCTACATCATGCTGCTCTCAGATGGGATAGAAAAAGACATGGTGAAGATTCTTTTAAATGAGTTAGGCTGGTTTCACACTTGTGTTTTGATCTGCAGCGTTTTAAACGCAAATGCATTTAAACGCATTTGGTGCAAAAACGCGTTTAAACGCGGCGTTTTTTAGGCGCATGCGTTTTTGCATGTTTTAACGCAAACGCGGCATTTTGACGCGTTTACAAGCGTTTTTTCCTGCGTTTTCGTTTTTGAAAAGCATGATGAGAAGTGTGTGACAGCTGCCAATCATCAAAATCAACTAGAAAACCCACTATAAAAAGAAATACCTAGGCTTAAGGTTAGGGTTAGGATCCCTAGTAACCATAGGGATCCTAACCCTAACCCTAACCCTAAAACACAAACTCTAACCCTAACCCAAACTCTAACCGTAACCCTAACACAAACTCTAACACAAACTCTAACCCTAACCCTAAAACACAAACTCTAACCCTAACCCAAACTCTAACCCTAACGCTAACACAAACTCTAACACAAACTCTAACACAAACTCTAACACAAACTCTAACCCTAACACAAACTCTACACCTAACCCTTACCCAAACTCTACCCCTAACACAAACTCTAACACAAAGTCTAACACAAACTCTAACACAAACTCTAACACAAACTCTAACACAAACCCTAACACAAACCCAAACTCTAACCCAAACTCTAACCCTAACCCAAACTCTAACCCTAACCCAAACTCTAACCCTAACCCAAACTCTAACCCTAACACAAACTCTAACCCTTACCCAAACTCTAACCCTAACCCTAACACAAACCCTAACACAAACCCTAACACAAACCCTAACACAAACCCTAACACAAACCCTAACACAAACCCTAACACAAACCCTAACACAAACTCTAACACAAACTCTAACACAAACTCTAACCCTAACCCTAAAACACAAACTCTAACCCTAACCCTAACCCAAACTCTAACCCTAACCCTAGCCCTAACCCTTATGGTTAGGGTTAGGATCCCTTAGGGTTAGGGTTTAGGGGTGGCTTATCAGTGTGTATTCTTGTGTTTTTCTATAAAAACGCATGCGTTTACATAGACATCAATAGGTTTTTTTTGCCGCAAAAAAACGCATGTGTTTTTTTGCGGCAAAAAAACGCCGCTAAAATTACTACATGTTGCATTTCTGCAACACAACACATGCAGACAAAAAACGCATGCAAAAAACGCATGCGTTTTTAATGTTAAGTATAGGGGAAAAAAAAGCATGCTTTTTTTGCGCAAAAACGCAAAAAAAAAAACGCAAATGTGAAACCAGCCTTATTTCAAGTTAATAATTTATATGCAAACTTTTCAATTATTTCTTGTATACTTTAAAGTACCGCATATACTCGAGTATAAGCCGAGATTTTCAGCCCAAAATTTTAGGCTGAAAGTGCCCCTCTCGGCTTATACTCGAGTCACAGTGGGCGGCAGGGTCGGCGGGTGAGGGGGAGAGGACGCTGAGGCATACTTACCTAGTCCCGGCGATCCTGACGCTCCCTCTGCCTGTCACACGGTCTTCGGTGCTGCAGCTCTTCCCCTGTACAGCGGTCACGTGGGACCGCTCATTAGAAAAATGAATATTGACTCCACTCCCATAGGGGTGGAGCCGCATATTCATTTCTCTAATCAGCGGTGCCGGTAACCGCTGATAGAGGAAGAGGCTGCGGCACCTGGAGACCGTGTGACAGGCAGAGGGAGCGGGACGCTGGGAGCAGGTAAGTATGTAATATTCACCTGTCCGCGTTCCACACGCCGGACGCCGCTCTGTCTTCGCGTCCCCTTGCTCTGACTGTTCAGGTCAGAGGGCGCGATGACGCATATAGTGTGCGCGGCGTCCTTTGCCTGATCAGTCAGTGCAGAGAGATGCTGGGACGAGACGCTGGGAGCTGCAAGCAGTGAGGTGAGTATGGCTTTTTTTTTATTGCAGCAGCAATGGCACAGCTTTATATGGCACAGCTATGAGGCAATAATGAACGGCGCAGAGCCCTATATGGCACAGCTATGGGGCAATAATGAACGGTGCAGAGCACTATATGGCACAGCTATGGGGCAATAATGAACGGTGCAGAGCACTATATGGCACAGCTATGGGGCAATAATGAACGGCGCAGAGCACCATATGGCACAGCTATGGGGCAATAATGAACGGCGCAGAGCACTATATGGCACAGCTATGGGGCAATAATGAACGGCGCAGAGCATTATATGGCACAGCTATGGGGCAATAATGAATGGCGCAGAGCACTATATGGCACAGCTATGGGGCAATAATGAACAGCGCAGAGCACTATATGGCACAGCTATGGGGCAATAATGAACGGCGCAGAGCATTATATGGCACAGCTATGGGGCAATAATGAACGGCGCAGAGCACTATATGGCACAGCTATGGGGCAATAATGAATGGCGCAGAGCACTATATGGCACAGTTATGGGGCAATAATGAACGGTGCAGAGCACTATATGGCAGCTATGGGGCAATAATGAATGGCGCAGAGCACTATATGGCACAGCTATGGGGCAATAATGAACAGCGCAGAGCACTATATGGCACAGCTATGGGGCAATAATGAACGGCGCAGAGCACTATATGGCACAGCTATGGGGCAATAATGAACGGCACAGAGCACTATATGGCACAGCTATGGGGCAATAATGAACGGCGCAGAGCACTATATGGCACAGCTATGGGGCAATAATGAACGGCGCAGAGCACTATATGGCACATCTATGGGGTAATAATGGACGGCGCAGAGCCCTATATGGCACAGCTATGGGGCAATAATGAATGGTGCAGAGCACTATATGGCACAGCTATGGGGCAATAATGAACGGCGCAGAGCACTATATGGCACAGCTATGGGGCAATAATGAACGGCGCAGAGCACTATATGGCACATCTATGGGGTAATAATGGACGGCGCAGAGCCCTATATGGCACAGCTATGGGGCAATAATGAACGGTGCAGAGCACTATATGGCACAGCTTTCTATGGTACATCTATGGGGCAATAATGAACGGTGCAGAGCACTATATGGCACAGCTATGGGGCCATAATGAACAGTATGGAGCATCTATTTTTATTTTTGAAATTCACCGGTAGCTGCTGCATTTTCCACCCTAGGCTTATACTCGAGTCAATAAGTTTTCCCAGTTTTTTGTGGCAAAATTAGGGGGGTCGGTTTATACTCGGGTCGGCTTATACTCGAGTATATACGGTAATTAGTTGCAATGCTTGTGACAATAAAATAATAATTCCCTTACCTTAATATAATAATAATAATAATTTGTATTTATATAATAATAATAATAATTTTTATTTATATAGCGCCAACATATTCCGCAGCACTTTACAATTATGCGGGGACATGTACAGACAATAAATTCAGTATAAGTTAAGACAATTTAAACAGTGACATTAGCAGTGGCGTATCTAGGGGGGGGCAGCCGGGGCATTTGCCCCGGGCGCAGCCGGCAGGGGGGCGCAGTCGGGCCGCCTAATTCGGCGGTCCGCAGTGTCTCCCCCGGCGGCTGCATTCTGCCGCCCCCCCGCACTGGGAGTCAGCTGTTCTCTGTGCCGACTGTCAAGCTGACAGCCGGCACAGAGAAGCTGCAGAGTGCCGGCTCCCAGTGTGTGCAGAGGGGGAGGGGAGCCCCTGCAGAGTGGCTGCGGCGGGCAGGGAGAAATCCCTGCAGCTCCACTGCCCAGCCGCATGATGTGTCTTCTTCCTGCTTCTTCTCACACAGACGCGCCGCTGGATGACGTCATCATTCAGCGGCCGGCTGTGTCAGAGGAAGGTGATGGACCTGCTGCGCAGAGCGCGAGGAGAGGTGAGAGGAGTGTGTGAATGTGAGTATGTATGTGTGTGTGAATGTGTATGAATGTGTGTGTGTGAATGTGTATGTGTGTGAGTGTGTGTGTGTGTGTGTGTATGTGAGTGTGTGCGTATGTGTGTGTCTCAGTATTGTGTGTGTGTGTATCGTGCTGCAGGGGAATGTGCAGAGAAGTGAATGGTGTGTGTGGGGGGGGAGGAGAGGGCAATGATGGGGCTGACGGGGGGCATATGCCCTTGGAGGGGGGGGGGGGGGGCGCACCAAAATGAATTCTTGCCCCGGGTGCCAGAAATGCTAGATACACCTCTGGACATTAGGGGTGAGGTCCCTGCTCGCAAGCTTACAATCTACAAGGAAATAGGGGGACACAATAGGTAAAAAGTGCTTGTTATTTCAGGTCTGGCAATTATAATAAATAGGGATTTTCATATGAAGCTGCATGATCCGGTCATCAGCCCGTGTGTTTAAGTGCAATAGTCAAGTATCAAGTGCAGTTATCGTGTGCATGGAGGGTGTGGAGACAGATGAATAGTAGGGTGCAGATTCACATGCAGATAATATTTGGAAGGAGGGAACAGGACAAAGTTAGTTTACTGAGTAGTTGATGTGGTAGGCTTGTTTGAAGAGATGGGTTTTTAAAGCGCGCTTGAATAGGTCGGGGCTAGGTATCAGTCTGATCGTCTGGGGAAGTGCATTCCAGAGAGCTGGCACAGCACGAGAGAAGTCTTGGAGACTGAGGTGCGAGGTTCGGATTACGGGGGATATTAGTCTTAGGTCATTTGTAGAACGGAGGGCACGTGTAGGGCGATAGACGGAGATGAGAGAGGAGATATAAGGCGGTGCAGAACTGCGGAGAGCTTTGTGGGTGAGAGAGATGAGTTTATACTGGACCCTGTAGCGAACCTTTTTTTTAAATAAAATTTAAAAGCATGATTAATACTGTCTCCTATTTATCTTGTATATACAATACAGACCAAATGTTTGGACACATCTTCTCATTTAAAGATTTTTCTGTATCTAGGTTCTTCAAAGTAGCCACCTTTTGCTTTGATGACTGCTTTGCACACTCTTGGCATTCTCTTGATGAACTTCAAGAGGTAGTCACTGGGAATGGTCTTCCAACAATCTTGAAGGAGTTCCCAGAGATGCTTAGCACATGTTGGCCCTTTTGCCTTCACTCTGTGGTCCAGCTCACCCCAAACCATCTCGATTGGGTTCAGGTCTGGTGACTGTGGAGGCTAGGTCATCTGGCGTAGCATCCCATCACTCTCCTTCTTAGTCGAATAGCCCTTACACAGCCTGGAGGTGTATTTGGGGTCATTGTCCTGTTGAAAAGTAAATGATGGTCCAACTAAAGGCAAACCGGATGGAATAGCATGCGGCTGCAAGATGCTGTGGTAGCCATGCTGGTTCAGTATGCCTTCAATTTTGAATAAATCCCCAACAGTGTCACCAGAAAAGCACCCCCAAACCATCACACCTCCTCCTCCATGCTTCACGGTGGGAACTAGGAATGTAGAGTTCACCCGTTCACCTTTTCGGTGTCGCACAAAGACACGGTGGTTGGAACGAAAGATCTCAAATTTGGAATTATCAGACCAAAGCACAGATTTCCACTGGCCTAATGTCCATCCCTTGTGTTCTTTAGCCCAAACAAGTCTCTTCTGCTTGTTGCCTGTCCTTAGCAGTGGTTTCCTAGCAGCTATTTAACCATGAAGGCCTGCTGCACAAAGTCTCCTCTTAACAGTTGTTGTAGAGATGTGTCTGCTGCTAGAACTCTGTGTGGCATTGACCTGGTCTGTAATCTGAGCTGCTGTTAGCCTGTGATTTCTGAGGCTGGTGACTCGGATAAACTTATCCTCAGAAGCAGAAGTGACTCTTGGTTTTCCTTTCCTGGGGCGGTCCTCATGTGAGCCAGTTTTTTGTAGTGCTTAATGGTTTTTGCCACTGCACTTGGGGACACTTTTAAAGTTTGCCCAATTTTTCAGACTGACTGACCTTCATTTCTTAAAGTAATGATGGTCACTCGTTTTTCTTTACTTAGCTGCTTTTTTCTTGCCATAATACAAATTCTAACAGTCTATTCAGTAGGACTATCAGCTGTGTATCCACCAGACTTCTGCACAACACAACTGATGGTCCCAACACCATTTAGTATATAATTCCACATGTGTTAATTCATAGTTTTGATGCCTTCAGTGTGAATGTACAATTTTCATAGTCATGAAAATACAGAAAAATCTTTAAATGAGAAGGTGTGTCCAAACCTCTGGTCTATACTGTATTACCACTCACATAGTAATAAAAAAATCACATTCTAATTTTATTATACTAGATGGAGGACCGATGCTATCGCATCGGGAGGGCGGTAATGTCACGATGGGGGCAGGCTTTGAAGCGTTGAGACCCTCTCCCCATGTGCTCACCCACCTATCCTTTTTCCCCACATTCTAAGTTCTCCTGTCTGTGCTCCTAATGGCAGCCTGTGATAATCCAATGACTTTTGCATCAGGGGACTCATGTGCTTGACACCTACGCTTATATGCATTGTTTTTGTCCCAGCAATGCTGTTGCTCTTCAAGAGTCTCATTTGCCCGTTGTTATCTTCGACGTTGTGCCTTTGCTGCTTTCCTTTCATTGTCATTGGCATACTTTTTAGGAGAAGCCATAATGGCATTGATATTTGCTTTTTAAAGGGTTTTTCCCACAAACGAAAGTTCATTTTAAAAATTGTCTGTGTCTGACCATGTACCGAACATACCACAGCTCCTAGGCAGGGAAGGAAGAAAAAGACAATACTGACATTACAGCAGGAGATCGCAGAGGATTTATTTTGTGAGGTAAAATATTGTTTAAAAACAGTCAGTGAAATATTTTACCTGACAAAAGAAATCCTCTGTGATCACCTGCTGTAATGTCAGTATTGTCTTTTGCTTCCTCCCCTGCTCAGGAGATGTGGTATGCTCCATACACGGTCAGACACAGACAATTTTTAAAATGAACTTTCGTTCGTGGGAAAACCCCTTTAATGTGACAGTCTTCCTCTGCCTGTAGACACGTTGCACATCTGTCGCCGGGATCAGCCAAGTGATTTACTGTGCCTGCACGGAATTCACACAGGCAGAGTAAATTAGACATCTTTGTGCAGACAGATAGAGGCATTCACATTAAAACTGCGCATGCGCTCCTCTTGTACAAAGATGGAGGCGGTCTGTGAATCATTCGGCTGATCCCGGTGGCGGCATGTTTGCAACCGTGTTCCTCTGGTGGTACGTATGGTGTATACAGTGTGTGTGTGTGTGTGTGTGTGTATGGTGCATACAGCATATACAGTGTGTGTTTGTGTGTGTGTGTACTGCGACGGTGTTCCGCTGGTGGTACCGCGCAAGAGGCTGGTACCACCAGCAGTTTCCATATTAATACACCTCAATGGGTGTCCCAATATGGAGATCGCTGCTTGGAATTCTGGGATCCGGACACATCTGGACTGAACAGGATGTGAAGACATTACAAGGTAAGTATATATTAAGATTCTATTATCTATGCTTCACAAATACATATTAGGCCGTGTTCAGACGAGTGTATGAAAAAATGTTTCTTTTCATCCAGAAAACTCATGTGATTTTCGTCTGTATTGTCATCTTTATGTCCATTTCTTACTTTTGTGTGCCATCTGTCTACCAATATTTTACGTCTGTGTGACATCCGTAATTATACATTAACTGTATAAAATGTACCTGATCAAATACAGTTTCCTATGCTTATAATGGCAATGTATCTGTAAAAATTGGATACAATTTGGATGATCTGTATGCGATTCGATTTCTTTTATGCATTCATAAACTTGTTTAGGCGAGTCTCAGCCCAAGTACAGAAGAGAATAATGCATTCTCCAATTTTTTCACATCGGCCCTTGGTTCGTGTGAAAAAACAATCATGTGAACTGCCCAATTGAATGATATTGGTCAGAATGCTGTCCTCTCTTACCGTGTACACTACATGTCCATGCAATACGCTCATCTTAAAGAACCCTTAAATTAATCAGATGATTTTGCTTTAACACATAAAAGAGGTTATACATACAGTGGGGCAAAAAAGTATTTAGTCAGTCAGCAATAATGCAGGTTCCACCACTTAAAAAGATGAGAGGCGTCTGTAATTTACATCATTGGTAGACCTCAACTATGGGAGACAAACTGAGAAAAAAAAATCCAGAAAATCACATTGTCTGTTTTTTTAACATTTTATTTGCATATTATGGTGGAAAATAAGTATTTGGTCAGAAACAAAATTTCATCTCAATACTTTGTAATATATCCTTTGTTGGCAATGACAGAGGTCAAACGTTTTCTGTAAGTCTTCACAAGGTTGCCACACACTGTTGTTGGTATGTTGGCCCATTCCTCCATGCAGATCTCCTCTAGAGCAGTGATGTTTTTGGCTTTTCGCTTGGCAACACGGACTTTCAACTCCCTCCAAAGGTTTTCTATAGGGTTGAGATCTGGAGACTGGCTAGGCCACTCCAGGACCTTGAAATGCTTCTTACGAAGCCACTTCTTCGTTGCCCTGGCAGTGTGCTTTGGATCATTGTCATGTTGAAAGACCCAGCCACGTTTCATCTTCAATGCCCTTGCTGATGGAAGGAGGTTTGCACTCAAAATTTCACGATACATGGCCCCATTCATTCTTTCATGTACCCGGATCAGTCATCCTGGCCCCTTTGCAGAGAAACAGCCCCAAAGCATGATGTTTCCACCACCATGCTTTACAGTAGGTATGGTGTTTGATGGATGCAACTCAGTATTCTTTTTCCTCCAAACACGACAAGTTGTGTTTCTACCAAACAGTTCCAGTTTGGTTTCATCAGACCATAGGACATTCTCCCAAAACTCCTCTGGATCATCCAAATGCTCTCTAGCAAACTTCAGACGGGCCCAGACATGTACTGGCTTAAGCAGTGGGACACGTCTGGCACTGCAGGATCTGAGTCCATGGTGGCATAGTGTGTTACTTATGGTAGGCCTTGTTACATTGGTCCCAGCTCTCTGCAGTTCATTCACTAGGTCCCCCCGCGTGGTTCTGGGATTTTTGCTCACCGTTCTTGCGATCATTCTGACCCCACGGGGTGGGATTATGTGTGGAGCCCCAGATCGAGGGAGATTATCAGTGGTCTTGTATGTCTTCCATTTTCTAGTTATTGCTCCCACTGTTGATTTCTTCACTCCAAGCTGGTTGGCTATTGCAGATTCAGTCTTCCCAGCCTGGTGCAGGGCTACAATTTTGTTTCTGGTGTCCTTTGACAGCTCTTTGGTCTTCACCATAGTGGAGTTTGGAGTCAGACTGTTTGAGGATGTGCACAGGTGTCTTTTTATACTGATAACAAGTTTAAACAGGTGCCATTACTACAGGTAATGAGTGGAGGAAAGAGGAGACTCTTAAAGAAGAAGTTACAGGTCTGTGAGAGCCAGAAATCTTGATTGTTTGTTTCTGACCAAATACTTATTTTCCACCATAATATGCAAATAAAATGTTAAAAAAACAGACAATGTGATTTTCTGGATTTTTTTTTCTCAGTTTGTCTCCCATAGTTGAGGTCTACCTATGATGTAAATTACAGACGCCTCTCATCTTTTTAAGTGGTGGAACTTGCACTATTGCTGACTGACTAAATACTTTTTTGCCCCACTGTAATTGGAAGGACTGGAAGTGGCTTTGCTAAAGATTTCTTCTAATTGTTCACATGAGTGTTAGTAGAAGTGAGTTATTTCTGTGCTTCCATGTAATTGTTTTATTAATTAGTACATTCTGTTTAGTGTTTGGGTGAGAAATGTCCTGTGGCTTGTTGTAAGTGAATTCAAATATTGTGGTGAAGGCTGACAGCAACACCTTCATGCTTCTGAGAAATTATGCTTTTTTTAATTGCAGCCAGTGAATAACTGCTGTATAAAAACCCTCCATACTGTTCTCAAAGATTAAAGGGATTGTCCAGCAGCCAAAAAATGTATATTAAAAGGCTTAGACTGGAAAAAAATAAAAATAAAGAATTACATTCACTGATCCCTTGCGATCATAACATCAGCGGTTCACGTATATGTTCTTCTGTGATTTCCATAGATGGTAATTGAACCCATTAGGCCACGTTCACACACTCAGTATATGGTCAGTATTTTACATCAGTATTCGTAATCCAAAACCAGGAGAAACCAGGATGAATGCCTGGATGGTCGCTTCTTGGCACCATCTAGGTTGAAAACTATTTATCCCAGACATGGATTATGACTTGGAACAGAACAACGGACAGTTGAGGGACAGGATTGTTTTTTATTTTAATTTTTTTTACAGGAGATCATGGCTTCAGTGGAATGGGCGTTAGGTGAGTATAATTGTGTTTGTTATTTTTAAATAAAAATGTAAAGTGTGTTTTTTAATTTCAAATAAAGGACTATATTCTGGCTGTGTTTTTATTTACAATATGTCTATAGGATTAGTAATGGATTGGTGTCTTATAAACGCTTCTCCATTACTAACTCGTGGGCTTGATGTCACTGGACAATACAAAGGTGACATCAACCCCACAAATATAAACCCCACTTGATTTGGCAAGTGGGAAGAGTTGGGCAAGCGCCAGAATTGGTGCATCTAATAGATGTGCCTTTTCTGGGGTGGCTGAGGGCTGCTATTTTTAGTCTGCGAGGCTCTTTACCAGCCTGAGAATGTCGACCGGTAGTAACAATCTTACCACCGATCTGAGGCAGTGTCTACCGCGCTGTTATGCACATGACACTATGGCAAACACTGGATGTTCGGGCCCCCCATTCATGTGAATGGGGTCCAGGTCTGGGTTTGGGTACTGCTCTGGTACCCGATTCAAACTTTAACTGTTCGACCAGACCCATCGGACCTGAACATCCATGGATTCGCCCATCACTATTTACAAGCAGAGAGACCAGGCATATGATAAGTGTAGTACCCTCATCAGTCGACGCCTGTGACCAGAGGCAACCTTTTTACTGCCGGTCACAGCTGCTGGCTCTCACGCTGTCATCTGTAAGCGCTCTGACCAGAACTTACCACAGATCAAAGACGCTGTTTCTCGCGCTGTCACATAGATAACAGCATGGTAAACGCCGGGATGTTCAGACCCTCCATTCATTTAAATGGGGTCTGGGTTCGCATTCGAGTTCAGGTATGACAGCACCTGTGCGAGATCTTAGGAAGAAGAGCACATCACAAAGACTTACATCTTGCACAGGTGACATAATTTCTAGGAGAATAATATGCACAGATGGATAGTCTGTCATCAGGACATTCGTGGCCATGCCCCTCCCCCAAGAATGATGGTGTCTGCTTAAGATGCCGGCTGGGATGACTTGTCAATCACTGGCAGGAGGTCACTGCTGGGAGGAGAAAGAGGGAGAGAGGCAAGATAGCTGTAAGAAAAGGCCAAACCCCTGCACTTGCGAGCTTATTTGGATAAGAATTTGCCAATAGATTACAAGACAACGGAGACATGCATATTTAATATGAATGTATAGAAATATTGCCAATCGAATTTATAGGTGCTTCTCACAAAATAAGAGTATCATCAAAAAGTTAATTTATTTCAGTTCTTCAATACAAAAAGTGAAACTTATATATTATATAGAGTCATTACAAACAGAGTGATCTATTTCAGGTGTTTTAATTCTGTTAATGTTGATAATTATGGCTTACAGCCAATGAAAACGCAAAAGTCATTATCTCAGTAAGTTAGAATAATTAATAAAAAACACCTGCAAAGGCTTCCTAAGCATTTTTTAAAGGTCCCCTAGGCTACTTTTACACTTGCCGTGTTTTTTGCGGCCAATTATTACGAGTCTTTTTTGTGGACTGTATTGCCACAATTTTCATGGTCTGCCACAATATCGGAAGGCAAAAATCTTGCGGATTGCCGTTTTTCAGGTTTCCAATACTATGGAAATAGTATTGAAAAAAAGGCGTTCCGCAAAACCAGAAGTCATGGTGCTCCGCAAAAACAAACTTCCGTTGTTTTTGTGGCCCCATTGATTTTCAATGTGGGCCGTGTCTGTAAGCCATGGAAAAGATCGAGGAGGCTCGATCTTTTTTCACGGCCGTAAATCTATTGGGGCCACAAAAATGAGTCGCAAAACAATGGCAAGTGTAAAAACAGCCTTAGTCTGTTTCAGTAGGCTCCACAATATGGGGAAGACTGCTGACTTGACAGATGTCCAGAAGGCAGTCATTGACCAGAAGAGTCTTACCTGGGCCAAGGAGAAAAAGAACTGGATTGTTGCTCAGTGGTCAAAGGTGTTGTTTTCAGATGAAAGTAAATTTTGTATTTCATTTGGAATCAAGGTCCCAGAGTCTGGTGGACTCTGGAAGCTTTTTGGAGGTGGAAGTTTCATTCTCCAGTAAGACTTGGCACCTTTCCACACTGCCAAAAGTACCAATACCTGGTTTAAAAATAACAGTCTCACTGTGCTTGATTGGCCAGCAAACTCACCTGACCTTAACCCCATAGAAAATCTATGGGGTATTGTCAAGAGGAAGATAAGAGACCCCAGACCCAACAATGCAGATGAGCTGAAGGCTGCTATAACCTGGGCTTCCATAACACCTCAGCAGTGCCACAGGCTGATCGCCTCCATGTCATGCCGCATTGATGCAGTAATTGATGCAAAAGGAGCCCCGACCAAGTGTTAAGTGCATTTACTGAACATTCATTTCAGTAGGCCAAGATTTCAGATTTTAAATTCATTTTTCAAGATGGTGTTATAAAGTATTCTAATTTACTGAGATAATGACTTTTGGGTTTTCATTGGCTGTAAGCCATAATCATCAATATTAACAGAAATAAACACTTGAAATAGATCACTCTGTTTGTAATGGCTCTATATAATATATGAGTTTCACTTTTTGCATTGAAGAACTGAAATAAATTAACTTTTTGATGATTTTCTAATTTTGTGAGAAGCACCTGTATGACGTATGGAAATAATCATCATTCTTTGGAATCTAAAAACCCCTGCTGACAGTTTCCCTTTAAGAGTTTTTACCACTATAAGCTGCAAAAAAATGGAGTTCACTGGGCCTAAATAACAATGCTGCACAGTAAAACCATATGGTGCTCAAAAAATTCTACCATGCATCAAATCCCTGTTCCATGCATTTGGTAAGCTAATGACAATGCTTTACAGTGTCTATATAATACTATAAAACAAATAATATTAATATCCTTGTGGTGCCTTCTATAGCTGGGTGGTTAATGTTCCGTGTGGTTTTAAAACACATTATGGTTTGAAAAAATCCAACTCAAAACAGGAAATGATTCTAAAATAAAAGTGTATAATTTGTCTTATTTTAAGTACAGTTCATATATGACAATGCAGCAATAAAGAAGAAACTGTGGCAGCACTCACCGGTCTTCTAAAACAGGTACTTTATTAGCCAAACTTCATGGCTCGGGGGTGTGTACAAAGAAGGTGGCAGCCGAACGACGGGAGGGTGCGAAACGGCCGTCGTTCGGCTGCCACCTTCTTTGTACACACCCCCGAGCCGTGAAGTTTGGCTAATAAAGTACCTGTTTTAGAAGACCGGTGAGTGCTGCCACAGTTTATTCTTTATTGCTGCATCATCGATGGTCGTATCTCTGGCTACAGCACCTCAGGTCTGCCAGCCGGCTAAAGTCTGTGGGTTTCATGCCTTTTGGTCTGAGCAGCGGTAGTGCGGTCAGCTGTTCTCTTCCCCGCACGTCATATATGAGAATGTTAGGTGCAGCTCTTTCTTTTAGCTAAAAGCAAGTTTGTGCTCAGCAGAGAGAAAAAAAATTGCTCACAAAAATGTGTTTACACAGCTATGCATAAAACCAGTGAGTGCCTTTCCGCTGCTGTTTTCGGTGTTGGTGCGCATGCTCAAAATATAAATGTCAAGTAGCCACTGACTCACAGCAACTTCAGAGCATGCGCAGATTGGAAATGAAGCTGGGGATATACACTTAGACTCGATGCGCATGCTCGGAGAGCTGTTTGTCACTGCGCATGCTCGGGGAGCTGTTTGTCACTGCGCATGCTCGAGAAGCTGGTTGTCACTGCGTAAGCGGTACAGGCCATCAATCAGACTACTTTTGGCGTGACCATTACGAAGATGATCGAAAGCACCACCCATATGACTGAAAGACCAGATCCACTATGCAATTACCTAATGATAAAAAGAGTTTTTTGACATGAATACTGGGACGTTTAACTTGAGGACACCATGTTAGTGTTGCAGATTTCATCACTAATAAGACATTGGGGTAGTTTAGTATTGACAAATGATGTGATAGGTTCCCTTTACTGTCTTTATTTTATATGGGGGTAAAAGTGGGGTGACTTAATTTTTTATGGATTTTTATATACTACTTTTAAAAACTGTTTCGCCTTCTAGTATATAAAATCATGACAACCCATCGGTACCACCATGATTACATCATACAATATGAATAATGAGACCCAGAATAGGCATCCTTCGGCATACCACAACCAGAGACAGTGGCTTTTAAGGAGTTAACTGCAACGACCTGATTGCTGCTGTTATAGGTAGTCATCAAAGTCGGCATCTGCCGGGTATAGCACATTCAATATCTGAGGAATATGGTGCAGGCCCAATTCCTGAGCAAACTACATACACCCCCACCATACATGTGCCATGCATGTAGATGTCGAGAAGAGGTCAAAGGGAATCTGTAACATTTCACATGCAGTCCGATCTGTGAATAGGGTATAGAAAAGGAAAAGCTAAGTATAATGATATACAGGTTTTGTTGAAAAAGGCTCAGTATAATTTTTATTATAATTTGTATTTTATTAATTGAAATCCCTGGTGTCTGTCTGAGTCCAGCGGGCGGTCCCACTTAGTGATTGACAGCTATCTCTGCACACAGATATACAGGGACAATTGTCACTTGCTAGTATGACCGCCTACTTGGCTCATATTTGCAAACTCCAGGGATTTCAATTAATGAAATACAAATTAAACTGAATCCTTTCCCACAAAACTGTCCATCATAGTGATCATCACCTCCTGCTCCTTAACATCCTGCCTGCAGATCAGATGCCATTTTCAACATCACAGTTCCTTTGAAGGAATGGAGCAGTTTTGGTGCAGCTGGCTAGCCTAACTTTACAGGTTTTTTTTCTCTAAGACCTCATTCAGACATCCATTTTTCATGTACATATTTTTTTCCTTATCCAAAACATGAACATCTGATTGAGGAATTAGGCTCAGATGGGTGTATTTCATGATCTTACAAGGTCAGCAATGCCCTGAATGATTACAGGTCTCCAAACTTATATAGTCTCAGAGCATGAGGCTGCAAGTTCTGGTCAGGAGGCCCGCTGTCAGCCCGAGTAATGGGGTCTGTATATGGACCACTAAACTCCACTGTCTGAACCTTGCATAAGGCTGGTTTCAGACATTCATATTGAAAATTGGGCGAGCCATGTCCGCAAATTGCTTTATTATTAATATGCTTTATTTGCAGCTCCATATGCGTGCTCGCATTATGTGCGGGTGCCAGAGCTGCCTTTACATTGGGTGTCATGTCTCAAGTCATGAGAATCTCCAGTATACATGTATCACCTTCTCTATAACAGCTGCTGCCAATCGCACAGATCCTGTATTTGATACTTTAAGGACTGGAGTCATCATGGCAAATAAAGAAAGAAAAAAAGGGCAAGATGACAAGAAAAATGTAAGAAACTTTTGCATGTAAATTGTAAAGTAGTAGTATGGGTGCGCCTAAAACATCGTACTGCATATAGATGTCACCTGAGTGCAGTCCAATGCATGGGCACAGAGACAATGGAGAAGACAGGAAAAATTACGTTCTCCATCCTATCCACACCTGTGATGCAATTTTCTCATGAGAGAGAATCGGAGCACACTCAGATAACACTCGAGTCAAACTCTGACAGAGTTTGAGCCGAGTGTTATTAGCATAATTGGCCCTATTCTTTCACATGAGAGAATCAGCGCCAGTGTGGGAGAGCCCTTAGTCCCACCGTGGGACATGGGTATTTTTTACTTTAGCTGCTGGTTTCAAACACTGCAGTACTCGTCTACTGCAGTGCCATAGACAAGTAAATTCTACACTGACAAACACACACACATATATATATATATATATATATGTTACACATAGGACGTGGACGTGTGTGAACGTGTGTGTAATATATAATACTAGATGGTGCCCCGATTCTAACGCATCGGGTATTCTAGAATATCTATGTCCATGTAGTATATTGCCCAACCACGTAGTATATTGCCCAGCCACGTAGTATATTGCCCAGCCACGTAGTATATTGCCCAGCCACGTAGTACATTGCCCAGCCACGTAGCATATTGCCCAGCCACGTAGTATATTGCCCAGTCACGTAGTATATTGCCCAGTCACGTAGTATATTGCCCAGCCACGTAGTATATTGCCCAGCCACGTAGTATATTGCCCAGTCACGTAGTATACAGCACAGAGTCACGTAGTATACAGCACAGTCACGTAGTATACTGCCCAGTCACATAGTATACAGCACAGAGTCACGTAGTATACAGCACAGTCACGTAGTATATTGCCCAGTCACGTAGTATACAGCACAGAGTCACGTAGTATACAGCACAGTCACGTAGTATATTGCCCAGTCACGTAGTATACTGCCCAGTCACATAGTATACAGCACAGAGTCACGTAGTATACAGCACAGTCACGTAGTATATTGCCCAGTCACGTAGTATACAGCACAGAGTCACGTAGTATACAGCACAGTCACGTAGTATATTGCCCAGTCACGTAGTATACAGCACAGAGTCACGTAGTATACAGCACAGTCACGTAGTATACAGCACAGAGTCACGTAGTATATTGCCCAGCCACATAGTATATTGCCCAGCCACATAGTATATTGCCCAGTCACGTAGTATATTGCACAGATTCACATAGTATACAGCACAGTCACGTAGTATACTGCCCAGTCACGTAGTATACAGCACAGAGTCACGTAGTATACAGCACAGTCACGTAGTATATTGGACAGTCACGTAGTATGCACCATATCCCTGTTAAAAAAAAAAAAGAATGAAAATAAAAAATAGTTACATACTCACCTCCTGGAGCCTCCAGATCGAAGCGGCCGTTTCCTGATGCTTGTCGCGCGCTCCGGTCTGAAGATTGCATTGCGGTCTCGCGAGATGATGACGTAGCGGTCTCGCGAGACCGTACGTCATCATCTCGCGAGACCGCAATGCATGCAGCGGTCACCGGGGCGTCGCAAGGAGCAGGAAAGGCAGTACAAAATTAATCAATTGTAGAACCAGTGGTACATCCATATTTCCAAAGTGTCCCAGGAGTTGTTTTTCAACACAACAACACCAGATCGCATGTTGCTTGTGCTACTATGAGCAGCCTTCATGGCCTAAACATGCTATAATGGCTTGTAGTATACTTGTCTCATATTGAGCACATCTGGGACATAATTTGGCCGGTAATTGCAAGTACATTCAGAGTGGCAGAACATTCCTCAGAAAACTATTATTAACCTCCTTGATAGCAGCCAAGGTGTATAAATGCCTGTATGTCTGCACATGGAGCTCACACTCAATACTGGATAAATCGACAAGTGTTGAAAATCTAGTTTCCATTTATTCATCATATGCAAATCAGTAACATGTCTATCGATCCTGTGAAATCCGTAATTTCACGACTTTTCCTTTTTGGTTTTGCTATTTCAATGTTGAGCTGTGTACAGTGGGGAAAAGAAGTATTTTATGCACTAGTTTTCCCACCTACAAAGAATTGGAGAAGTTATAATTTTTTACTGTAGGTAAACTGTGAAAGACGGAATCTAAAAATAAAAACTAGAATATCACATTGTATGATTTTTACACAATTAAACTGCATTTTATTGCATGAAATAAGTATTTCATCACTTACCAACCAGCAAGAATTCTGGCTCCTGTTTGAACTTGTTACCTGTATAAAAGACAACTGTCCATAGACTCAGTCAGTCACGCTCCAACCAGCAAGAATTCTGGCTCTCACAGACCTGTTAGTTTTTCATTAAGAAGCCCTCCTTCTCTACACTCAATACCTGTATTAATTGCACCTATTTGAACTTGTTACTTGTATAAAAGACACCTGTCCACACAGTCAATCATACTCCAACATCTCCACCATGGCCAAGACCAAAGAGCTGTCTAAGGACACCAGGTAAAAAAATTGTAGACCTGCACAATGCTGAGATGGGCTGCAGGACAATAGGCAAACAACTTGGTGAGAAGGCAACAATTGTTGACACAATAATTAGAAAATGGAAAAAACACAAGATGACTGTCAATCTTCCTCAGTCTGGGGCTCCATGCAAGATCTCACATTGTGGGATAACAATTATTCTGAGAAAGGTCAGGAATCATCCCAGAACTACACGGGAGGACCTGGTCAATGGCTTGAAGAGAGCTAAGACCACAGTTTCAAACATTACCATTATTAACTTACTAGTTACGCCATCATGGATTAAAATACTGCAGGGCACGCAAGGTCCCCCTGCTCACACCAGCACATCCAAGCCTGTTTGAAGTTCGCCAATGATCATCTGGATGATCCAGAGGAGGTATGGGAGAAGGTCATGCTGTCAGATGAGGCCAAAAGAGAACTTGTTGGTATCAACTCCACTCATCTTATTTGAAGGAAAAAGAAGGATGAGTACAACCCCAAGAACACCATCCCAACTGTGAAGCATGGTAGGGTAAACCTCATACTTTTGGTGTACTTTTCTGCAAAGGGGACAGGATGACTGCACTGTATTGAAGGGAGGTTGGATGGGGTCATGTACAGTATCACAAGACTTTGGCCAACAACCTCTTTCCCTCAGTAAGTGCATTGAAGATGGGTCATGGCTGGGTCTTTCAGCATCCCAATGACCTGAAACATATGGCCAAGGCAACTAAGGAGTGGGTTCCATAAGAAGCATTTCAAGGTCCTGGAGTGACCTACCCAGTCTTCAGACCTGAACCCAATAGAAAATCTTTGGAGGGAGCTGAAACTTAATGTTGCCCATCATCTTTCTCCCATCTCACTCTACCCCTCCATCAGACCTATCCATCAATGTCAATGGCTGCTCACTTTCCCCAGTCCCACACGCACAGTGCCTCTGGGTGATCATCGACTCTGCCCTCTCTTTCAAACCACATATTCAAGCCCTTGTCTCCTCCTGCTTTCTCAAACTCAAAAATATTTCCTGGATCTGTGCATTCCTTGACCATGAAACCACAAAAACACTAGTGCCCACCCTTATCATCTATTGCCTTGATTACTGCAACCTCCTACTCTCTGGCCTCCCCTCTAGCACTCTGGCACCGCTCCAATCCATCCTACACTCTGCTGCCCGACTAATCTACCTGTATTCCCACTATTCCCCAGTTTCTCTCCTATGCCAAGCCCTTCACTGGCTTCCTATCATCCAGAGACTCAAGTTCAAAATCCTTACTATGACATACAAAGCCATCCACAACCTGTCTCCTCCATACATTTGTGACATGGTCTCCCTGTACTTACCTACACGCAACTTTTTATACTCACAAGATCTCCTTCTCTACTCCCCTCTTATCTCTTCTTCCCACAACTGCATCCAAAACTAATCCCATGTTTCCCCCATACTCTGGAACTCTCTACCCCAACACATCAGACTCTCGCCTAAAATGGAAACCTGCAAAAAGAACCTGAAGACTCACCTATTCCAACAAGCCTACAGCCTGCAGTGATCCTCAACCTACTGAACCGCCGCCCAACCAGCTCTACCCTCTCCTAGTGTATCCTCACCCATCCCCTGTAGACTGTGAGCCCTCACGTGCAGGGTCCTCTCTCTTCTGTACCTGTTAGTGTCTTGTTTTTGCTCATGTTTATTGTGTTTGTCTATATTTGCCCCCTTTTCACATGTAAGGAATAAATGGCGCTATAAAAATGTATAATAATAATAATAATGATAACCCCTAAACCGCAAAGATCTGTATGGAGGAGTGGGACAAAATCCCTACTGCAGTGTGTGCAAACTTGGCCAAGAACTACAGGGAACGTCTGACCTCTAAATGCAAACAAAGGTTCCTGTACCAAATATTAAGTTCTGTTTTTCTATTGTATCAAATACTTATTTTACGCATTAAAATGCAAAGTAATTATGCAAAAATCATACAATGTGATTTTCTGGATTTTTTTTAAGGTTCTGTCTCTCACTGTTGAAGTGTACCTACAATAAAAATTATAGACCTCTCCATTCTTTGTAGGTGGAAAAACGTGCAAAATCGGCAGTGTATCAAATATCTATTTTCCCCACTGTATCTGTGTGTTGAGGCGTGTGTATTTCAATGTTAAGGTGTGTGTTAATGTATGTATAGTACATACAGGTGCTTCTCACAAAATTAGAATATCATAAAAAAGTTAACTTATTTCAGTTGTTCAATACAAAAAGTGAAACTCACATATTATATAGAGTCATTACAAACAGAGTGATCTATTTCAAGTGTTTATTTCTGTTAGATTGCTTTCACACATCATTTTTTTGCCATCAGTCACAATCCATTGAATTTTGAAAAAATTAGCTGATCCGGCTAAATGTATCCTAAAAAAATCAGAGCATGCTCAGTTTAAAAAAAACGGAATCCGTCACTGTCTGTTTTTTTCAACGGACACAAAAAACATTACTATGTCCGTTTTCTCCGGCCCCCGGACCGACAATTTTCGACGGATCCGGTGAACGACGGATGAAATGTGAGGCCATCCGTCGCTAATACAAGTCTATGAGGAAAAAAAGGATCCGGCGGCAACTTTAGCTAGATCCGTTTTTCAAAATTCGCCGGATTGTGACTGACAGCAAAAAACTGATGTGTGAAAGGGGCCTTAACGTTGATGATTATGGCTTACAGCTAGTGAAAACACAAAAGTAATTTTCTCAGTAAATTAGAATTCTTTATAACACCAGCTTGAAAAATGATTTTAAAATCCGAAATGTTGGCCTACTGAAATGTATGTTCAGGAAATGCACTCAATACATGGTCAGTGATCCTTTTGCATCAATGCAGCGTGGCATGGAGGTGATCAGCCTGTGGCACTGCTGAGATGTTATGGAAGCCCAATTTGCTTTGATAGCAGCCTTCAGCTCATCTGCATTGAGTCTGGTGTTTCTCATCTTCCTCTTGACAATACACCATAGATTCTCTATGGGGTTAAGGTCAAGCAACTTTGCAGGGCCAATCAAGCACAGTGATGCTGTTGTTTATAAACCAGGAATTGGTATTTTTGGCAGTGTGGACAGGTGCCAAGTCCTGCTAGAGAATTAAGTTTCCATTTGCAAAAAGCTTGTCGGCAGAGGGAAGCATGAAGCGCTCTATAATTTCCTGGTAGACGGCTGCGATGACTTGGATTTCAAATGAAATGCAACATTTACTTTAAGCTGAAAGCAACACTTTGGACCACTGAGCAACAGTCCAGTTCTTTTTCTCCTTGGCCAAGACAAGACGCTTCTGGCGTTGTCTATTGGTCATGAGTGGCTTGACACAAGGAATGCGACACTTATAGCCCATGTCATGGATACGTCTGTGTGTGGTGGCTCTTGAAGCAATGACTCCAGCAGCAGTCTGCTTTTTGTGAATCTCCTTCAAATTTTTGAATGGACTTTTCTTAACAATCCTTTCAAGGCTGCAGTTATACCGGTTGTTTGATCACCTTTTACCACCACACTTTATCCTTCCACTCAATTTTCCATTAATATGCTTGAATATAGGACTCTGAACAGCCAGCTTCTTTAACAATGACCTTATGTGGCTTACCATCCTTGTAGAGTGTGTCAACACCTGCCTTCTGGATATCTGTGAAGTCAGCAGTCTTCCCCATGATTGTGGAGCCTGCTGAAACAGACTAAGGGACCTTTTTACATGCTTAGGAAGCCTTTGCATGTGTTTTTTGTTAAGTATTCTAATTTACTGAAATAATGACTTTTTGGTTTTCTTTGGCTGTAAGTGCACTGGCTTCTCTTCTCCTGAACTGCGCCTGCCACACACTGTCCCAAGCCAGCAGCCTCTGATCTTGTTGGGCGGTGAGCTTTAAGTCCCCCTGGATCCTATATGGCTGCCTTTTCAGCAAATGTGTGCAGATGTGGCTATGCTTCTTGCAAAAGCCACAACCGCCGATTATCTAGCTGAGTCCTTAGTTTCTCCACTAGAATGGGGCCTGTCCCCTGACTTTGACCTGGTCCCTCCACCTGACTATGGTTAGTGTGAATGCGAACCCCACGGGTGGACTTCTCACTACCCGTGCCTCTAGGACCCCTTCCTTCTCTTCTTTCTTTAGCTTCACTTTCCTTCAGTTCCCTCTCTTTGGGAACTCCTTTCTGTCTGTCTTGATCTTTCTGCTTCCCCTCTCTTTCACGTCTCCTCTCCTTCTCCCTGCAGACTCCTTGTCTCCACCCACACCCTCTACCTATATGCCCCCCTCCAGCCTGGGATGAGGCCATCCTCCCTAAGGGTACGACCAGGTGCCCTGACTGAAGTGTCTAGTGTTGGATGCAGGTATTAGGGTTCTGTGAAGTTCCACCTCCTTACCTGAAAGCGGAATACCACACCTCTGGATAAGGTGCAGTACTCTGCGGCGACTCGACCCCAGGGGCGCCACATAAGCCATAATCATCAACATAAACAGAAATAAAAACTTGAAGTAGATCACTCTGTAATGACTCTATATGATATATGAGTTTCACTTTTTGTATTGAAGAACTGAAATAAATTAACTTTTTGATGATATTCTAATTTTGTGAGAGGCTCCTGTATAACGCAATATAAAATCTCTTATGCTAAATTTCTTCAGTATTGCACTTAATATGCTATATGATTGGCAAATTCAGCCCTTTTGTGGATCAATATTCTGTACTCTGAAAGAGACTGTTGACATAACTAAATGCTGGGCCAAAGTAGAGTGGCTTGTTGGCCCACTTCCTCGAGCACATACATCCTGGTTTCCATCCCTGCTTAGATATATTTTGGTTCTTCAACAGCCTCAGTATATAATGGATTTTGCCATTATCCCTTTCCTGTGCCCTAATTTGATCAGTTTTCACTGTGTCAACACTGTGTGGAGATTTTTTGTTTTATCTGCATTTTTTTCACTAACTCTCTAGGAGAAATCAAGTTCAAACTTTTCCAAGGTCTTTTTGCCGACTTTCATTCCTGTGCAAATGAGTACAGCGCTTGACTGGAAAATGAGCGCCGCACTGATATGATAATTGTGCTGCTAAACGCTATGAAGTGTAGGAATATAAAGAAAATATTCTGATTAAAATTGCCCTTGTTTTATCTTCCTGTGTATACCTGACTGTGTTGCTTCTGCCCCCCCCCCCCCCCCCAGCCTGCTGCTATGATTGATGAAGAACCAGAGCCCCCAAAACAAGAGGAAGGAAAGCAGGAAGGAGGTTAGTGCCTTCTCTCATGATCTTTGATGGTGTACAACTAATAACAGATTCAGAGATTGTGGATTTACCATATCCTATTAGTCTCCAATTGTGTTGAAAACATTTTTTTCATGAGTGTTAATATCTACAGCTCACCTTACAACCCACAGAGAGTTATGTGTAAAAGGAACAGTTTAGCCAGTAATAGTTGCTCTCAGTAATATCTTCTGACGTGAAGGTCAGACTTATGATTCCACAGAAGGTCAATTCAGCTTTTTATCCTCTCCAGGGAGATAATGAGCTCCAATTATAAATGAGTAATCATAATTGCAAGACACGTGTTTTAATTGTTTCTGAAAAGAGCTTTGAGGTCTGTAAAAGAAATATGCTGCACAAGTGTCATTCCCACCATTGCTGTCTTGTTTAATCCTAGATTCTCCTGATGGTGACAAAAAAGGAGATAAAAACGCACAAGATGCAAAGGTAAATTACTGTTTTTCAAAATGTGCCACCTACTTCTAAGACATGATCAAAGTCTGCCAAACATAGCACTGAGTATAAAACAAGCATTTATTGTTATTATATAGAACAATACGAGGTTGAACCTGGTCATCAAAATGTTAAATATGAGACAGTGGAAGAGGTAGATGCCAATAATAAGGGGAATGCCTGATGGGGCAGCACGAATATGACTGCCATGCTGCATAAAACTACTGCAGTTCAGGAATTGTGCATTAAATGGGAGCGTGATTCACTCATGGTTTTGTTGGAGTAAATTTTGTTTATCAGCAAACTTGCCCATTTAACAAATAATTGAAGAAATGCTGTGCACCTTCATAATAGTAAAATACCAGGAAACAATGACAAGTTCAGCCAGTTTTTGTTTTAACCCCTTTCTGACATATAATGTACTATTAGGTCATATGTTGGGGCCAGGTCTTTCATGCTTGATCAAAGCCTACATTATTGCTGGCAGATGATTGCTGTGTTGTTTAGCCATCATATGCCTTTACCAGCAGCAGGTCAATCAATAAATGCTCTGGTCAATAATTGGGGGCGCACCATTCCAAGCAACTATTGTCCTCACCTCACGTGCCAATGGATTGTCATGGCAGCTGAGGAGCTACTGAAGACCCCCTATGAATACCAACCTGTGGCTTGCATTCATAGGAGACTATGACTTTTCTATTGCAGTATGTAGCAGTTCAAGTCCCCTGAGACTAAAAAAAAAAGGAACATGTTTCTAAAAATAGAAAAAGAAATTCAAAAATATAAAATCTAAAAATGTTAATAACCCCTCTTTTACTCCTTTAAAAATAAAGGAATAAAAAGAATGCCGAAGCATATATGTTATCTCCATGTACACAAAGTCCAATTTATCAAAGTCCACAATTAATTAAGCCTATTGGTAAACAGCGTAACAAGAAAAAAATTTAAACTGCTGGGTTGCATTTTTTTGGTTGCTGCAGCACCACAAAAAAATGCAACAGGAAACCTTTACAAAGCTCCATCGCCCAATAATGAAATCATTGTGAGCCACGGAGCAAAGCAGCACAAGCAAATTTGATTTTTTCCATCACATAAATAAAAAAAATATGTTCGCTATCACAGCAGTCATTCTAACCTGGCATATCATATTGCCAGGTTATTTTTACTGCAATATCAACACCATTAAAGCAACATCTAACTAAAAAGTGCAGAATTGCTTTTTTTGCGGTATTTCACTGCATTTGGATTTTTTCCCATTTTCCTGTACCTTGAGTGTTAAAATGAATGGTGTCATTGAAAACTACAACTCAAAAATACAAGCTTAATGTCATGCTATCATGGTCTTCGGTAAGGAATACGGGCCTCAAACTGTAACTGGATTTGGGACCCTAACTGTCCCTGTCCAAGGGGTACTCTTGAAGGTAGAGAAGCCCGAGTCTCCAATCCTACTTTGCTCCTGTTAAAGTCCTAAACTGTCCCTTCCCTCTCCATCATGAGGCCTGGGACAGATTTGTTAGTGTATAAACACGTAAGACAAACAAGAATAACAAACAGCAACTTACATACAAAAACAATCACCAAGGATAGAGAAGAATAAAGGGAAGTATAGGAATTTACAAACTAAAAGGGAATAGGATAATGGAGCATACACCCCAAAAACAGCAGACAACAATCTCCAGTAGCAAGTACGAACTCCAACTTCAGCACACCAACTCCAGCAAGCCAGGAAGTAAACTTTTACAGGCAGGGATGAGAAGGTCTGGCCAGGTTTTATAGAGCGAGAAAATGAGCAGATCAGGAGCATCTGTGAAATGGAGCTGCATGTCTCTAACCAGCATACAAAGAGTCGTTAACCTCTTCTGCACCAAAGGAAACAAAGTCCATTTAGTATGAGAAACAAAAGACACAGACTAAATGGAAGACCTGCGATTCTCAGTAGGTAAAGATCGCCTAACCCCAATCTCCCAGGAGGATGTGACATACTCGTGACACCCTCATATGGATGGATAAATACAAAAAGTTATGGTTCTTGGAAGAAGGGAAATAAAAAATCAATGTGAATGCCAAATCCTAAGTAGCACGATAACTGTAATTTTGCTCCAGTTTTTGATCCTCCTAGTTGTTCTCAAGCCTCCTATAGCTGTATAAAGTATATTCTCCAGATTTCCTTTCCCATTGCCTTAGTTATTTTATATCTTTTGCAATGTATGAATGAGCCTATCTTAGTTACTGAAATTCTACTGATTCTTGACATTGATTTATACAATATCTCATATTTTTCCCATATCAGAATAAGAAGGCACAACCTGGCTTCATGCAATCTCACTATTTTGTTGCTCTTTACCGTTTCAAAGCCTTGGAGAAGGATGACCTAGATTTCCAGTAAGTATTAAGTTTGATAGTTCTTCAAATCAAAGATTTATCACTGACAAACTGAAGAACATACACGGAGCTAATAATATGCAGACATTTATACTGTATGTAATAGTGTCAATGTCTGCCCATATAAAGTGAAATATATTCACAAAACATTATTTTTAATTACAGGGCTGGAGATAGAATCACTGTCATTGATGACTCCAATGAAGAGTGGTGGAGGGTATGTGCATCCATTTATTAAAGACAGATATGTTATACATCTACTTAAAGGTCTTTTCCTATCTTATCAATTGATAGTATGGAAATAGGACACAATATATGGAATGCCACCAATCCTGAAAATGAAAATGTGTCCTTTTTTAATTTTTACATCCACAGCATCAATCTAGACCACCCAGCTCTTAAATGGATCTGACTTCAGTTTCCTGCACTGTTGCTGGAAATAAAAGAGTGAATAGTATGCAGTGCTACACCAATGCTATAGCCCAATCTTTTGTAGCAGAATTCAGAAGTATGGCAGAGCTGAGTATGTCAGAAAGCACACTCATGGGTTGCAGAATCCAGAGGAATATCACAACTGGGTTTGTAAGGAGAAACACTTGAAATAGCCAAGCCTAATGCTACAGCAGAGCTGGATTTGGCAGGCGGAACACTGTATAAGCAAATCCAGAAAAGTTTAGAAGAACAGAACACTGTGGAATGGTAGTGTCAAGCATGCCAGACTACTTGAATACTAAGACGGTGCATCACCACCCGATCCAGCCTTACTGTAACATAAGAGGTGTAGGCCATGTTGCCATGGTGATTTGATGCATTACGGCATCAGAGAAAGCCAACCAGCCCGAGGGACAAACAGCCCAGCACTGGAGCAGTTGAGTAAGATATCAGCGACATAGCACTGTTTTTTCTAAGAATAAGACCCTGCATAGTGTTTACCTTTCAGCCTGAAGTAATTTTAGTTTGACTTATTTTCTAACTTTAGGGTAAAATTGGTGAGAAAGCTGGCTACTTTCCAGCTAATTTCATCATTCGTGTCCGAGCTGGTGAGAGAGTATACAAGGTAACCCGATCCTTTGTGGGAAATAGAGAAATTGGACAGATCACACTCAAAAAAGACCAGGTAAAAAATTGTGCAGTCTTTTATACTTTTATTTATGCTGTTTATTTAAGTTTTTTTGGTCCGTTTTTTTTATTGTGGTGGTATCAGTTTTCTCTTTTTCTTACAGCCACATTCGGTGGTTAGGAACAAATGTGTATAGGGTATCAAATGAATGTTTCTAACTGCCACAACCTTTTATTACTCTACAAAGCAAACATAATCTCATATTATGTCTGTCTGTACAACTGTTGTGGTTTTAATTGTCAATTATTAATTGATTTACAAAGAATTAGGTTAGGGAAAGGGTTGCACCAGAGCAGGTCCACTTGTGTCCTTGGCCTATTCAGAGCTAGTATTTACTTCATTAGAGAGGAGCTGCAATAGAAGATTCAGACTATGCACTATAGCACTGTTTCTACAAATAAATATAACATGTTTTTTTTCTTAATCCTATACATCTTTATTTTAGGGCTGGCAATGTTAAAGGGACCTGTCATCAGGATTGTGCTCAGTAACCTACAGACACTGTTAGGTTGGCATCATTATACTCATTAAAATGATACCTTGGTTGATGAAATCTGTCTTGTGCTTGTTGATTAATCTTTATTTTCAGTTTTCAGTTAATGATATGCTCGTGCTTTGGGGTTTCTTCATGTGGTGCTCATCTGTATGGCTTATGATAGGTGACTGATCCCTCAGTGACATGCCCCCTATTTTACATACTGGATATACAGTAATATGTTTTGAAAAAAAAAATCACATTCAACAGGCAGGCGGCGGCCCCGATGGTGTAGCATTATCTCATGTATAATGTCCATGCAATTATTTTATTTGGTGATATACATGTATTCAGAGAAAATTGTCTCCACCAAGATGGCGGCACCTTCACAGCAGTATGTATTGGTGATCCGATCAACAACAAAGGTATCATTTTAATCAGTGTAATGGCGCCAACTTGACATTGTCTGTAGGTTGCTTAGCACAATCCTGCTGACAGGTTCCCTTTAAAAAGTATTTTCCAATGTAATCCTGTTTAGTAATTAACCTGTTGTGTCCTTGATCTAGATTGTGGTACAGAAAGGGGAAGAAGTAAATGGTTACATCAAAGTCTTGACTGGACGAAAAGTGGGACTTTTTCCTGTAGACTTTCTGCAAGAGATATGAAGAAAGAAGAACAAAGAGCTGACCAACTGAAAGCTGTGGAACACGACGTAATGATTGACATAGTAATCACATCGACCTCTGAGCATTTGAGATGATTTTTCTTTAGTGAGAAACAGGGCTCACTGCCAGTACTATCTGGATGTTAAAGGTTTTTTGCCAAGTTGTTCGTTTAGCTCTGGACATGGAGAAGTATCACCTAGGTCTCAACTAATCCTAACTTACATAGTTGACTGAGTTTTGTGGTGCTGAGGAGTCTACACTTGATTAAGTCAAACATATAAGAATCGGTAAACTCGTTACTCTATGGCAAATGTAGAGTGGGCTTTAAAACTTTTCAATTGGTGTTGACTCAATCGACGAATTACATTTTTACTTTATTGTCCATGATCTCTTTAAAAACATACATACTAAAACTTGAAGTATTTGAAATGTTACTACCCTGTAAAACTTCTTGTCTTCACAATGTGTAATGGACTATGAATTATGGAAATTTTCTGATGTCTATCCTCCACATACTTCATAAGCAACACACAGAAATGATCACTAAGAAACTTCAATGAATAGTTTTCATCCCATTTAAGCTTTAGGATTCCTCATTTATTTAAATATCTTGCCCTTTTTTAAAATTTTTTTTTTGCTTTTTTTGTTATTCTTCAACTAATCATAAAACTAAAAAGACATAAATATATTACTTGACAAGCTTTTTTTCTAGTCTTTATACAATATGGAAACAAAACATAGTCCTAGTATTGGTAAGTAATAGCTAACTGTTCATTGGTCAATAAATTTTTTTTTTTTTAACCACAAATCAAGCTATAGTGACTGATAAGAGACCATTATGTTACCCCAAATCGTAGCTACAGTGATTAAGGGGCTATTATGTCACCTCAAATCATAACTAATGCTAATGGTCCTCGATCACTCTAAGTCTGTATCTGCTAAACAATTAAAATAATAAATCGTTAACCTAAGTCAAACACCAAAAACCAGTATATGTGTCAATCAAAACGTGTGAGCTCACAACAAGAAAGAACTAGATAACAAGGCAAGTTCTTGTTAGTTTGACCCTTAGCTATTCATATGTTTTTATTTAAAAAAAAAAATTGAAACTGCAGGAAAAAGTAACTTTCTAAAATAAAAAAATGAAGTTCAAAATGGTGGCAAATATAAAGTAAAAAGCAACAGAAGCAGCGAACACTAAATAAATATATATAGGGAAATCTAAACGCATTTACACAAGTCTGATAAGTGCCTAGTCTAGGAAGCATTTATACTAAATTTTACACTTGAATTTGCAAAACTATGGATACAATTCCCATTACAATTATTTACTTGTATGTTTTCTGTTATTTATTATTATTTTTGTTGGATTGTATAAATATATTACACGTCAATGTAGGTTAATTGACATCAATATATTCGTGAAATCAAATGTTTACACACGGGGAAGGAAACACCTTGTATTATACAGCACTCCAGCTGTTCCTGAATGTCGAGCTGCTTGAGTACAATGAAAGGTGCCACATATGCCCGACATTGCCCCTGAAGTTTCCATTACAGTCACATCTGCTTAATAGCCATGAGGATTCTGATGTATGATGTAGATACATTGAACAAAAATAAATCACACGATTAAAAATATATATAAAAAAAATGCATAATAATCAAGTTCATTTTGATTATTAAGGTGAACATATGACAGAAAAAAGAAATACTGGACTTCTGTTCAAATATCGAATATTTCTCATCTCTTTTCTGGTCTCAATAAACTAATAATAAGAACACTAATGGTAGCCAACTATAACATTTTGAAGTAACCAGAGTGCACAATTATATTATACTTAGGTTCTGTACTAGCTTGTTGAGAGTTGACGGCCGCAGGCTCGGACCGACCCACAGGGGAACCAGAGAATCCTCCAGTAGGCCCATGTGAAGGAGTGCGAAAAAGGTATCATCTAATCATTCATTAAACATGCTAGCCATATTAATATAACATAGATGCAAAAGTGAATTTGTGTACTTGGGTCAGATTATTATTGCAGGTAGCTCAACAGTGGGCCCCAAGAATAAATGTCACTGGCAGCACTCTGCCACATCAGTCCGACACTGGACGGCGGTATGAAAAGTCAGAAGATAAGAAATAATGGGGTCAATGGATGGGGAGAGTTCAAGATTTCAGAGAATAAGGAAGAGCTACTGTAGAAGGGGTGAAGATTGTGGACAAAGTGGGTGGATTATATATTAAATTGAAAGTCAAGAGCCATATTTAGTAGTACAGAGGTACATATCTCTGATAATGTATATAATCAGATTACATTGGTATGTATTGTCCCCAGAAGTATAACCCCTAAACAAGTCTAAGCTACGTGGACAGAACAGGAATCTATAATAAAAGCCAATTTACCACATATCATTTAACAAACAACATTAACCAATACCAAAGTTTTCCCATTCATGTCCCATGTGATCTACCATACAAATTATTAGCAATGTGACTGTTTTTGTAATTTTATGTGTCTAATAAAATACATCAGTTTTTGCCCATCATTTCTATGATCATCTGCTCCCTAATAAATGAATTCCTATTTTCCCATAACACCGCTATAATCAGGCTGAAGATAGACACCCTTGATGAATGCACAATTTGGTAATTATAGCATACAGGTATTTATAGAACATTCTTTGAGTGCCAAAAAATGATCAGTTATTAAGTGAAGACGAAAATAAGCCCATGCCCTTGTGACTTTACCATCTGCTCCAAGTCTAATGCCAGTAACAGCTAACAACAGGACCTCAATAAAACCGCTTGTGTCAAAAGTTCTAAATTCCAGGAACCGATGACTATAGACTGAGCACTTCACCAGCCCCACAGCCTCCTTGTTACCAGACTGAGATTAAAGCCTCCCCAGTGATTAAAGTGGACACTTCCTTTACCATTGGGAGGAGAAAAGACAAGCGATAATCTTCACATACTTTCAGTTGATATTGACAGCTAAGATTTTAATGCTACACTATGTGTGGAGTCATTAGAAAAGAAATGACCTGCGTCATCTTCTGGAAGCAACCGAGCCTCTAAGTGTCAAATAAACTTCTAATGTGCTCTGTCCTGGACATGAGATGAATTTTTTCCATTGGAAAATATGAATGATGTTTTCTACAGTTACACAAATAAATACCTAAAACACATAGCCCAGTAACATATTGTGTATAGGACACAACATCACAATGTGGTATGAGAAACCACAATGAGAGGAAACCCACTCCAAGCAACCATGTGAAAGGAGGAGAAATGCGGAGTATAACAGATTTTAGATTAAAAAGTTTTAATAAGTAAATCACATATTAACCCTTTTCTGACATTTGACCAGGGACTGATTATTATTTCTGCGTGATTCTGACAGCTGACACCCATGATCCATGCTGGAGATTATTTTTTCTTTTTCATCTGAATTATGTCACGCAGAGATTTATATGGAAACTACATAGTAAGTGCTCGGTATAGAGTGACGGATAAATGTGATCCCAAACGTCATGTAAAATGCTCCCAATAAAAGCTTCAACTCAATCCACAAAAAAAAGCAAGCCCTCACTCAGGTCTGTCATCTGTTGATGGAAATATAGGGGGCTTCCACGTTACTGGTAGTACAAAGCCTCTGGAAAAGCGAAATGGCTCCTCAGCCGTCAAAAGAAATTCAGCAAATTCTGCACTCCCAAATCCAAATAACCCCTCCCTTCTGAGCCCCACAGTGTACTTAAACCAAATATTGAGCCCACTTTTAGCATTTCTGAAGCAATGAGAGCCCGCCTAACTTACGGGTGAATGCCTCCAGAAGTACGGGTTGGGCATAACGTACTGGTCACTACAGCGTACTGGTCACTGCAGCATACTGGCCACTACAACAGCAGTTTTAAATTTTCACTTGGCAACATTAATTACTGCTTGTTTCTGGAAAATACCCTTGGAGTCAAAATTGTCACTACACCTATCAAATTCCCCAAGGGGTATCATTTCCAAAAATGGGGTCACTTGAGGGGATTCTGCTTGTCTATTAATTAGAGGCTCTGTATATGGAGTCCGCAAACTGTTCTAGGAACATCTGCTGTCCAGGAGGCAAATAGCGCTCCGTTCCTCCCGAGTTTCTCCATATGGCTAAAGGTACCTTCACACTAAGCGACGCTGCAGCGATACTGACAACGATGTCGATTGCTGCAGCGTCGCTGTTTGGTCGCTGGAGAGCTGTCACACAGACAGCTCTCCAGCGACCAACGATCCTGAAGTCCCCTGGTAACCAGGGTAAACATCGGGTTACTAAGCGCAGGACCGCGCTTAGTAACCCGATGTTTACCCTGGTTACCAGCGTTAACGTAAAAAAACAGACACTACATACTTACCTTCTGCTGTCTGTCCCCGGCGCTCTGCTTTCCTGCACTGACTGTGAGCACAGCGGCCGGAAAGCACAGCGGTGACGTCACCGCTCTGCTTTCCGGCTGGCCGACGCTGACACAGGATGCAGGAGGAGTGCAGAGAAGCACAGCGCCGGGGACAGACAGCTGAAGGTAAGTATGTAGTGTTTGTTTTTTTTACTTTTACGATGGTAACCAGGGTAAACATCGGGTTACTAAGCGCGGCCCTGCGCTTAGTAACCCGATGTTTACCCTGGTTACCAATGAAGACATCGCTGGATCGGCGTCACACACGCCGATTCAGCGATGTCTGCAGGGAGTCCAGCGACTAAATAAAGTTCTGGACTTTCTGCAGCGACCAACGACATCACAGCAGGATCCTGATCGCTGCTGCGTGTCAAACACAACGATATCGCTAGCCAGGATGCTGCAACGTCACAGATAGCTAGCGATATCGTTGTGAAGTTGTTTAGTGTGAAGGTACCTTAAGTAGTACTGTACAGCCACATATTGGGTATTGCCATGTTCAGTACAAATTGTGGGACAAATTTTGGCACTGTATTTACCCACTTCTTGTGTGGCAATGTAAAATCTAGGGCTAAATCTAAAATTTGGTGGTAAAAATTTAGTTATTTTGTCTTCACTGCCTAATGGTATAACATTCTGTGACACACCCATGGTGTCAATATGATCACTGCACCCCTTGATGAATTCATTGGGAAGTTTCTGTTGTTCTGGCACCTCAGGGACATGGCACCCCCAAACCATTCCAGCAAAAGCTGGACTCCAATACGGTGCGTCTTCCCTTCTGAGACTTGCACTGTGGCTCAAAAGTAGTATTACCCCACATATGGGGTAAGGGCGTACTCAGGAGAAATTGCACAACAAATTGTATGTGCAATTTCTCTTACCCTTTTGAAAAAACAATATTTGGGGCTAAAATAACATTTTTGTGAGGTAAATGTGATTTTATTATTTTCACGGCTCAACGTTATAAAATTCTGTGAAACACCTGGGGGTTGAATGTGCTCCCCATGCACCTAAATACATTCCTTGATGGGTCTTGTTTCCGAAATGGGTTCACTTGTAGGGGATTTACACTGTTTAGGCACATCAGGGACTCTCCAAATGTGACATGACATCCGCTAATGATTCCAGGAAATTTTACATTCACAAAGTCAAATGGCGCTTCTTCCCTTCCAAGCTCAGTCGCGCGCCGAAACAGTGGTTTTCTCCCTCATATGGGGTATCGGCGTACTCAGGAGAAATTGCACAACAAATTGTATGGTGCAATTTCTCCTGTTACCCTTATAAAAATGCAAAACATATTTGTGGGGAAAATTTGATATTTTTTTATATTTACGGCTCAAAGTTCTAAGCTTCTGTGAAGCATCTGAGGGTTCAATGTGCTCACCACACATCTAGATCAGTTCCCTGAGGGTTCTAGTTTCCAAAATGGTGTTACTTGTGGGGGATTTTCACTGTTTAGGCACATAAGAGGCTCTCCAAATGCGACATGGCATCCGCCAATTGTTCAAGCAAATTTTGCATTCAAAAAGTCAAATGGTGCTCCTTCTCTTCCGAGCTCTGCCGTGTGCCCAAAGAGTGGTTTTCTCCCTCATATGGGGTATCGTCACGCTTAGAAGAAATTACACAACAAATTTTGGGGTCCATTTTTTCCGGTTACCCTTGTCAAAATAAAAAAAAATTGGATCTGAAGTAATTTTTTTGTGAAGCACCTGAAGGGTTAATAAACTTCTTGAAGGTGATTTTGAGCACCTTGAGGGTATGTTCCCATGGTCAATAAGTAATGTGGGTTGAACACTGCGTACATCCACAGCTTGCAACCTGCAGCATCCAGATGTTGCAGCATAGTGGATGGGATTTTAAGAAATCCAATGCCCACTATGCGTGCAGACGCCCGCGGATCACCCATGGAGACGGAACATGCAGCGCGTCTTTCCAGACTGCAGCATGTCAATTTATCTTGTGGAGATGCGAGTCTCCGCAAGCTAAATTTCACCCCTACCATGTATTGGATGCAGTGAATGCGCACAGTTCACTGAACACATACGGAATCACCTGCGCTCAAATGCCAGCAGTGCTTTGGAATGCAGCGGACATGAGCTGCGTCCAAAGTGCTGCCGACTACTGACTGTGGGAACACAGACTGAGGGGTGCAGTTTTTAGAATGGTGTCACTTTTGGGTATATTCTATCATATAGACCCCTCAAAGTGACTTCAAATGTGATGCGGTCCCTAAAAAAATGGTGGTGTAAAAATGAGAAATCGTTGGTCAAATTTTAACCCTTATAACTTCCTAACGAAAAAAAATGTTGGTTCCAAAATTGTGCCGATGGAAAGTAGACATGTTGGAAATGTTACTTATTAAGTATTTTGTGTGACATACAATATCTCTGTTGTTAGGGGTCGAGTTCCCGCCTCTGCACAAGGGGAATCTCGGGCCATCTCCGCTGCGGTCTCCAATTCTTCTCCTGCCGCAGTGGAGCCTGCTCAGTGGAGACATCGGTCCCCGCGTCTTGCTCAGTCCCACTCTGTACAAAGAGTTACTGCTGCTTTTCCTGCTTCTGCCATTGAAGTCAGTGCTGGGCAGCGGCGAGCAGACGCTTCTGGGACTAAGTCCTGCTTTTCTCGTTCTGAGCATGCCTTGAGTAAGATCTCTCAGTGGAGATCGAGGGTCACATGGTCAGATACTGCAGCTAAGTCCATTGGTCCTTTCAGGAAGGTCCTGTAGGTGCTAGGACTAAGTCCTGCTTTGCACACACTGAGCATGCCCAGGGCAAGATCTCTCAGTGGAGATTTAGGGTCACATGCTCAGGTATGGCAGTCTCTCATTGGTCCTTCTAGGAAGGTCTTTTACTTGCTGCAGCTATATAAGGCTCGCATGGCCGCACGGCCATGCGCTAGTGTCAATTCATATATCTGCTTTGCGCCAGTGTGGTTATGCATGAGTGTGGTCAGGGACCCGGCTGAAATAAGCCCCTAGAATACCGGCTTCTCCGGTGAGGAGATTGCATGTTGCATAACCACTGACTGCTATCAGCTTGGTAGTAAGCTTGTGCTCCTGTGAGGCTAAGGCTAGGGTCACATTGCGTTAGTGCAATCCGTTTAGCGCTAGCGCTAGCGGATTGCGCTAACGCAATGTTTTTTATGGGGCCGCGTTCGGGGTCGCGGTAACGTCCCCGCTCTCGCAGATCCCCGATCTGCGAGAGCGGGGAACGGACCGCGGGCGCACCTCGGACGCTGCAAGCAGCATCCGCGGCGCAACAAATAGAAGAGAAAATCCAGCTTCCAGAAATATCCAATTTATTAAAGTTAAAATCCAAGGTCCAAAAACATGGTTCACAGGAGAGAAGATAGCAGCATGCTACGCGTTTCGAACACTAAGTCCTTTTTCAAAGCTGCCTACTATGCACCAGAATGAGGTTTAAATAGCAACTGTGACCAATCACAGTGAATCAATCCACCACCTGATACATCAGTAATTATATACAATAAAAACACAATAATATTACAAAGAAAGAAAAAACACAAGAAATATATGAAAAAATATATATAATACAAACATATAAGAAACAAATAATATAACTAAACACTATTGATCACTCAGTAATGAAACATGATTTCTTTGCGAGCGTTTAAGCCCATGGGATAGCAAGTGTTAAGGCAGAACATCCAATAGGCTTCACGCGTCATTAGGCGTCTTTTCAGATCTCCTCCTCTGGCTGTTATCAGAAGCTTTTCAATGCCGACAACCCAAAGGAATACAGTATCTCTTTGATGACTGGTAATAAAATGCTTAGAGGCGCCAGGAATCTCCGGCGCGTCGCTAGCGCATGCCGAACATGGCACACGCTAGTGTAGCGCGTTCCCATTAGCGTGAATGGGCGCGTTAACGGCTGCGTTGCACAGCGTTAATTTTGCCGTGCAACGCTGTCCGTTTAACGCGGTCCCATAACGCAATGGGAACCCAGCCTAACAGGGCGTAGTGCTTCCCTTTAACGGCTACTCTGTGGAGTAACAGAGCTAGTCTATACCGCCAAACAGTGCCGCCATTCGCCAGCAGCAGGTTCCTCCTGCACGGTGGACCCCAGGCTGCGAACGCACCATTTATAATAAACATCTCTATTTTCCTGTGTTCCGCTAGCCCTAACATCTGTGATTTAAGGGCATGAAAATTCAAAGTTGGAAAATTGCGAAATTTTCAAAATTTTTGCCAAATTTCCATTTTTTCACAAATAAATGCAAGTCATGTAAAAAAAAATCTTACCACCATCATGAATTGCAATATGTCACAAAACCTTCACAGAATCACCGGGATCCATTGAAGTGTTCCAGAGTTATTACCTCATAAAGCAGGGGTGGGGAACCTCAGGCCCCAGGGCCATTTAAGGCCCACGATTACTTTTTATCAGGCCCCTGAGCAGATTCTCAGGGACCGCATTCTTGGTCAGGGAGGTGCATTTTGATTACAACCAGCTCATTAATTTCTTCTTGCTCTGTGAGCACACACACGCAGTGTTCACTACTGAACATTGAAGGACATGAAATGAAAGATTACGTCCTCAAATCAGTGCCAGAGTCAGGATGTACTTTGTGGGCGGAGTTTGTACGGCCCCCGAAGGATGGTATAAATATCCAAATGGCCCTTGGCAGGAGAAAGATTCCCCACCCCTGTCATAAAGGGACAGTGGTCAGAATTGTAAAAATTTACCTGGTCATTAACGTGCAAACCACCGTTGGGGTAAAGGGGTTAAACATTGCTTAGTAAATAGTGTATGAAAAAGATAGCCATAAGTCAGTCCAACATAATAGTAATATTAGATCCGCGCAAAATTTGCTTGTAAAGAAAGGGCACAGACAAGACCAACTGCTATCTTATGTTTATCTCAAGCCAAGTGGGCATGCAAGAGGATATATGCACGGTTGGAAAAGGTGCCTCTTACCTATGTGAGGAGAAGGACTCGGGGTGTCATAAAACCGGATAAAATAAACCTCATTTATTTTAACCGGTTTGGTGACAGCCTGAGTCTTTAAGATCTCTAAAGATATCTGGCATCAGCACGTTAACAGAAGATCCTTTAAAGGGGTTTGATGGGATTAAATATCATTAGTACGAGATGAGTAGGAGTTGTATACCCAGAACTCCCACTGATTAGCTGAAATCCTCCCTGGCAAAAGATGCCATGCCAAGTACTGCTGTTTATCACCATTAAAATGCTACTGCTTACATCTGGCCTCTGCTGGAACAGATTTCAGCTGATCAGTCAGGGTATCCCATTGGTCTGATATTGATGCTGCAGGAAATGTTCACCGAAAATCTTTCAGGAGCCATAAAGACATCCACAACTGCAAATCTGCAACAAATCATGTAGATTTTGGGGTACATTTGGATTTGCTGCTGTTGAAGGAGTAAAAACTCAAACACTATACTTACCTCCCTTGGCAATGTTGTCCCAATAATGTGACACTTCTTGTCTTTCACCGGTTGCACGGTCATATGAGACAAGACATCATCACAGAAGACCAGGTTACACAGAGACTGGAGAAGGACCAGGGCAGGGCTTCTATAGAAGCACCAGGCTAGATGAGTGTAGAATAGATCTTTTTTAAGTTTTTTTTTTATTTCAGGAGTTGTTGGAATCTGCACGTAACCTGCCGCACAAGGGATTTGCTACAGATTTTGACTTCCGTATTGAACTCAATGGGTAATATGTGAAGCATAGATTCAATTTCCATACACTTTTTTTTCTTGCAGGGTGTAGATGAGATTGCTAAAATGTCATCTACATTTGTGCTACTGTTATATGCTCAATATTTCGATCTTCAAATCTGGATTTAAAATCTGCAGTGTATCTGCCCAGTGTGAACATACCCTTATGGCACTGATTGGGTGCCTGCAGAAGCTTTTTTTAACTGCTTTGCATGTGCAGCTATCTGTACTAAATTGCTCTCACCTGCTGACCCCTCTACCTCCTCTCAAATTACTGTCCCCCACTAATTTTTGTACATATTTTGTTCATAATGGCTCATTACTCAATTTAATTAGAAAGACAGCTGTTTTCTGTGCTAATACACAATACAGTCAAGACCAGGCCAGTTGCCAACTCCAAATGATGCAACATTTAGGAATCTTAACATCTAATGTGCTCTATCTAATCACTAGTGTGTTTTTATCCTTTGACTGAGTACAAAATGTGCCATAGATGTAACTTCTCGGTCTGTTTCCAAACTTTATTTTTGAAAGCTTGTTGCTGAGATTAAATATTAGGCTTCATTCATGTATTTCAGCATAATTTCTAATGGCGGCAAATTTCATACAATGCAATTTGCTGTAAAATTCTGTGTTAATATTAAGTGCAAGATAGTGTTTTATAAAAGCTGAGGGCGCCCATGCATATTCTAATAAAATTGAGAACAAAGGACAATTGTATCTATAACTGTAAATTGCTCTTTTATTCTATAAACTTCTGACATATTTCCGAATTTCCAAGCAATAAATTTTGTATTTTTTTTTTTGAAAAGGAGAAATGGTCAAAATAATAATTAAAAAAAAACCCCAGTGCTTTCATACCTCAAATAATGAAAAGAAAACAAGTTCATAATCATTTAGAAACAACAATACTAATGTTTTAACTCAGGAAGAGTTCAGAAATCAATATTTGGTGGAATAACCATGATTTTTAATCACAGCTTTCATTCGTCTTGGCATGCTTTCCACAAGTCTTTCACACTGCTTCTGGCACAAAAAGTTTAAGCAGTTCTTCTTTGTTTGATGGCTTGTGACTATCCATCATCCTCTTGATTACATTCCAGAGGTTTTCAATCGGGTTCAGGTCTGGAGATTGGGCTGCCCATGACAGGGTTTGATGTGGTGGTCTCTTAATTTTTGCCAGAGCTGTATTTGGAAAGTACCACAACCTTCCTAGGTGGAAAATTGTTTCGTTCTTTGCCTCTTGATTGGTAAAATAAGAATAACAGAAGGTGTGAACTGCCAATAGAAGTATCTGATGGATGATGAAGTTTGATTCACCGTGCCCAGGCTGATAGCATGGGATTCATTTGCTCCATGGTCTACAGAGTGTCTTGCTGGTCAGAATTCATCCAACGCAAAAAATTATCAGGGATATATTTAAGAAAAACATGATTATTTCTGGAGTAAGACATCTGATGGCTGATATCAAGGTATAATTTTATTAATCTTCCCATGACCCACATGCCCATATAGACGGCTTAGGAGGGTTGATCCTACTGACAGATTCCCTTTAAAGTCACTTCTGGCTCTGACTCAAATAGGTGCATAAAAAACTGCTGTGTTTCCCATTTAACCAAATAACAAACTGAGTAAGGCCAGGTTCACACATCGCAGATGTGGTGCGGATTTTAGGAACAGATTTCAAGAATGAAATCAGCAACGTTTTTGCATCTAAAATCTGAGCATATTTTTTAATCTCCAATTCACACATTTTTGTCACATTAAAAAAAGGCAACAAAACAATGCTGGCCCGCTGATTTAATTTGTGGATTTAGGGTCCCCATAGGAGTAACTAAAATCTGCATCAAAATGCTACATTTCCCAAACTGAAATTAGCATGCTTTAAATTGAAAAAAAGGAAAAAGAAAAACAACCTCAATTTCTGAGAGAATTCAGAATTCTGCACAACCCCACACCGCCTCACCCTCAGAATGCGGAAAAAGTGGAGATGTTGTCCATTGCTGTGCAACCGCATATTCATTGTTTAATGGGCACTGCATAATTGAAAAAAAATCTATACTTGTTTCCCCGACTGATTTTACTTGTCTGTGCTCAGCACTGTGTCCTCCCTGCTTGTCTACTGGATAAACAATATCAAGGGACCTCTGCAGACAATCAGTTACCGCTATTTGGTTGCAGCTTTCACATTTTTCTCTGAACAGAAGAACAGTTTTTTGTTCTGCGCAGAAAAAAATGTGAAGAGTAGAGCAGGAGACTGGCAGAGGATGCAGAGTTGAGAGTCTGGATCAGGTCAGGAGGTAAGTATAGATTTTTTTTAAATTTATGCCACACATTGTGGCCATTAATTAAGGATTGTCTAGTAATTGACAACACTGTCAAGTTAAAACTTATCCATTCTAACTGTAAAATGCTAAAGTGCGTAAAATCTGCACCAAGTATCAGGGCTGGATTTAAGAGGTGGGAGGCCCGGGGCCCATTTTGGAGGGTGGCCCATTTTTCAAGGTGTTGCAATATGTAATGCAAAAGCAGAAAATGAAACAACACAATTTTATTTACAAAAATCATTTACACAGAGAAATTCAGGTAAAATCATTCATTTTTTACAATCTTTCCTTGATTTTCGTGCTGCAAAATCACTAATGATGTCACCAAAATCCAACTTGATGCTCATGATAGCGAAATTTAGGCCGGCGTCACACTGGCGTATTGCATCCGATGCGAGATCATCGGATGCGATATGCTAATGACACTCGGCTCCTGCTTGCAGCAGAGCAGGAGCCGAGTGTCATGCGTCTGTGCTCTGATTCTCTCGCACAGGGAGGATCGGAGCACAGCTGCGGAGGAGGCGGAGAAATGAATTTCTCCATCTCCTCCATTGCTGGGGTCCGCTTATAACGCACATCACTGAGATGATATCCGAGTGGTGTGCGCTGTCTCACTCGCACCCATAGGCTTATATGGGTGCGAGTGAGCCGAGAGTTTTGCTCGGTCCGAGACAATCGCAGCATGCTGCGATTGTCTCGGACCGAGAAAAGCGGCCGACAAAAATTTGGCTGCTGGGAGCTGCCCCATAGCTTAAAATTGGTCTGAGTGCAATGCGATTTTTTATCGCATTGCACTCGGCCGTTTAAAACGCCACTGTGACGCCGGCCTTACAAGTCGTTCCTGCTTCATGGATGTCCTTAATCGGTTTTCAGCTAATTTGAGTTTTGAGAAGGAACGCTCACCACTGCAGTTTGTTACCTTCAAATTAGATATATCCTTAGAGCTACCTCAATATTTGGGAAATGTCCAACACATCCTTTTCCATGATAAGCTTGTACATGAAAATTCAGTGCTGATATCTTTTGGCTCCTCGCCATTTGGAATTCAGACTTAGATGGAATGGTCTGCAGGCGTCACATTGCGTTTGCAGAGCCCCTAATGTACCTAAACAGTAGAAACCCCCCACAAGTGACCCCATATTGGAAACTAGACCCCACAAGGAACTTATCTAGATATGTTGTGAGAACTTTGAGCCCCCAAGTGTTTCACTACAGTTTATAACGCGTGAAAATAAAAAAATCCTTTTTTTCCCACAAAAATTATATTTTAGCCCCCAGTTTTGTATTTTCCCAAGGGTAACAGGAGAAATTGGACCCCAAAAGTTGTTGTCCAATTTGTCCTGAGTACGCTGATACCCCATATCTTGGGATAAACCCCTGTTTGGGCACACGGGAGAGCTCGGAAGGGGAGGAGCACTGTTTTACTTTTTCAACGCAGAATTGGCTGGAATTGAGATCGGACGCCATGTCGCGTTTGGAGAGCCCCTGATGTGCCTAAACAGTGGAAACCCCCCAATTATAACTGAAACCATAATCCAAACACACCCCTAACCCTAATCCCAACGGTAACCCTAACCACACCTCTAACCCAGACACACCCCTAACCCTAATCCCAACCCTATTCCCAACCGTAAATGTAATCCAAACCCTAACCCTAACTTTAGCCCCAACCCTAACCCTAACTTTAGCCCCAACCATAACTGTAGCCTTAACCCTAGCCCCAACCCTAACCCTAGCCCTAACCCTAGCCCTAACAACTAGCCCCAACCCTAGCCCCAACCCTAACCCTAACCCTAGCCATAACCCTAGCCCTAACCCTAACCCCAACCCCAACCCTAGCCCTAACCCCAACCCTAACCCTAGCCCTAACCCTAACCCTAGCCCTAACCCTAACCCTAGCCCTAACCCTAATGGGAAAATGGAAATAAATACATTTTTTAAATTTTATAATTTTTCACTAACTAAGGGGGTGATGAAGGGGGGTTTGATTTACTTTTATAGTGGGTTTTTTAGCGGATTTTTATGATTGGCAGCCGTCACACACTAAAAGATGCTTTTTATTGCAAAAAATATTTTTGGCGTTACCACATTTTGAGAGCTATAATTTTTCCATATTTTGGTCCACAGAAACATGTGAGGTATTGTTTTTTGCGGGACGAACTTACGTTTTTATTGGCAACATTTTCGGGCACGTGACATTTTTTGATCGCTTTTTATTCCGATTTTTGTGAGGCAGAATGACCAAAAACCAGCTATTCATGAATTTCTTTTGGGGGAGGCGTTTATACCGTTCCGCGTTTGGTAAAATTGATAAAGCAGTTTTATTTTTTGGGTCAGTATGATTACAGCAATACCTCATTTATATCATTTTTTTTATGTTTTGGCGCTTTTATACGATAAAAACTATTTTATAGAAAAAATAATTATTTTTGCATCGCTTTATTCTGAGGACTATAACTTTTTTATTTTTTTGCTGATAATGCTGTATGGTGGCTCGTTTTTTGCGGGACAAGATGATGCTTTCAGCAGTACCATGGTTATTTATATCTGTCTTTTTGATCGCGTGTTATTCCACTTTTTGTTTGGCGGTATGATAATAAAGCGTTGTTTTTTGCCTCGTTTTTTTTTTTTCTTACTCACAGTGTTTACTGAAGGGGTTAACTAGCTGGACAGTTTTATAGGTTGGGTCATTACGGACGCGGCGATACTAAATATGTGTACTTTTATTGTTTTGTTTTTTTTATTTAGATAAAGAAATGAATTTATGGGAATAATATATATATATTTTTTTCATTATTTAGGATTTTTTTTATTTTTTTTTACACGTGTGGAAATTTTTTTTTTTTACTTTTTTACTTTGTCCCTGGGGGGGGGGGGACATCACAGATCGGTGATCTGACAGTTTGCACAGCACTCTGTCAGATCACCGATCTGTCTGAGTGCACTGCAGGCTTCACAGTGCTCTGAGCAGGCTCTGTGAAGCCACCTCCCTCCCTGCAGGACCCGGATGCCGCGGCCATTTTGGATCCGGGCCTGGAGCAGGGAGGGAGGTAAGGAGACCCTCGCAGCAAGGCGATCACATCGCGTTGCTGCGGGGGGCTCAGGGAAGCCCGCAGGGAGCCCCCTCCCTGCGCGATGCTTCCCTGTACCACCGGCACACCGCGATCATGTTTGATCGCGGTGTGCCAGGGGTTAATGTGCCGGGGGCGGTCCGTGACCACTCCTGGCACATAGTGCCGGATGTCAGCTGCGATAGGCAGCTGACACCCGGCCGCGATCGGCCGTGCTCCCCCCGTGAGCGCAGCCGATCGCGCTGGACGTACTATTCCGTCCTTGGGAAGTAGGGCCCACCCCACATGGACGGAATAGTTTGTCCATTGGCAGAAAAGGGTTAATATTGGGCATTTACAGCATCACGGTTTACATAAATTTCCAATATTAAATAGTTAAATTTCTGCGATATAAGCCATCATTTTATACACTTATTGTTATCCGTAGTAATTATTTGGATGAACTAATTAAACAGAAATAAAAAGAGAATGCGTACTGGGCCACGTTCATGTGCCCAGTGTTTGGTCACTATTTTATATCTGTTTTATTTAAGTCTCCCTTCACATGGTACATGTGGAATCTGTTTTCACACATACCAGAGACACATACACACGCACACCCATTACAAACTATGGGGTTGCGCACATGTAAGTGTTTTCACATGGACGATGTGTCTGTGTGAACTACACGTAGACCTGTCTGTTTTTTTCAGTCAGCACGGATGACAACACGTACCGCACATGTTCACACAGGATTACCTAAGTTTGACATCCGTGTGCTAACCGTGTGATGGGTACTGGAAGAGAATACAGAATAGAAATGAAAGATTTTTGTTTTCCTAAAGAGCTGTGATTTTGGACAATTCATAGCTAACATGAACCCCATGCCCTGTTCCCTCATTTGCCAAAGCACCAGGGTAATTGGGAAGAGCGGAGGCAAAGTGCCAGAATTGGTGCATCTTATGTGATGCGCCACTTCTGGAGTGGCTGCAGGCTGGTATTGTTAGGCTGGTAACCTATCTATCTATCTATCTATCTATCTATCTATCTATCTATTTACACATTTTTGACAGCTAAAAATCTGTCATTTCTGTTTTGCATGCTGTTCCAGTATGTGTCACACGGATGGTACATTCGTACACATAGATGTCACACGGATGTTACACACGTTCACACAGATGGCCAAAAGATAACCCCACAGATAGTAAAAACGGACCGTCTCCCCCATATGTTTTTTAAGTGGATCTGGGAAGGGGGCCTAAGCCAAAATTAGGAGTGAAATAATCAGAGGAAAAGTGTAATAGAAACACATGCATCACGTCTGCATTTTTCACCCACTCCTGGTTTGGCTTACAAATTTTGTTGTAAAATACTGACCAAATACTAAACGTGTGAACATGGTATTAAAACAATAGAAGAAATAAATTTATTTAATCACTTCCATAATAATAGAAACCTAAAATATATCAGTCAATTGGCAATGGGGCCACTAGATGGCGGTGCAGCAACACACAAATGCAAAGTGATGCACTAACCTACATGAGTGCAACAGGGAAAACTTTTCCTTGCATTTTGTCTCCAAATGAAAGTGCGGCAGTTATTGATAAATAGGCAGGCCATCTGCTCTCTCAGAACACATTAATACCAGCAGCAGCTGCTTTTCTTGTCAGCTTTTTAATCAAACTGCCATAGATCCTACAACCTGGTCAGACACTTAACCCTTTCCCAAGACACTGCTTAGCATTTACAGAAGGTCCATTCCAAAGTGTATGGACTGTACAGACGTGTTTTCCTACATTCATACAATTTGTATTTTAAACACTGTAGAAGTACAAAAATACAGCATTTTTACAAACATATAGGTTGTGGTAGATTGGCTCACACGGCTGAACGTAGAGGTAGACACAGGAATACTGTTTCTTTAAATCTTCCACTGGTTTGTTAAAGGTACTGCATAAACCACTAGCATTAGCAAAACAAATATGGCCTTTCTTGCCTAACGGGAAAATAAAAACATAACTTATGGCACAGTCCATGCTGCCGGGGGGGATTTGCCCGCTCAGGGATACAGGAAAGAAGTTCAGCTTTTCTTATCATGAAAACACAGCTTTGTAGTTTGTCCCTCCAGGCACACCCAACACTGAATGAGCCACAAGGTTATGTATTAACCCTCTGAACTCCACCCACTCTACAGCTGTTCACTCAACCTAGACCTAAACATGGTCGATTAACCCCTGTCAGCACTTAGTGTGCTGGAGCGTTTTTCTTGGTTCATATCACTGAAGCAAACAACAGCAGTGATACATATCTCCCCTCTGGTACTTTGCTAGTGACTTTGTCACAAGATTAATATTGGGAAAAGTTCTGCACATAGAAACGTATGAAAAAACTAAAATTCAGACTTCATGAATTACCGTATGTACAACCCAATGATTAACCCCTTTCTGCCATTAGACGTACTATTGCGTCCATGTGGGGTGGGCTTTACTTCCCAAGGACGCAATAGTACGTCATATGCGATCGGCAGCGCTCACGGGGGGAGCGCCGCCGATCGCGGCCGGGTGTCAGCTGTTTATCGCAGCTGACATCCGGCACTATGTGCCAGGAGCAGTCACGGACCGCCCCCGGCACATTAACCCCCGGCATACCGCGATCAAAGATGATCGCGATGTGCCGGCGGTACAGGGAAGCACCGCGCAGGGAGGGGGCTCCCTGCGGGCTTCCCTGAGCCCCCCGCAGCAACGCGATGGGTCTCACCTCCCTCCCTGCTCCCTCCAGCCCCGGATCCAAGATGGCCGCGGATCCGGGTCCTGCAGGGAGGGAGGTGGCTTCACAGAGCCTGCTCAGAGCAGGCACTGTGAAGCAGCCTGCACTCCTATCAGATCAGTGATCTGACAGAGTGCTGTGCAAACTGTCAGATCACTGATCTGTGATGTCCCCCCCTGGGACAAAGTAAAAAAGTAAAAAAAAAAAATTTCAAATGTGTAAAAAAAAATAAAAAAAAATATTCCAAAATAATGAAAAAAAAAATAAAAATGAGGCAAAAAACAACGCTTTATTATCATACCGCCGAACAAAAAGTGGAATAACACGCGATCAAAAAGACAGATATAACTAACCATGGTACCGCTGAAAACGTCATCTTGTCCCGCAAAAAACGAGCCGCCATACAGCATCATCAGCAAAAAAATAAAAAAGTTATAGTCCTGAGAATAAAGCGAAGCAAAAATAATTATTTTTTCTATAAAATAGTTTTTATCGTATAAAAGCGCCAAAACATAAAAAAATGATATAAATGAGGTGTCGCTGTAATCGTACTGACCCAAAGAATAAAACTGCTTCATCAATTTTACCAAACGCGGAACGGTATAAACGCCTCCCCCAAAAGAAATTCATGAATAGCTGGTTTTTGGTCATTCTGCCTCACAAAAATCGGAATAAAAAGCGATCAAAAAATGTCACGTGCCCGAAAATGTTACCAATAAAAACATCAACTCGTCCCGCAAAAACCAAGACCTCACATGACTCTGTGGACCAGAATATAGAAAAATTATAGCTCTCAAAATGTGGTAACGCAAAAAATATTTTTTGCAATAAAAAGCGTCTTTCAGTGTGTGACGGCTGCCAATCATAAAAATCCGCTAAAAAACCCGCTATAAAAGTAAATCAAACCCCCCTTCATCACCCCCTTAGTTAGGGAAAAATTAAAAAAATGTATTTATTTCCATTTTCCCATTAGGGCTAGGGTTAGAGTTAGGGCTAGGGTTAGGGCTAGGGTTAGGGCTAGGGTTAGGGCTAGGGTTAGGGCTAGGGTTAGGGTTAGGGCTAGGGTTAGGGCTAGGGTTAGGGTTAGGGCTAGGTTTAGGGCTAGGGTTAGGGCTAGGGTTAGGATTAGGGTTAGGGCTAGGGTTAGGGCTAGGGCTACAGTTTGGGTTGGGGCTAAAGTTACAGTTAGGGTTTAGATTACATTTACGGTTTGGAATAGGGTTGGGATTAGGGTTAGGGGTGTGTCAGGGTTAGAGGTGTGGTTAGGGTTACTGTTGGGATTAGGGTTAGGGATGTGTTTGGATTAGGGTTTCAGTTATAATTGGGGGGTTTCCACTGTTTAGGCACATCAGGGGCTCTCCAAACGCGACATGGCGTCCGATCTCAATTCCAGCCAATTCTGCGTTGAAAAAGTAAAACAGTGCTTCTTCCCTTCCGAGCTCTCCCGTGTGCCCAAACAGGGGTTTACCCCAACATATGGGGTATCAGCGTACTCAGGACAAATAGGACAACAACTTTTGGGGTCCAATTTCTCCTGCTACCCTTGGGAAAATACAAAACTCGGGGCTAAAACATATTTTTTGTGGGAAAAAAAAAGATTTTTTATTTTCACGGCTCTGCGTTATAAACTGTAGTGAAACACTTGGGGGTTCAAAGTTCTCACAACACATCTAGATTAGTTCCCTGGGAGGTCTAGTTTCCAATATGGGGTCACTTGTGGGGGGTTTCTACTGTTTAGGTACATTAGGGGTTCTGCAAACCCAATGTGACGTCTGCAGACCATTCCATCTAAGTCTGCATTCCAAATGGCGCTCCTTCCCTTCCGAGCTCTGCCATGCGCTCAAACGGTGGTTTCCCCCAACATACGGGGTATCAGCGTACTCAGGACAAATTGGACAACAACTTTTGGGGTCGAATTTCTCCTCTTACCCTCGGGAAAATACAAAACTGGGGGCTAAAAAATAATTTTGGGGGGAAAGATTTTTTTTTTTAATTTTCACGGCTCTGCGTTACAAACTGTAGTGAAACACTTGGGGGTTCAAAGCTATCACAACACATCTAGATGAGTTCCTTAGGGGGTCTAGTTTCCAAAATGGTGTCACTTGTGGGAGGTTTCTACTGTTTAGGTACATTAGGGGCTCTGCAAATGCAATGTGACACCTGCAGACCATTCCATCTAAGTCCTCATTCCAAATGGAGCTCCTTCCCTTCCGAGCCCTCCCATGCGCCCAAACAGTGGTTCCCCCCCACATATGGGGTATCAGCGCACTCAGGACAAATTGGACAACAAATTGTGGGGTCGAATTTCTCCTTTTACCCTCGGGAAAATACAAAACTGGGGACTAAAAAATAATTTTTGTGGGAAAAAATTTTTGTTTTATTTTTACGGCTCTCCATTATAAATTTCTGTGAAGCCCTTGGTGGGTCAAAGCGCTCAGCACACATCTAGATAAGTTCCTAAGGGGGTCTACTTTCCAAAATGGTGTCACTTGTGGGGGGTTTCTACTGTTTAGGTACATTAGGGGCTCTGCAAATGCAATGTGACACCTGCAGACCATTCCATCTAAGTCTGCATTCAAATGGCACTCCTTCCCTTCTGAGCCCTCCCATGTGCCCAAACAGTGGTTCCCCCCACATATGGTGTATCATCGCACTCAGGACAAATTGGTGGGTCAAAGTGCTCACCACACCTCTAGATAAGTTCCTTAGGGGGTCTACTTTCCAAAATGGTGTCATTTGTGGGGGGTTTCAATGTTTAGGCACATCAGTGGCTCTTCAAACGCAACATGGCGTCCCATCTCAATTCCTGTCAATTTTGCTTTGAAAAGTCAAACGGCGCTCCTTCCCTTCCGAGCTCTCCCATCCACCCAAACAGTGGTTTACCCCCACATATGGGGTATCCGCGTACTCAGGACAAATTGTACAACAACTTTTGGGGTCCAATTTCTTCTCTTACCCTTGGGAAAATAAAAAATTGGGGGCAAAAAGATAATTTTTGTGAAAAAATATGATTTTTTATTTTTACGGTTCTACATTATAAACTTCTGTGAAGCACTTGGTGGGTCAAAGTGCTCACCACACCTCTAGATAAGTTCCTTAGGGGGTCTACTTTCCAAAATGGTGTCACTTGTGGGGGGTTTCAATGTTTAGGCACATCAGTGGCTCTTCAAACGCAACATGACGTCCCATCTCAATTCCTGTCAATTTTGCATTGAAAAGTCAAACGGCGCTCCTTCCCTTCCGAGCTCTCCCATCCGCCCAAACAGTGGTTTACCCCCACATATGGGCTATCAGCGTACTCAGGACAAATTGTACAACAACTTTTGGGGTCCAATTTCTTCTCTTACCCTTGGGAAAATAAAAAATTGGGGGAGAAAAGATAATTTTTGTGAAAAAATATGATTTTTTATTTTTACGGTTCTACATTATAAACTTCTGTGAAGCACTTGTTGGGTCAAAGTGCTCACCACACCTCTAGATAAGTTCCTTAGGGGGTCTACTTTCCAAAATGGTGTCACTTGTGGGGGGTTTCAATGTTTAGCCACATCAGGGGCTCTCCAAACGAAACATGGCGTCCCATCTCAATTCCAGTCAATTTTGCATTGAAAAGTCAAATGGCACTCCTTCGCTTCCGAGCTCTGCCATGCGCCCAAACAGTGGTTTACCCCCACATGTGGGGTATTGGCATACTCAGGACAAATTGTACAACAATGTTTGGGGTCCATTTTCTCCTGTTACCCTTGGTAAAATAAAACAAATTGGAGCTGAATTACATTTTTTGTGAAAAAAAGTTAAATGTTCATTTTTATTTAAACATTCAAAAAATTCCTGTGAAGCACCAGAAGGGTTAATAAACTTCTTGAATATGGTTTTGAGCACCTTGAGGGGTGTAGTTTTTAGAATGGTGTCACACTTGGGTATTTTCTATCATATAGACCCCTCAAAATGACTTCAAATGAGATGTGGTCCCTAAAATAAAATGGTGTTGTAGAAATGAGAAATTACTGGTCAACTTTTAACCCTTATAACTCCCTAACAAAAAAAAATTTTGGTTCCAAAATTGTGCTGATGTAAAGTAGACATGTGGGAAATGTTACCTATTAAGTATTTTGTGTGACATATCTCTGTGATTTAATTGCATAAAAATTCAAAGTTGGAAAATTGCGAAATTTTCATAATTTTCGCCAAATTTCCGTTTTTTTCACAAATAAACGCAGGTACTATCAAATAATTTTTACCATTGTCATGAAGTACAATATGTCACGAGAAAACAATGTCAGAATCACCAGGATCCATTGAAGCGTTCCAGAGTTATAACCTCATAAAGGGACAGTGGTCAGAATTGTAAAAATTGGCCCGGTCATTAACGTGCAAACCACCCTTGGGGGTAAAGGGGTTAACAATACCACCTGTGGTATTTGGTCAGAGGTGACCGACGCTGCTTAAAGGGGTCCTCTGGGGAGTGATGGCACTGCAGCAAGGATGGTATAACTTCCCACAGGTGAAGCTGGATCCCCAGGGCTCCTGCTGTAATAGATAAAGATGGTGTAGTAAGAAACAGAGGACACAAAGTTGCAGTCTTTTTTATCTTTTTACTGGTGTAAGGCAGCCACAATCCAGGGCACTAGGGCACCAGATCACAGGTACTGGTACGGTCTGGCCGGCTTGGAAGCGACTCAGGAATCCCCCTAACCAGGTGGGGTTGGAAGTCTTCCCTTTTGTGCTGTGTTGTAGTTCCTTGCTGCCTTAGGCCTCACACAAGGTCCTCATGTTCTCTCTGTCCCCCTTGCTGGTAGGACACTACCCGCATGGCAGGTAACTCAAGCCTTTTTTACAGGGTCTCTCAGGATGACTCCAGGCTCTATCTGTTACTGTGCCTTCGGGTGTTAATGGTGGACAGGCAACCTGCAATCTACTGTCCGCCGGTTTCTGCATAGAGTTACCCCCACAACCTCTGTCTTCCAGTTACCGGAATTCTGTGCTTCAGCGTGGAGAAAGCTCAGTCGTAGCTTCCCTCCAGCTCTTTACTTGTCCTGCGCTTCTCTTCCCCATTCAGTCAGACTGCTCTGCTGCTCTTTCCTTCCAGGAGCTGCAGCACCACGCGGCTGCACAGCCCCAGCTTTCGTCTCTCAGACTATCCACTCCTCTCTCTGTCTGCTTCCACTCTGCTCTGTCCCTCTGACAGACTAACTATCTCCTCCCCAGGCCAGAGTATATATTAACTAGGGAAGCTCCCCTTGAAACCGGGTTCAGAGCTCCCCCTTCTGGTCTGGAGTCAGAACAGTGTTGCATGTGCTGGTTACCTTATAAAGGGATCCTTCCTCACTTCCAAGCATGATATCACTCTCCCCGTGAGGAAAGCAATGCCACTGTAACAACCGGTTACCTGGGGTGTTACACATCACCTGTTGCTTTGCAAGTGTGGCGCCCCAGGGTCCTGGTCATCACAGAAGCATTGCTTTCCTCACGGGGAGAGTGATGTTACGTTTGGAAGCGATGAAGGATATCTCTTATCAGGTAATCACCATACACACAACATGTTCACACTCCAGGCCACAAGGGGGAGCTTTTAATCCTATTCCTAGGTGACTCCCCTGCATATGCACATATATTGTGGTTTGGAGGGAAAGAGAGGTCAGATTGTGAGAGAGACAGAAGGGAGCAGACCGAAATGGGGTGTCAGAAGGTCTGAAGGGGCCGTGTAGTCTGAAGTACTACAGCTCCTGGGAAGAGACATACAGAAAGCCGAACATTGTTCAGTGAGCGTGCAGGAGAGCAATGCACAGGAGAGTGACACCAGGGGGAGGACAGCAGCGAGCAGACTGTCTCCCTGGCAAGGCACAGATAACCGGTAGCCAGACCACCAAGGTTGTAAGGGACTCTAAGACTTACATCAGAAACTAGCAGGACAGCTGAACTGCAAGTTACCTGTCCGCCACACCCACCTGAGACACAGTAACACATAAAGCCCGGGACGTGCTAGAGTCATGATACCACCTGTGGTATTCAGTCAGTGGGAACTGACGCTGTTTTAAGGGGTCCTCTGGGGTGATGTTATGGCAGCTAGATGGTATAACTTCCCACAGGTGAAGTATATCCCCAGGGCTCCCGATGTGTAGATGGAAGATGGTGAATGTCGCAGTAAATAACGAGGACACAGGTTTGCAGTCTCTTTACCTTGTTTACTGAAGACTTCAGACAGCCACAGTCCAGGGCACCAGATCACAGGGCAGGCAGGGTCCGGTCGGCTTGGAGGCAAGTTGGGAGTCCCCTTATCCAGATGAAGATTAAAGCCTTCCTCTAGCGCCGTGGTGTTGTAGTCCCTTACTGCCTATGGCTTCATATAAGGTCATCACAGATGTTCTCTCTCTGTCCCCATGTGATTTGTTAGTGTTTTGCTAGAGGTGTCTTTTAGGCTGCTTTCACACATCAGTTTTTGGCCATCAGTCACAATCCATCGAATGTTGAAAAAAATGGATCTGTCGCAGATTGTGAAAAACTGATGTGACAGATTCATTTTTTTGATGGATCCAACTAGCTGAACCAGCTAATTGGATCCTAAAAAAATTGGAGCATGCTCAGTTAAAAAAATGGAATCCGTCGCTGGATTCCTTCATTTGATGGATCCGGAGCCATATGGTTCCATTCTAGCAAACGACGGACGGCGACAGATCAGTCACTGTCCGTTTTTTTGATGGGCGCAAAAAACGTTACTGTCATGGTCCAGTCCGGAGTTTATTTTCTGCTGTCCTCTCTTGGGACTGGTCATGCAGGGGTTAATCTCAGCATCGTTCTGGAGCTAACTGGGCTATATCAGTCTGTCACAGCCTGCTGACCAGTGTTAGTGATAGCTCAAGCTTCCAGTTTAGAGCCTCTGACCCTTGTACCTTGGTGATCCTCCTGCCTTTTACTTGTATTTACGTGGAGGACCCCGGCTTATATCTGACCCTGTCTCTTGATATCTGTCTCTGCTGCTACGTTCTCTGTCTGGCTTTTTAATTCTCTGGCTTGTACCTCGACCACGTCTTCCGTCTCACGTTTTTGGACCCTGCGCTCATGTTTGGCTCTTTGACCCTTGGCTAATTTTTTTAACTATGTGTATTGCTGCTCCTTCTTGTACTTCTGTTCCTGATCGTTGCTGACTCGGTTCATCTGACTTCTCTCTCATTACCTGTGACACCTGTGCTGTTGCTCTGTGTTGCTACGCTTAGTGTTTAACCGCTCTTCTCTCACCAGCTCCCCCTGGTGGAGGTTTAACTACAGTTACCATGTCCACTTTCTCCGGCTGCCAGAAAAACAATTTTCGACTGATGAAACATGAGACCATCCGTTGCTAATACAAGTCTATGAGAAAAAAACAAAATTCACCGGATTGTGACTGACAGCAAAAAACTGATGTGTGAAAAGATTTTGCTCTGATTTTGTCTTTTTGAGGGTCTGTAAATTGTCTCTTCACAGAAGAAGATGACTGCCACCTATTGGAAGTAGCAATCCTAAAAGTCAATGTCAACCCTTTAACGAGCATTGTCACATGACTCAGGATAAAAGCCAAAATCAGAATCTCAATTTGCAGACAGTGTGTTTCAGGGTACTGCCCCTCGTCAGTGGATGAGGGTCTGTAAGAAACCTTTTGACTAGTTATTGCTTCTTAAAGAGGTATTTTGGCTCTGCTCACTTCAGCATCGTCAGGGACCTGGTATCAGTATCAGTAAATGTTCTGTCACTGACCGCAAGCAGGAGCTACTCTTTTAATACCCTGAAACCAAATATAGTCCAAGTCATGGGCAGATGATTTGAATAGTAGGAACATTGCATGAATGTCCTTTCAGACATGATTACATGGCTCCGTACCACTGATCACACCTCAGAGCCTGCTGCTCACATCATCGGGTGGTCCCCTACTGTTAATTAGACCTCTGTGTCTGATGCTCATGTAAGGGGGTACAGAGGACAGTTTATACCCTGCTAGCCTTACACCTGCTTCTGTGTCCCTGAAAGTGCTGCTACTCCTCGTATGCTTGGTAAATACTATATGTTCTGTTATGTATGTCTGATATATATCTATATATTGTGAAGTCGTATAATGCCTTTAATGCTGATATAATGTAATGTATACTGTACTGTACAGCCCAAAAGTTTGGACACACCTTCTCATTTAAAGATTTTTCTGTATTTTCATGACTATGAAAATTGTATATTCACACTGAAGGCATCAAAACTCATGTGGAATCATATACAGGTCCTTCTCAAAAAATTAGCATATAGTGTTAAATTTCATTATTTACCATAATGTAATGATTACAATTAAACTTTCATATATTATAGATTCATTATCCACCAACTGAAATTTGTCAGGTCTTTTATTGTTTTAATACTGATGATTTTGGCATACAACTCCTGATAACCCAAAAAAGCTGTCTCAATAAATTAGCATATCAAGAAAAGGTTCTCTAAACGACCTATTACCCTAATCTTCTGAATCAACTAATTAACTCTAAACACATGCAAAAGATACCTGAGGCTTTTATAAACTCCCTGCCTGGTTCATTACTCAAAACCCCCATCATGGGTAAGACTAGCGACCTGACAGATGTCAAGAAGGCCATCATTGACACCCTCAAGCAAGAGGGTAAGACCCAGAAAGAAATTTCTCAACAAATAGGCTGTTCCCAGAGTGCTGTATCAAGGCACCTCAATGGTAAGTCTGTTGGAAGGAAACAATGTGGCAGAAAACGCTGTACAACGAGAAGAGGAGACCGGACCCTGAGGAAGATTGTGGAGAAGGACCGATTCCAGACCTTGGGGAACCTGAGGAAGCAGTGGACTGAGTCTGGTGTGGAAACATCCAGAGCCACCGTGCACAGGCGTGTGCAGGAAATGGGCTACAGGTGCCGCATTCCCCAGGTAAAGCCACTTTTGAGCTACAGAGAAGCAGCACTGGACTGTTGCTAAGTGGTCCCAAGTACTTTTTTCTGATGAAAGCAAATTTTGCATGTCATTCGGAAATCAAGGTGCCAGAGTCTGGAGGAAGACTGGGGAGAAAGAAATGCCAAAATGCCTGAAGTCCAGTGTCAAGTACCCACAGTCAGTGATGGTGTGGGGTGCCATGTCAGCTGCTGGTGTTGGTCCACTGTGTTTCATCAAGGGCAGGGTCAATGCAGCTAGCTATCAGGAGATTTTGGAGCACTTCATGCTTCCATCGGCTGAAATGCTTTATGGAGATGAAGATTTCATTTTTCAGCATGACCTGGCACCTGCTCACAGTGCCAAAACCACTGGTAAATGGTTTACTGACCATGGTATTACTGTGCTCAATTGGCCTGCCAACTCTCCTGACCTGAACCCCATAGAGAATCTGTGGGATATTGTGAAGAGAAAGTTGAGAGACGCAAGACCCAACACTCTGGATGAGCTTAAGGCCGCTATTGAAGCATCCTGGGCCTCCATAACATCTCAGCAGTGTCACAGGCTGATTGCCTCCATGCCACGCCGCATTGAAGCAGTCATTTCTGCCAAAGGATTCCCGACCAAGTATTGAGTGCATAACTGAACATTATTATTTGTTGGTTTTTTTGTTTGTTATTAAAAAACACTTTTATTTGATTGGATGGGTGAAATATGCTAATTTATTGAGACAGGTTTTTTGGGTTATCAGGAGTTGTATGCCAAAATCATCAGTATTAAAACAATAAAAGACCTGACAAATTTCAGTTGGTGGATAATGAATCTATAATATATGAAAGTTTAATTGTAATCATTACATTATGGTAAATAATGAAATTTAACACTATATGCTAATTTTTTGAGAAGGACCTGTACTTAACAAAAAAGTGTGAAACAACTGAAATTATGTCTTATATTCTAGGTTCTTCAAAGTAGCCACCTTTTTGCTTTGATGACTGCTTTGCACACTCTTGGCATTCTCTTGATGAGCTTCAAGGGGTAGTTACCTGAATGTTTTCATTTCACAGGTGTGCCCTGTCTGGTTAAATAAGTGGGATTTCTTGCCTTATAAATGGTGTTGGGACTATCAGTTGTGTTGTGCAGAAGTCTGGTGGATACACAGCTGATAGTCCTACTGAATAGACTGTTAGAATTTGTATTATGGCAAGAAAAGAGCAGCTAAGTAAAGAAAAACGAGTGGCCATCATTACTTTAAGAAATGAAGGTCAGTCAGTCCGAAAAATTGGGAAAAATTTTAAAGTGTCCCCAAGTGCAGTGGCAAAAGCCATCAAGTGCTACAAAGAAATTGGCTCACATGAGGACCGCCCCAGGAAAGGAAGACCAAGGTCACCTCTGCTTCTGAGTATAAGTTTATCCGAGTCACCAGCCTCAGAAATCACAGCTTAACAGCAGCTCAAATTAGAAACCAGGTTAATGCCACACAGAGTTCTAGCAGCAGACACATCTCTACAACAACTGTTAAGAGGAGACTTTGTGCAGCAGGCCTTCATGGTAAAATAGCTGCTAGGAAACCACTGCTAAGGACAGGCAACAAGCAGAAGAGACTTGTTTGGGCTAAAGAACACAAGGAATAGACGTTAGACCAGTGGAACTCTGTGCTTTGGTCTGATGAGTCCAAGTTTGAGATCTTTGGTTCCAACCACCGTGTCTTTGTGCGGCGCAGAAAAGGTGAACGGATGGACTCTACATGCCTGGTTCCCACCGTAAAGCATGGAGGAGGAGGTGTGATGGTGTAGGGGTGCTTTGCTGGTGACACTGCTGGGGATTTATTCAAAATTTAAGGCATACTGAACCAGCATGGCTACCACAGCATCTCATAGCGGCATGCTATTCCATCCGGCTTGCATTTAGTTGGACCATCATTTATTTTTCAACAGGACAATGACGCCATAGACACCTCTAGGCTGTGTAAGGGCTATTTTACCAAGAAGGAGAGTGATGGAGGGCTACACCAGATGACCTGGCCTCCACAGTCACCAGACCTGAACCCAATCGAGATGGTTTGGGGTGAGCTTGGACCGCAGAGTGAAGGCAAAAGGGCCAACAAGTGCTAAGCATCTCTGGGAACACCTTCAAGATTGTTGGAAGACCATTCCCGGTGACTACCTCTTGAAGCTCATCAAGAGAATGCAGAGTGTGCAAAGCAGCCATCAAAGCAAAAGATGTCTACTTTAACCCTTTTCTGACGTTGGACGTACTGTTGTGAATTCTGTGGCAGAGCTCCCTCCTGTGGTCACAAGTGGTACTTCGGCTGATTCTCTCTGTGAGCTTCTGTTGGTGGAGGGAAGTGGTACTGCGGCTTCTGAGTTTCCTCCCTCAGGTGATCTGGTGAGGTCGTTAGGTGCTTCTCTACTTAACTCCCCCTAATGCTTTGATCCTGGCTTCCTGTCAATGTTCCAGTGTTGGACTTGCTTTTCCCTGGATCATTCCTGTGGCCTGCTGCTCTGCATAGCTAAGTTTTTCTTTGCTATTTGTTTGCTATTTTTTCTGTCCAGCTTGTCTAATTTGTTGCTGGAAGCTGTGGTACGCAAAGGGTGTACCTCCGCGCCGTTAGTTCGGTACGGAGGTTTTTTTTGAGTATCTAGTGATGCCATTCGGACTTGCCAATGCTCCATCAGTGTTTCAGTCCTTTATGCATGACATCTTCCGAGAGTACCTGGATAAATTCCTGATTGTGTACTTGGATGACATTTTGATCTTCTCGGATGATTGGGAGTCTCATGTGAAGCAGGTCAGAACGGTTTTTCAGGTCCTGCGTGCTAATTCTTTGTTTGTGAAGGGATCAAAGTGTCTCTTTGGTGTGCAGAAGGTTTCATTTTTGGGGTTCATCTTTTCCCCTTCTACTATCGAGATGGATCCTGTTAAGGTCCAAGCCATCCATGATTGGACTCAGCCGACATCTCTGAAAAGTCTGCAAAAGTTCCTGGGCTTTGCTAATTTTTATCGTCGCTTCATCTGCAATTTTTCTAGTATTGCCAAACCATTGACCGATTTGACCAAGAAGGATGCTGATTTGGTCAATTGGTCTTCTGCTGCTGTGGAAGCTTTTCAAGAGTTGAAGCGTCGTTTTTCTTCTGCCCCTGTGTTGTGTCAACCAGATGTTTCTCTTCCATTCCAGGTCGAGGTTGATGCTTCTGAGATTGGAGCAGGGGCTGTTTTGTCGCAGAGAGGTTCTGATTGCTCAGTGATGAAACCATGCGCTTTTTTTTTCCAGGAAGTTTTCGCCTGCTGAGCGAAATTATGATGTGGGCAACCGAGAGTTGCTGGCCATGAAGTGGGCATTCGAGGAGTGGCGTCATTGGCTTGAAGGAGCTAAGCATCACGTGGTGGTATTGACTGATCATAAGAACTTGACTTATCTTGAGTCTGCTAAGCGGTTGAATCCTAGACAGGCTCGTTGGTCGCTGTTTTTTGCCCGTTTTGACTTTGTGATTTTGTACCTTCCGGGCTCTAAAAATGTGAAGGCGGATGCTCTGTCTAGGAGTTTTGTGCCCGACTCTCCGGGTTTGTCTGAGCCGGCGGGTATCCTCAAGGAAGGAGTAATTGTGTCTGCCATCTCCCCTGATTTGCGGCGGGTGCTGCAAAAAATTTCAGGTTAATATACCTGATCGTTGTCCAGCGGAGAGACTGTTTGTCCCTGATAGGTGGACCAATAAAGTTATCTCTGAGGTACATTGTTCGGTGTTGGCTGGTCATCCTGGAATCTTTGGTACCAGAGAGTTAGTGGCTAGATCCTTTTGGTGGCCGTCTCTGTCGCAGGATGTGCGTGCTTTTGTGCAGTCCTGTGGGATTTGTGCTCGGGCTAAGCCCTGCTGTTCTCGTGCCAGTGGGTTGCTTTTGCCCTTGCCGGTCCCAAAGAGGCCTTGGACACATATCTCTATGGATTTTATTTCTGATCTTCCCGTTTCTCAAAAGATGTCAGTCATTTGGGTGGTCGGTGATCGCTTTTCTAAGATGGTCCATCTGGTACCCTTGTCTAAATTGCCCTCCTCTGATTTGGTGCCATTGTTCTTCCAGCATGTGGTTCGTTTACATGGCATTCCAGAGAATATCGTTTCTGACAGAGGTTCCCAGTTTGTTTTAAGGTTTTGGCGAGCCTTTTGTGGTAGGATGGGCATTGACTTGTCTTTTTCCTCGGCTTTCCATCCTCAGACTAATGGCCAGACCGAACGAACCAATCAGACCTTGGAAACATATCTGAGATGCTTTGTTTCTGCCGATCAGGATGACTGGGTGTCCTTTTTGCCTTTGGCTGAGTTCGCCCTTAATAATCGGGCCAGCTCGGCTACCTTGGTTTCGCCATTTTTCTGCAATTCTGGGTTCCATCCTCGTTTCTCTTCAGGACAGGTTGAGTCTTCGGACTGTCCTGGTGTGGATACTGTGGTGGACAGGTTGCAGCAGATTTGGACTCATGTAGTGGACAATTTGACCTTGTCCCAGGAGAAGGCTCAACGTTTCGCTAATCGCAGACGCCGTGTGGGTCCCCGACTTCGTGTTGGGGATCTGGTTTGGTTATCTTCTCGTCATATTCCTATGAAGGTTTCCTCTCCTAAGTTTAAACCTCGTTTCATTGGTCCGTATGGGATTTCTGAGGTTCTTAATCCTGTGTCTTTTCGTCTGACCCTTCCAGATTCTTTTTCCATACATAACGTATTCCATAGGTCATTGTTGCGGAGATACGTGGCACCTGTGGTTCCATCTGTTGATCCTCCTGCCCCGGTTTTGGTGGAGGGGGAATTGGAGTATATTGTGGAGAAGATTTTGGATTCTTGTGTTTCTAGACGGAAACTCCAGTATCTGGTTAAATGGAAGGGTTATGCTCAGGAAGATAATTCCTGGGTTTTTGCCTCTGATGTCCATGCTCCCGATCTTGTTCGTGCCTTTCATGTGGCTCATCCTGGTCGGCCTGGGGGCTCTGGTGAGGGTTCGGTGATCACTCCTCAAGGGGGGGTACTGTTGTGAATTCTGTGGCAGAGCTCCCTCCTGTGGTCACAAGTGGTACTTCGGCTGATTCTCTCTGTGAGCTTCTGTTGGTGGAGGGAAGTGGTACTGCGGCTTCTGAGTTTCCTCCCTCAGGTGATCTGGTGAGGTCTTTAGGTGCTTCTCTACTTAACTCCACCTAATGCTTTGATCCTGGCTTCCTGTCAATATTCCAGTGTTGGACTTGCTTTTTCCTGGATCATTCCTGTGGCCTGCTGCTCTGCATAGCTAAGTTTTTCTTTGCTATTTGTTTGCTATTTTTTCTGTCCAGCTTGTCTAATTTGTTGCTGGAAGCTCTGGGACGCAAATGGTGTACCTCCGTGCCGTTAGTTCGGTACGGAGGGTCTTTTTGCCCCCTTTGCGTGGTTTTCTTTAGGGTTTTGTGTAGACCGCAAAGTTACCTTTTCTATCCGCGATCTGTTAAGAAAGTCGGGCCTCACTTTGCTGAATCTATTTCATCTCTACGTTTGTCTTTTCATCTTAACTCACAGTCATTATATGTGGGGGGCTGCCTTTTCCTTTGGGGTATTTCTCTGAGGCATGGTAGGCTTATTTTCTATCTTCAGGCTAGTTAGTTTCTCAGGCTGTGCCGAGTTGCATAGGCAGAGTTAGGCGCAATCCAAGGCTGCCTCTAGTGTTGTTTGGAGAGGATTAGGGATTGCGGTCTGCAGAGTTCCCACGTCTCAGAGCTCGTTCTATGATTTTGGGTTATTGTCAGATCACTGTATGTGCTCTGACCGCTATGTCCATTGTAGTACTAAATTGCCTTTCATAACAACGTACTATTCCATCCATGTGGGGTGGGCCCTAATTCCCAAGGACGGAATAGTATGTCCAGCGCGATCGGCCGCGCTCACGGGGGGAGCACGGCCGATCGCGGCCGGGTGTCAGCTGACTATCGCAGCTGACATCCGGCACTATGTGCCAGGAGCGCTCACAGACTGCTCCCGGCACATTAACCCCAGCACACCGCGATCACACATGATCGCAGTGTGCCAGCGGTATGGGGAAGCATCGCCAGGGAGGGGGCTCCCTGCGGGCTTTCCTGAGACGATCGGTACAAGGCGATGTGCTCACCTTGTACTGAGCATCTCCTCCCTGCAGGCCCCAGATCCAAAATGGCCACGGGGCTACTTCCGGGTCCTGCAGGGAGAACTTCTGGGTCCAGAGCAGGCTCTGGTAACTAAGCAGCACGCCAGATCGCTGATCTGACACAGTGCTCTGCAAAGTGTCAGATCAGCGATCTGTCATTATACAGTGATGTCCCCCCTGGAACAAAATAAAAAAAAAAATTTTTAAATGTGTTAAAAAAAAAAAAAAAAAACAAAATAAAGAAAAAAAAAATATTGTTCCCATAAATACATTTCTTTATCTAAATAAAAAAAACAATGCGCAAAAAGAAGTCAAGAAGGCAGCACAGCCCAACATCGAGACTAAATGTGGAGTCACTGGTTAATCAGCCGAGCCTAACACTTAAAAAAAAAAAAAAGTAGGCACATAGTAGCAAAAATAGAAAGAAACGTGGCAACACTCACCGACCCTGTGAAGCAGATTATTCCTTTATTGAAGCAATTGTGAACACATCTTCACGGGACGGGGGAGACAAGGAACGGGAGGAGGTGAGCGTGGAGAGGACAACAGCCGTTTCACTCCAACCGTGCTTCAATAAAGGAATAATCTGCTTCACAGGGTCGGTGAGTGTTGCCACGTTTCTTTCTATTTTTGCTAAATAAAAAAAACAAACAATAAAAACGTAATCTTATCCCGCAAAAAACGAGCTGCCATACAGCATCATCAGCGAAAAAATTAAAAAGTTACAGTCCTCAGAATAAAGCGATGCAAAAATAATTATTTTTTCTATAAAATAGTTTTTATCGTTTAAAAAGCGTCAAAACATAAAAAAATATAAATGAGGTATCGCTGTAATCGTACTAACCCAAAGAAGAAAACTGCTTTATCCATTTTACCAAACGCGGAACGGTATAAACGCCTCCCCCAAAAGAAATTCATGAATAGCTGGTTTTTGGTCATTCTGCCTCACAAAAATCGGAATAAAAAGCGATAAAAAAATGTCACGTGCCCAAAAATGTTACCAATAAAAACGTCAACTCGTCCTGCAAAAAACAAGACCTCACAAGACTCTGTGGACCAAAATGTAGCGTCTTTTACTGTGTGACGGCTGCCAATCATAAAAATCCGCTAGAAAACCTGCTATAAAAGTAAATCAAACCCCCCTTCATCACCCCCTTAGTTAGGGAAAGTTAAAAAAAAATTAAAAAATGTATTTATTTCCATTTTCCCATTAGGGCTGGGGCTAGGGTTAGGGTTAGGGCTAGGCCTAGGACTAGGGCTGGGGCTAGGGTTGGGGCTAGGGTTGGGGCTAGGGTTGGGGTTGGGGCTAAAGTTAGGGTTGGGGCTAAAGTTAGGGTTAGGGTTGGGGCTAAAGTTAGGGTTAAGGCAAGGTTACATTTATGGTTGGGATTACGGTTAGGGGTGTGGTTAGGGTTATGGTTGGGATTAGGGTTAGGGGTGTATTGGGGTTAGGGTTTCAGTTAAAATTGAGGGTTTCCACTGTTTAGGCACATCAGGGCTCTCCAAATGCGACATGACGTCCGATCGCAATTCCAGCCAATTCTGTTTTGAAAAAGTAAAACAGTGGTCCTTCCCTTCCGAGCTCTTCCGTGCGCCCAAACAGGGGTTTACCTCAACATATGGGGTATCAGCATACTCAGGACAAATTGCACAACTATTGGGGTCCAATTTCTCTTCTTACCTTTGGGAAAATAAAAATTTGGGGGTCTAAAAATACATTTTTGTGGGAAAAAATTAATTTTTATTTTCATGACTCTGCGTTATAAACTGTAGTGAAACATTTGGGGGTTCAAAGCTGTCAAAACACATCTAGAAAAGTTCCTTATGGGGTCTACTTTCCAAAATGGTGTCACTTCTGGAGGGTATCTACTGTTTAGGTGCATCAGGGGCTTTGCAAATGCAACATGACGCCTGCAGACCAATCCATCTAAGTCTGCATTCCAAATGGCGCTCCTTCCCTTCCGAGCTCTGCCATGCGCACAAACGTTGGTCCCGCCCCACATATGGGGTATCAGCGTACTAAGGACAAATTGGATAACAACTTTTGGGGTCGAATTTTTCCTGTTACCATTGGGAAAATACAAAACTGGGGGCTAAAAAATAATTTTTGTGAAAAAAAAAATAATTTTTATTTTCACGGCTCTGCATTATAAACTGAAGTGAAACACTTGGGGGTTCAAAGCTGTCAAAACACAGCTAGATAAGTTTCTTAGGGAGTCTACTTTCCAAAATGGTGTCACTTGTGGGGGGTTTCAATGTTTAGGCACATCAGGGGCTCTCCAAACGCAACATGGCATCCCATCTCAATTCCAGTCAATTTTGCATTGAAAAGTCAAAAGGCGCTCCTTCTCTTCCGAGCTCTGCCATGCACCCAAACAGTGGTTTACTCCCACATGTGGGGTATCAGCATACTCAGAACAAATGGCACAACAACTTTTGGGGTCCAATTTCTTCTCTTACCCTTGGGAAAATAAAAACATTGGGGGCGAAAAGATCATATTTGTGAAAAAATATGATTTTTTATTTTTACGGCTTTGCATTATAAACTTCTGTGAAGCACTTGGTGGGTTAAAATGCTCACCACACATCTAGATAAGTTCCTTAGGGGGTCTACTTTCCAAAATGGTGTCACTTGTGGGGGGTTTCAATGTTTAGGCACATCAGGGGCTCTCCAAACGCAACATGGCGTCCCATCTCAATTCCAGTCAATTTTGCATTGAAAAGTCAAATGGCGCTCCTTCCCTTCCGAGCTCTGCCATGCGCCCAAACAGTGGTTTACCCCCACATGTGGGGTATTGGCATACTCAGATCAAATTGCACAACAACTTTTGGGGTCCAATTTCTTCTCTTACCCTTGGGAAAATAAAACAAAATTGGAGCTGAAGTAAATTTTTTTGTGAAAAAAGTTAAATCTTAATTTTTTTTTAAACATTTCCAAAATTCCTGTAAAACCCCTGAAGAGTTAATAAACTTCTTGAATGTGGTTTTGAGCACCTTGAGGGGTGCAGTTTTTAGAATGGTGTCACACTTGGTTATTTTCTATCATATAGACCCCTCAAAATGACTTCAAATGTGATGTGGTCCCTAAAAAATATTGGTGTTGTAAAAATGAGAAATTGCTGGTCAACTTTTAACCCTTATAACTCCCTAACAAAAAAAAAATTTTCGTTCCAAAATTGTGCTGATGTAAAGTAGACATGTGGGAAATGTTACTTATTAATTATTTTACATGACATATCTCTGTGATTTAAGGGCATAAAGATTCCAAGTTGGAAAATTGCGAAATTTTCAAAATTTTCGTCAAATTTCCATTTTTTTCACAAATAAACGCAAGTTATATCGAAGAAATTTTACCACTATCATGAAGTACAATATGTCACGAGAAAAGAAAGTCAGAATCGCCAAGATCCATTGAAGCGTTCCAGAGTTATAACCTCATAAATGAACAGTGGTCAGAATTGTAAAAATTGGCCCGGTCATTAACGTGCAAACCACCCTTGAGGGTAAAGGGGTTAAAGAACCTAGAATATAAGACATATTTTAAGTTGTTTCACTCTTTTCTTTGCTAAGTATATAATTCCAAATGTGTTAATTCATAGTTTTGATGCCTTCAGTGTGAATGTACAATTTTCATAGTCATGAAAATACAGAAAAATCTTTAAATGAGAAGGTGCGTCCAAACTTTTGGTCTGTACTGTATATGTTCCTTTGATTTGATTTGAGCATGGGTTTATGAGATATCACTCCTGTCAAACCAATCTAATCAGTTTTTATGAAGAGGTAAGCTATAGGTTGGACCACGGTGAGTCATAGGACGTGGTATATCTCGATTTTTCCAAAAGCGTTTGATACCGTGCCACACGAGGTTGGTACACAAAATGAGAATTCTTGGTCTGGGGGAAAATGTGTGTAAATGGGTTATGAACTGGCTTAGTGATAGAAAGCAGAGGGTGGTTATAAATGGTATAGTCTCTAACTGGGTTGCTGTGACCAGTGGGGTACCGCAGGGGTTGGTATTGGGACCTGTTCTCTTCAACATATTCATTAATGATCTGGTAGAAGGTTTACACAGTAAAATATCGATATTTGCAGATGATACAAAACTATGTAAAGCAGTTAATACAAGAGAAGATAGTATTCTGCTACAGATGGATCTGGATAAGTTGGAAACTTGGGCTGAAAGGTGGCAGATGAGGTTTAACAATGATAAATGTAAGGTTATACACATGGGAAGAAGGAATCAATATCACCATTACACACTGAATGGGAAACCACTGGGTAAGTCTGACAGGGAGAAGGACTTGGGGATCCTAGTTAATGATAAACTTACCTGGAGCAGCTAGTGCCAGGCAGCAGCTGCCAAGGCAAACAGGATCATGGGGTGCATTAAAAGAGGTCTGGATACACATGATGAGAGCATTATACTGCCTCTGTACAAATCCCTAGTTAGACCGCACATGGAGTACTGTGTCCAGTTTTGGGCACCGGTGCTCAGGAAGGATATAATGGAACTAGAGAGAGTACAAAGGAGGGCAACAAAATTAATAAAGTGGATGGGAGAACTACAATACCCAGATAGATTAGCGAAATTAGGATTATTTAGTCTAGAAAAAAGACGATTGAGGGGAGATCTAATAACCATGTATAAGTATATAAGGGGACAATACAAATATCTCGCTGAGGATCTGTTTATACCAAGGAAGGTGACGGGCACAAGGGGGCATTCTTTGCGTCTGGAGGAGAGAAGGTTTTTCCACCAACATAGAAGAGGATTCTTTACTGTTAGGGCAGTGAGAATCTAGAATTGCTTGCCTGAGGAGGTGGTGATGGTGAACTCAGTCAAGGGGTTCAAAAGAGGCCTGGATGTCTTCCTGGAGCAGAACAATATTGTAACATACAATTATTAGGTTCTGTAGAAGGACGTAGATCTGGGGATTTATTATGATGGAATATAGGCTGAACTGGATGGACAAATGTCTTTTTTCGGCCTTACTAACTATGTTACTATGTTACTATGTATGATTGTAGGGAAAGTATAAGATTCAGTGAGTTGTAGGATCTAGATTAGCCCACTAGAGGGGGGCACAGTAGAAACTAGTTAGGAGGGGCCAACTGCATAAAGTATAGAGAGCTTCCTGCTTTTGTTCAGAAGGGCCTTAGAGCCCGTGCAGGGTGGTTGAGCCATATAACGTTCTCTCTCTCTCTCTCTCT